>NW_027307663.1:0-340110 GCF_964275005.1 Diadema setosum | reverse complement strand
TGAGCCTTGAAACTGAATATAAATTTAGTTTTAACTTAAATCGACAAGGGAAACCCATTTTCCTCTTCACGGCCCCACAGATTTATCAATGTTTTCATCTTTGAAGTGTTCCGAGCATGCAAAAAAAAAAAAAAAAAATGTTTGGTAAAGATTTAAGAATCAGACCCGCAACGTCATTATGCAAGAAACAAATCCGGCCACGTTCGTCGAGTTAGAGTGTCATTGGACATGTTGGAAATTCAATTCAATTCAATTAATTATTTTTTTTTTCATTCTCATTTTTCTTCCAATAAAACAAAGCACAGAATAAATCAGGAATTTTATCATGAACATATATACATTAAGATGTGCGAAAGATAAACGATAGTTAACAAAATAGAGATAGAGATATAGAAATGATAATAAAGATAGCAAATAGAGGTAGGGATATAGAAAACAGATCAGCCAAAACATGTCTGAATGTTCTCCTTGTTCCTAGTTTACCCGCCAACAAAACATGAAAGTGGCTTGGAGGTACCTTTCCAAAAGTATAATTGCCTAAATCTACCATAGAAATCGAAACATATCACACTGAAACTGCATCAATATTGCCCCCCCCCAAAAAAAAAAAAACAAAAACAAAAACAAAAACTTAAGCGGGAGAGAATTCCAAATATCGGGTCCAATATGTCTGATAGATCCAACTTCGTTTTAGAATTATATACATGGAATTTTTCAGATTGTCTTGCAGGATAACAGTTTATGTATGTCCTCGTTCAACTGAAATCACTGGAAATAGTGACAAAAAAGAAGATGACAACGCTAAGTTAGAGCGACATAAGCGTGAGGTTAGCAAAAAAAAAAAAAAAAGAAGAAAGAAAGAATCAATATCATTTATCTTTCCCCTCAAGAGTGTTTTTATTTAAATGGATCTGAATGGTCCAAAAAAACCAGAGTTAGCACGTACTATTATACGTACAGCTTTTTTTTTGTATAAGTAATATGCTCTCATTTTAACTTTTTGAAGTTAGATATGCTATGATATCAATGAGTTATAAAATGTAAATAGAATATTCTAAGGGACATAATAATTTAGCTTAAAATGTATAACAGTAAAAAAATAAAAATACTCGAACATAATACAATACTTGAGAATTGAGATGTGGTTGATCCCATCCCATTGAAGGTTGATATGTTTAATTTCGTAAATACCATACAGGTCTACTATTAGTATTGCTCATTTGTGAGTGATCATGTGTCTTCGCTGTCGGTGATTATTTGTGAAATCTTCGCTCAGGTTCATTGAAGGCAGGAGATTTCTATTAAACGAATACGTTGCAGCAAAAATAAAAAGAATCAGCCGAGTGACTCATAGAACACGAATTCTTTGTGGTAACAGGCATGTACGTTTAGATAGGTAGCACACAACCAAACAAATTGATTAATCAACCCTATATCAAGGCCCCACACTAACTTTTTTTGGGGTGGCCCGATGGGGCCATCAAAATCATCAATTTCAAATTTTTGGTGGCCCGAGAGAAAAACTTGGTGGCCCGGAAAAAAAAAACGATGAAAAAAAAATTAAAAGTTTGTTTTTTTAATGAGTCACACACTCACTACAGCCTATACCGGGTGTCAAAAAAAGAAAAAGAAAAAAAAAGCGGAACGGTGGATTTTCAGTACCTTGCGTTCTAAAAGTGATATATTTTTTGACATCATTAGAAAGAGCATCTTTTCCAGAAGACACATGGACAATGATACCAAAATCATTAAATTTGGTTCAGTACTTTTTATTCTACGCTAATTTCTGAAAATGTAATCATTTTCAAATTTCACCGGATTTTTGCGACTTATGAGATAATAATTTGAGTGCGACATACGATCCATACGGTGAATATTGTTTAAGCTCGGTGATCCATGTCAACAAAAGATACAGCTTTCACATTGGGCACGGGCCAGGAAAAGTGTGTGTGTGTCTGTGTGTGTGTGTGTGCGCGCGCCCAATATGAAAGCGTTATCTTTTGTTGACATGGATCAACGAGCTTACACAATTCACCATATGGAACGCGTGTCGCACCCAAATTATTATCTCATAAGTCGCAAAAAATGAAAATGACTGCATTTACAGAAATTGACGTAGAAAAAAAAGTACTGAACCAAATTTAATGATTTTGGTATCATGGTCTTCTGCGGACGATGCTCTTTCTAATGATGTCAAAAAATATATCACTTTTAGAACGAAAGGTACTCAAAATCCACCGTTCCGCTTTTTTTTTTGGGGGGGGGGGGGATACCCGGTATATTTATCCTATATACCATGAGCTATATGACTTATTTCTAAATATATTGTTATTTATCTCCGTGGCTTTTTAATAATCTTTGTTCAAAGCTTACAAATGTAACAACTTCCAAAATATCTAAGAATATAGAAAACATAGATATTCTAAAGAAGCTCATAGAAAATGATAATACCAGCTATATTCAGCTCCTTTTGCACGACAACGTAACAATATGTGCATATACTAAAACGGCAAGGGCAAATTGTCAACGAAGGCCATTGAACCACTTCGTTTGAGTGGATGGCTGCTGAAAATAACGTTTCTGTGTTTGTTCTTGAACTTGTTCGAGAAAAACTTAACAACTTTCGATATGGTATCCCTCGACAATATCAAGCTCTTTACATAAACAGGCAGGTACCCCCCCCCCCCACACACACACACACACACACACGTACGCCATTGCATGCACTGACGCTACTTCCTCCTTTTCCTTACAAAAACTTGCTCTTGTCTTCACGTACTTTCCATAACTTCCTTACTCGCCGTTACAAAGAGTATATATCTTCAAAGGCAATACATTTGATGGTTTTCCATTCAACGTTCCTCTGACTGTCCAATAGATAACATACTTATTTTCTTCTCTCATATTTATTGTTCAGGTAGTTCAAAGAAAGTATATACTGTGTTCACGTGATTGCAGTGAAAAAAAAATACAAAAACCGCTCGTGATTTGTAAATCAAGCCGTCACGGCCATGCTTCACCTTTGTCAAAGTTCATATGGGTGACGAGCTTTCAACATCAGCTTGTGTTTCGGAATATGAAAGAGAGACATGGTTTCTGTTTCTGGGATACTTACAATACCCTTTGTCCTCCTTTTTTTTTTTTACTAGTTTGGTTGGAAGAGGTCTTATTAGTTCAAGTGACAGGCTGCGCTACTGATAAATACATAGACACTTTTGAAAGTTTGAAGATGCCACTTCAATGATACTTTAAGAACACGCGACCTATTTCAGATGCCTGTATCAAATCACTCAGGAGCTTTCGATCTCTTTCAATAAAAATTTCAGGAAATTATTTTTCAACCTCATTTGTCATCTTTTCCACAATCATTGGCAAACGAAGAACCAAATGCACAGTTTGAAACCGTCATCAGAGACCAATTGATAGTGCCTCAAGAACACAATAAAACCCTAAAGAACTGTCGATTTAATTTATCTGAAACAAAGATTCTAGTGCAAGCCCATTTTTTTTTTTTTTTAGATTACATCGAACAAACCAAAAAGTTCTCCTTTCCTTTAGTCGCATGGCATATTTCGACGTCACAAAAACAAACATTCTTGACAACAGTCTATGACAATAGAAATAAAAGACGGTTGGTGCATTTTTAAAATATACAATATAGTGTGCGTTCAATATCATTACAATTAAATAGATTTCTATACAACAGAAAATGAGGGAAGAAAAAAAGAAAACTAGCCTCCACTGCAAAAAGTAACAAATCACCGAAAACAAGGCAAAACAAAATGAAAAGACACAAAACACGCACTACAATTTGATAAGAAAAGAGAACAAAAGCACTATCATATTTGACTCAGTGATGCACTCTCCGCTGCTCTCCTTGTATACAGTAGTATGCATCCATCTCTTGGTTGAAGGTGTCGAGTCCCTTGTCTCTGTATCGAGCAGGGGGTGGGGTGGCGTTCTCGGCGCTCCAATCTTAAGGGATAATTAAGAAGCAAACACTTGGTCTGTCAGGGGCTTACAGATGAGCATAATAAACGCCATGTTAGGAGAAAGAGAGAGAATTAAAAAGGGGTACAAAACAACAATGAGGTATGAAAGACCGACGGAGTAGGGAAAACGAAAGAGAAAGGTGCGGGAAAGACGGGGGGACAGACCCTGCCCTATATTCCACACCCCCTTCCATTATGATGCTCAAACTGGCATGAAAGATTAGAAATGATATAAAATCTTTGGAAAATACTGTTTTTCATTCATTTCTATCAAATATATTGTTTGATGTCTATGTCACATGAAAAATAAAGGAAATAATAAGAGGAACATTTCAGGGTCATTCACAACACCATAAGTATTCAGCTAAATGTGCACAACATTGTAACAATATGTAACTGTATGCAAGACTGAAATGACAACAAAGCTGCAGTTGAACATTTGAATTTCATTCTTTGGTTGGTGACGGCTGAAAACATTCGATGTTTGTTCTTCAATTGTACCAAAGAAAAAGCTCAACGACTTGTAAGAGATATGCCCCTTTACAATATCAAGTTCTGCACATAAACAAGCACCGCACGCACATACACACACAAACTCACAAAGTTACTTCCTCATTTCTCCGTACACTAAACTAAGCGCATATTGACGTCGATCTTCCATATTGTATACGATCAAAGAAAAAAAAAACAGGCTAATGTAATCAAATGGGCATTTAATTTTGAGTGGTTGATTGCTGTGGAATTGCTGGGTTTTTTTCCCCCTCAGGGTTCTTGTTCGTTATTTGAGGGTGAAGACGTGCAGATATTGAAAGAAGGTTACAGTGACTGTGCACTGTGAAAATATAAAGACAAAGAATGCTTAAAGATGCCTGGACTCGCAGTCAAGCTTAATGTCCATTGTTCAATCCTTTCAAAACTGATCTGGTGGCTAGCATTGCATGTCATTGGCCGTTTTGGAATATAAAGGCACGGTTTCTGTCTATGGGATACTATTGAGATTCTATTTCCCTATCTTGCTAGTTCTGTATGAAGAGGTCGCATCACGTGAAGTCGTAGTCAGGGCTGCAATAGTCCTACACTTAAAAAAATGTTTGAAGATGCCATTTGAATAGTACTTTGAGAGCACCTAACCTATGCCAGATGGATGCGTCAGGAGCTTTCGATTTCTTCCATGAGAAATGAAGGAAATGTTTTTTTTTTTCCGAAACCATCTGTCTTCTTTTCAATAAGTGTGGTTTTGCTTTCACACTCATCATTGTTGGGTATGATATTTATCATTGAGAAGTTTTTCCGTCATTGGCAAAAGGAGAATGTGATGCACAGTTTGAAACCGTCATTAGAGATCACTGGTTTGCGACAGAAAAGAAGTTCTATCACTTGCATCAGGTAAAAAAATAAAATATGAATTAAATTTTTCTTTATTGTATGACATGAATGCTATTCTCTTCACTTTAAGAATGCACTTTTGAGGTGAATGAATATAACGGAGGACTCATTCACCTTTTTTTAAAAGTATGATTACTAATCTATCATCGTTATAATTATCATTGTCACTTCAGATATTTTTTTCAGCTGGTTGACAACAGTCAACGTCTCTACCGTCTTTTGCCCGTGTGTATTTTGTGCTACATCAACTGGTGAATGAAGTGTTATATCAGGTAATATTTATATTAATTTTCAGTGTAAAAAAATACAGAGTATTATAATTCATGACCTTATCATTGAGTTGATATCTCCATGGAGGAATGGCAGATAGATATTAGAGGGCACTAGTTTTCTTAAGATTTTTTTTTTTGCTCAATTTTTTTTCTGAAAACCTACATGTATATTCACGTGTAATCTATGGTAGAGATACAAATCCACTTTACACTCAATTGGCTTGACGAACTACAGATATATTTGAAATGCTTTTGTAAATGCAAAGTTGTCATTGTTGTTTTTGAAAAGAGAAAGAAAAGAAGAGAGAAATTGGACCCTATAAAAGATAATTTGACAATTTCAGTCAGAAATACTGACATCAACTCAGACCATAATAAGTCTTAAACAAATCGTACTTTATTATTAGATATAAATATGGATATTGTTATGATGATATAATGTCTCCAGGAGAGAGCTCATAATGAAAGTTTCCACGAGGGAAGTCATAATGAATGTCTCCACGAAGAAGCTCATAATGAATATCTCCACTAAGGAGTTATACAAATTAAAATCATTCGGTAATATTCAATAATGAAAATAATAGTTACACCTCCATGAAAGAGCTCACAATAAATGAATACTCCATCGAGACGGTATCTACATTACGAGTGAGAGTCTATCACCAAGTTGATCAAGCATGCCAAAAAGATTCAGTGTTGATGTTTGCTATATTAGGCCTACGGCTATTATTAACATTAATACAATAACTTCACGTAATATTGGTATCATAGATAGACTCAAGTCTCATATTTCAATGAGCTCTTTGTTGACATTGTATTTTACTCTAATTTTACCTTATCTTAATTACGGACTCTTAGCATGGGGTAATGCCCATCAAACTTTACTAGATAAATTATTGTTACTGCAAAATAAGGCACTTCGTATTATTTGTAGCTTCCCACCACGTTCCCATTCAGAGCCATTATTTACTAAACATAAGATTTTGAAAATTAAAGATTTCTACCTTTTTCAACTTGGTCAGTTTATGTTTAATTACAATGCAAATGCACTTCCCAGTATTTTCAAATCAATGTTCACACGGAACCAGTGTTTTCATTATTATCCCACTAGGCAATCTAATGAGTTTCATTGACCCCTCCTGAGAACTTTATTAGCTCAGAATACATTTATATACACCGGTCCTAGATTTTGGAATTCATTAAGCTGTGAAACAAAAAATTCCCCATCTTTGCATCCTTTTAAGGGCAAGTTGAAATTCTTTCTGTTAAATCCCGTCTGATAATTTTTTTCTTTATTAGTTAGATCTCATCAACCTCAGGGTTCATCATCCATCCACCAATCAATCTTTGGACAGCTGCGTGCAGTACCAGCTCGCTGAAGCACATCCTCAACCCCCCCCCCCCCGTTCCATTTTCATAGTTCAGCGTGTAGGCATTCTCCTTTTTCCCCTTTCTCTCCTTCCATTCTTTCCATCTATTCTGTCAAGTCGTGCCATGTTTTTGTATTTCTCCTGTTTTGTTCCGTTCTGTCGTAAATTATATCTGTGATAAGTGTTTGTAAACAAGTACGTGTAATTCATAAGTTTGTTCTTTTTTTTTGAGTGGTTCACAACATACAAGCTTGCTTTTTAGTGGACCTCTCAATCTCTTTTTTTCTCAACAGAAGCAAAACTTTGTATTTTTGCCTGTGTGCATTCTTTGTTGATCTGTATCATTTATCTTTTGCAAAGTCGAATGTTTATGTTTATGATGTAATTCCAGATTTATTATGGAGTATTGTGTTATGATTTGTTGGAAAAAGAAGAATGAAAATAAATGAATTGAATTGAATTGAATTGAATTGAATTGAATTGAATTGAATTGAATTGAATTGAATTGAATTATGACAGCATCTCCAAACATCTCCATTTACAAAACCAACACAAATATGTTTTTAATCTATAACTAGCAATGAATAGCTGAGTATTTTCAGGTACTTCTCCTCAACAACTTGATAATGTGAATCGTTAGCTTGGAATTTAACGTCACAGTGGCGGATCCAGAGGGTGACGAACCGGGCGCGCACCCCCTCTTTATTTTTGGTTAAAATAAAAGAAATAAAAAAAAATGTTGGGGGGGGGGCGGTGCGTGCGTCCCTCCCCCTTTAATTTTGCAAAGGCGCCTTCTCTTTTCGGAATTCCTGGATCCGCCCCAGCATCAGATGTCCTAATCGTTCAATTTAAGGAATTGTCTTTAATGTCTGAAAATAGTAAACAATGGAATGATTGGAGAGAGCAATTAAGCATCGGTGCAATATTGATATGATAAATTAAATCACTAACTTCAAGTTGAATATTTTTACCAAGGGAACTAATTTTTGTTTTCATTTGGCAAACCATGCTTTCTCAAAAACATAAGGCACGGTACGTTTTAAGGGCTTCAAAAAAAGGGAATCGTTATCTAAAAGTTTTTTTTTTCTTACTAAGATAATGAAAAGGAAAAAAAGTTTTCTGATGAGAGTATCATAATAACAAACGTAGTCGTCACTAAATTAGTGAAATCCACGTAATGCAAACGTTATTTAATAGCATACTTGAAGAGCGCACACACGACACTGTTGAATGATCAAAAGCCAATGCGCTTTATTCTGACTGCTAAAATATGTCATGAACGCATCCATCATGCTGCTTGTGTTAGCTGCCATTAGAGGTAGGACACACTTTTTCATGTCATAAACTTCAACTCGGACCCAGAAATCTAGACCACTGTAATAGTTGTCCCGTCGCAGCCAAGGGCAACTCGGGCATTTTTTTTAAGCTTTCTACATTTACTTTATGTGTTAGGTTACTTCTCAAAAATGTAGAGCAAAATAGATTTGTCACGAAATTTAGAGCGTACTATAAAAAGGTGAACGTAAGTCATGTCTCTAAGCATTTCCTTCTTCTAAATCTCTTCTTGCCTTTTTATTTTGTTCTCATTTTGAATCTTATCTGATTTGAATCATTTCGATGATACGTTTCTTGATAATGTCCTTGGATTGTGTGTTGTGCATGTGTTATGTATGTATGTGTGTGAGAGAAAGAGAGAAAGAGAGAGCTGAAAATATCCAGTTTAAAAAATCCATTAAAAGGAATAATCACAATATCTGATATCCCACGAAAGATAGGTTCCAAAGAGGTTCTATTATATTTTTCGTAATGTTTCGTAATATTTTTTAATGTGAGTAGGGTTTGCCCGTTTCTTTGTCATTTATGTGCGTATATCAGGAACTGAGCATTTTATAAGTGTGTGTGATTATAAAGAGTATATTGTAATGTGTGTGGTTGAGAAAGGAAGGATAGGTAGTTAGGGAGATAGGCCTATGGGCTGGGACTATTATATAGGGAATATTTTTCTTCTTCTTTTTCTACATTTTCTTTTGAATGGAAGGACAGCGATATCTGTCTGTTAATACGCCGGATTGCAGAGGGGAACGATCAAGACGTGAATATGGAAGGGGGTTTATGTTTTGCAAGTCTTTATTTATAATGTTCGGAAGGGAAACTAGAGATATATTTTTTATGGGTTTTATTTTAGATATATTTCTATTTTGATTTGTTTGTGATTTCTTGCTATTAACTTGCTGTATTATTGCCATTGCACTTTTTATATTGAAAATTGAAATGTACACCTCATTAATAATTTTTGTTAAATTAATCATTCTGTTACACTGTTCAGTAATAGCAATTGAACGGATGTTCTTTGGCATTGGATAGAAGTGAATATATATCATTTGAAGAAAAACAAATCATAACGTGCAATGTCGTGGATTTTTTTTTTTTTTTTTTACAGTTTTTACTCTCCGACTCCTACATAATTGCATCATTGAAAGGAAAAACATGTAATGCATTCAGTGAAAATTGAACAGATACGAATTGACCTCTCACATAAGAAGAATTCATTAACATATCATTGGTTCACAAATAGTATTAGCAACGCTGCAAGATATTGAATGTTTCTTCCAGTCGTCCGTACGTTTAGTGATAAAACCATATCTTACATGTCTTATATCCTTAGGCTATTTAAAATATTAAATCGACCTACCTTGACCTATGCCTTATACTCCAACAAAGGGTTGAGTGGTGGCAACCGCCTCATGATGCCCTGTCATTCTTGGCAGTTCATGGCGAGATGGCTGGCTTCTGCTACTGAACATTTATTTTTTCTTCCTACAGCCTGCTTTCAGACAGGTACAAAAGTGTAGGTTTTCCACTTGTGTTAACTCTTTGCCCTCTATCCTGATGTGCATTTATTTGGGTTCTTTGCGGATATTTTGCACTGTCTTCTTGATATCAGTATTCAAGTCTAGGAAGAAGCTGCTTTCAATATTAAAGTGTGCCTTGTCAACATCATATTCCATGACTCAATGACAGTATAAGTTTCATTCTGGATTTGCTTCATCTTTTTTCTTTGTAATAAATATGCTCATCAATGTATGACGTCGGATATTGTTGTTTTTTTTTTCTCATATTTTTCTGTGGGGGGGGGGTCATAAAAACGCTTAATGATTCACGTATTCATAAAGAAAAATATCAAAGGTATACTTTTTAAGAAGTTTCACACCTTTTTATATCTTCATACATAATATCGGGAGCATGCACTACATTACAGCCATATGTCTCTTGTTTTTCTCTTTTCTCTTGACATTTTATTCCTCATTCCGTCAGCTCTAACTCTCATAATGACCTTAGTGACAGACTTTTCTTATGAACCTACATATTGCAGACATCGCTTCTGTGAATAGATCAGTCCATTTTTTGATGTTGATTTTGTAAGGAAGGGATGAGAACTTGTACAATAATCAATTTCAATGCAGTCCCTACAATTCCTGACAAATATGACAGATATGATCATGTGAGTTGGTTAGTACATTCCGCCTTGAAGTTAAAAAATATGAAATCTAGAACAGAATGATAAATATGATCTTAAGCATATCTCGAACACATTCTATAAAGAAATTATAACCGTGATCACAAGTTTTTTGAAAAATATATTGAAGATTTTTCTAAGTTCACAACAACAACTTGGGCATGTTTTTCACTTTACACAGTATTCCAGCAATGAAGTATATGACGTTAAAAACAAATGAGTTGTAATACGCTATGCGAGAGCGAAGACGATGGTGACAGCGCAGTTTTAGCAAGTCTTAACCCTAAAAAGACTGGGGGGGGGGGGCCTAAAAGGCCCCCCCCCCTCGACATTTCGCGCGATTACTCTGCAACACGCAATGCTCTCGCGGCGATGCTCTATGACTTTTTTCTTTCGAGTTTCCCGCACATTTTGACACCAAATTTGTGACGCCCGGGGGTACGGTTCTGAAGTTACATAACTTTTTGTACATGCACGTGAGGCCGAAAATGGCTCAAAAATGTGATTTTGTGTACAAAGTCAATGCAAATTGAGTTTTTTCACATGGCTCATATAAATTTTTTTACTCTCATATTTTTACTCTCAATGGCTAAAATTAATTTCTTTTAGGAGTATTATGCTTCAAAAAGTGTCTGCCACAAATTTTGTTAAAAAAACAACAAAAACAAAAGGTCGAAAAAACTAAGAAATACATAAGAAATTCATAAAACCATAAAATAGATAAGAAATTAATTTTGATACCGAATTTTTTTTCAAGTACATTTGCTAAGAATGCCACTAAGAATAATTAGACCAAAAATGAGCACTTTTGGAGCTTTATTTACTGATTTAGATCAAAGAGTCTGATTTCTCGCATAAATTAGCATAATTAATCAAAAGAAAATAAAAGAAGACAATTTTGTAAAATTTGAATATACGATCTAGTAGATTACATCGCACACTACCATTGTGCAAATTTTCGCGGCGATCACGCGATCCACGGCCGAGATCTTAAGGGGGGGGGGCCCTTTAGGCCCCCCCCCCAGTCTTTCGAGCTACCAAAATAGCCCAGTCTTTTTAGGGTTAAGCCCCGTCTTAAAAGGCCAATAAACGCAAGGTAGCCTTGGGTAGCCTCAGGTGAAGAATCTTCTCCTGAGAAGAATAGGGAGCTTTAGATTTTCACGACGGGGACTTTCAGAGGGGAAAAAATGTTCTGAGCATGGGTGCAGAATTGCGGGTCAAGTACTCTCTAAAAAAAAAAAAAATCGAGTGAAAATATTCACTCTTGAAGGAATGAATACAAAAAAGAGTGAATTTAGAGTGAAATTGGAGTGAATTTTGAGTGAAAATGTTCATTTTCACTCATTTTAGAGTGACCTCAGGATCACTCGAAGATTAAGTAGGTAAAACGGGGCACTTTAGCGGTTGCCCGTGTTTTATGGAATCTGTGGAATGTAATCTTCGTCGGCGAATACCCGGGCGCGCCCGGGGAGGTCTGTTAAGACGTGGCTTCAGAGAAGGATGTGTTTCCGTCCTTCAAAGTTTGTAGGAAGGCTGTACCTTCCAGCCGGATCTGATAATGCTAGATTTGCTTACTTTTCCATGATAAATCTTTAGATATTTCCCAATGTTCATAAAGGCAAGTTTATCAAAACTTTACATGCTGAATAGGATAAGCTAAATCCTGAAACTAAAGCCATGGCTGAAGCTCTCTCTTTAGTTCCACCTGAAAAATCGACTCCTAATTCGTCTTTTCCCACATTTTAATCTTGAAGAGTTATCCCGCTTTCATGCGTGCAAGCTTGCATACTTTTACCATAAAAAGAGTGTAACATAAATGTCTGAATAAAACATATTTGCGAAATGTGTATTCTAATGCTAGATTGAATTTTTTCTCTTCTTTTGCAGCCTTTCCGATGGAAGATGTGCATAGTTTGTAACTCATATTTTTCAAATATAATTGCTTCAGTCATTCATTTTTACTTCATTCTAATTCGTAGCCATACTCTCCTGTAGATTGCAAGGGGTAAAATGGAGATGGTGTATTTGTGCGTGTATGCATTTCTGCAGAAAGAAAAAAGTTTTCACTGATCAGGTTTGTAACGACTTAAGGGTTTGTTTTCTTTTTTTCCTTGACTTTATTGTTCTCTTATTTTTCAGAATCACTCTTTTTTCTGTTTATGTTTCATCTTAAATTGCAGGAGGTCGCTCACTTCGCTTCTACTAGATGTCGAGCAGCTTAACCAACATGTTTCGTGAAGCCTTGCTTATCAGTCTCCTTTCCTTGCATTTTGGTGAGATAATGGCAGCTACACATATGTCTGCATATTTTCCATGTAATAATAGGGACATCACAAACCATTAAACACACGTTGGCAAGACAAGACATTTCTGCAGAGATTCTTGCAATTGTTCCACAGGTTAGCATTGCCTTGATTTTTTTTTTTTTTTTTTTGCTTGCTAGTGCCATGATGTATAAGAAAGTCCAAACTTATCTGCAAAGATGTTTTCCAGCAGAGATCGCTGTATATTGTGCGTGACTATAGTATATAATGACACAGGCAGATACAACGATAATTAAGAATATTGTTGCTGTACATATGGGTATTTCCAGAAAGTTTGGATCCAAGTATGTGACATGAGGGTCCGAAACTCCACATAAAAAGTACTAAAAATGCACTTACAGCAACAACTAGTCATATAATAATTATACCGTATAAAATTTATTTAACAAACTTGATTTACTTCATTCTTGATAATTGCATGATTTTTGGGGTAAGGGAAGAGACTGATGACTACCGATGTTATGTGGATACCGCTTTTTGTGAATGTTCCATATCTTTCTCTTTCTATACGGATAATGGGATGAGAATTGTAATTCAAAAGTAGTAGGCCTTATGTCACTATTGACTTGTACATGATAAATGAACCAAAAATCAGTTATTCACATCTGCAATCTAGATAATAGACAGTGGTCAACTCCATGCTTGTAAGCAGATTTCTCATGCGTGTTTTTGTGTGTAAGATGGTATGCATTTTCCTCCAAAATATTGCTTTCTTGAAGAACTGAATGCCTTTTATCTTGGTTGCTAAGTGATCATTCTGCAAAGAAGAAAAAGATCTCTGTCATTTTGCTAAGCATGAGATGCAAATAGGCCCTAATTACCTACAATGAATGTTATGAACACCGTGTCTCTGTCATTTTGCTAAGCATGAGATGCAAATAGGCCCTAATTACCTACAATGAATGTTATGAGCACCGTGTCTCTGTTACATTGGTTTCATCAAATAACAAGACTTATCCAACTATTGGAGACTGAACAAAACCCCTTAACTATTGATTTGTTATGTAGCAGATTATGTAAAACCTCTTCAACTGCTGATTACTGGGAACCGTTCAACATGAATTTCTGGAGCTAAATGCAATATGGCTGTTACAAGGCAATACCGATGTGACCTTGGATATCATCACATAAATCGATGCCAGACAATAAGTGAAGGGGCCGCATCCAAGTAACTTTAACATGTTTAATGGACATCTATGGATATTCACAGCTGATTTTGGTGAAACTGCACCACATGAGCTCAATAATTATCAAGCTGACTACCAAGGTTAGAATTTTTATGGTGGACACCATCCACACACAGCAAGGTTAGACCAACATACGGAAATGACATTATCCTGCTATAGTATGCTGTATGTTTTTAGTATCATGAATGAAAAACTATTTTACCCCGTACCCATGTTGCCCATTCTTAGCACTGCAGAAGAGATATGAACTAGAATATCGTTGTCACATCCTTTTCATTGTGAGAACACCGCATGCACCTTAGTAATAGCAACTTTGTGACCTATCTTTAAGAAGTGTGAGTTTGGGTGGTACAATATACTAAGTATTTGGATTGAGAGCGTAGCCAAATTCTAGTGTTTGCTTAGTAACTTGTGAGCATGGGTAGTAACTCAGGTCTCAGCGATCAACATTCTAACATTAAGATAGCACTAAGTTTAAATGTCACACAAAAAGTACTAAAAATGACAGTGGACACGAACAAAGTATAGTACATTTGTACTCGATCTTGCTGACTTGGTAATCGATTTTAGTATTCCGTGAACAAAACACCTCGACATTTTTTTTTATTGAAGTTGAAAAATATGGACACGTAGCACCATGGATCCCAACTTTATGGATAAACCGTACACACACACACACACACACACATATTATATATATATATATATATATATATATATATATATATATATATATATATATATACATATTGTCATACACATTACATTGTGTGTGTTTGTGCGTGTGTGTGTATGTGTGTGCATGTATTGTACCTAAGCAATGACAGAAACAATAATTTACTATCAATTTCCAGCAAGATGAAAAAAAAAAAAGGAAAAGAAAAGCCACCAAGCACCTTATGACAAAGATCACTCGTGGCAGGCCAATTCAAGATGAATAGTGAGTTTACAGCATAGAAAACCAAAACATGTCGCTAATCAGCTGAATTAATAAAAAAAAAAAAAAAAACATTCCCTTGAGAACGGCGAGAACATGCTTGCCGAAACGTCGGGATTGGGTAGGCCCTTTTTAGGGCCACTCTCATACTCCAGAAAGAATACGTGGTGCACCGTGAAGCCTTCTACCACCCAACGTTCTACCACCACGGAAGCCTGTAAAGATTTCATTAAAAAAAAAGAGCATCAATATCACAATCTTTCGCAACCAGCTGCACATGGATTATGTAGTTTCAGGTACCTAACATTTTTCTGATCATTTTTCTGTCACAATTTCTTTCTTTGGGAATGCCTCCTTGTCATACCTAATCGATGACGATCCAGATTAAACTCTTTCTTGCAACGTTGAATTAAGTGGAAAAAAGTTTGAACGTGACCGGGAATATGATGCACGTACTACAGACCAAGTAATCGGCAACTGGCTGGCCAGAGCCCGTGCAGCATTATAAACCTTTAGACGACCGAAGTAGGCATAAAATCTTGGTTGGCAATTGCGTACAAATAAAGGCAACCGGCCGCCGTTTTCATACCGCCCTCTTAAAAGTGGTTTCAGTGATAGCTAGCCCATGACATGAATATCATTCTGTAGTGGGCTACATGTATGTTCGGTATCGAACATTTTATCTACTAGTGAACTTTACTGACCTATCCATTTCACATTTACCATGCTGATGCCAATCAGTATTAAAAAAAAAAATCTTTGAACGCGATGAAGAGGTTTCCACTCACTGACTTCTTTTCGTGGACGTGACCCGTGCAAGACATCATAACCAAAGTTGATACAACAAACTATATTGTTAAGATTCATTTCAGTGAAGAAAAAATGCAGAGTCGCGGCAAAAAATCATAGTATTTTGCGGGCCAGAACATATGACTCTATCTTATTTCTGTTTTCACCACAGAATTTGTGTCATAAAGTGTAGATATTCATCAATTAATCAGAACTGACTTTGTAGTTATGAGAAAGAACAGTTTGTATGTATGTATTTTGTTTGTTTCTTTACCTTGCGTATTGTGATAATGAGATCTAAGATGCTATAATAATGAGCCTTTTTAAGATCAGCTTCACACATTATTATTCATGACTCATGAACTATAATGAATAGTCATATTAACGGGTTCCGGACGACCAATGTAATGGCGCGCTCTCCACATGTTCCATCTTGGCGTTGTCCGGCCAGTTCGCATGAATCACTGACCACCCATGGAGGTCTGTTGCGTGCTTTCGCCGTATGTAAATCGGGCTTGGGCAGACAGACACGCAGATTTGTCGACTTATGCTCCCGAAATCGGGGAGCAAAAGTCAGTAATTCAAAGGGCTAAAAAAAAGAAGAAAAAACAAAAGATGCGTTGAATTCATCGGGGTAATTAATTTTAGCCATAAAGGGACATCGTATACTTATGGCGAATTTGAAAAGGCAACACTACCCTTATCTCTCCTACTACATCTTTCATCACTTCTCGTCTTTAGGCAGAGGAAACCTGACACACGTCATCTCTACTACTGGAGACAATGTCGAATTACCCTGCTGCTCCAATCTTACAGTTTTCAGTATGACGTGGAGTCTTGGAATCGATAACTCTACGTTGATTACATATAGACCAGGAGCCAAGAACCTTATTAACTTGCCTCGTTTCGACTTAGAGCGATCAGGAGGTGACGTGGTGTCATGTAACCTGCTCATCACAAAAGTATCTTTTCGTGACGAAGGAAATTATAAGTACGTCGCTACCATACCATCGCTACCGCCTATCACATGTGTGGTAAATTTAATTGTTAATGGTAAGTTTAAAGATTAAGGAAAGCCAATTTTATACTCATTAAAAACCGCCATAAAACACCTCGAGGTTTTATCTATCAATGAGCAGATCTTGGGCATAAGTCACATACAAATAACAAGTTTCCCCTGAAGTTCATACTTTTCTGTAAATGCAGAAAGCTTTTAAAGTGAACATATAGTCAAAGTTCCATATTTTGACTAGATGCGGCAATCAAAGGCTTTAAACTTGTAGTTTGTTTGGTTATTATGTGCTTCGGTCTCTTTCTGCCCTCGTCACAATAACTTGTGATCTCTCAGCGCCGACATAATTTCAAGCAAGTTAAAAGGAGGATTTAGAAATTTAAATCTTCAGTAAATATACAGTCCACCTTTGCTTGGGCTGTTGAATAACATGTTCGGCAAGAAACATTTTTAATCCGTTTTTGAGGAGATACGTAGGTGTTCTTTGGAGCACCCATCAAAAAAGTATCGAGAATGTCTACCATGTTGAACCAAGGAGGTTTGAGAAGTGGAGTGTCGGAGAAATGTAGGGTCGGGTAAGTTTGTTTGTTTGTTTGTTTGTTTTTTTGAATTTTTATTGGCACATCCCTGTGTCTGTACGTTTATGTACCGCCCATGTTTTTTCATAAGAAGGGACAGCGAAAAAGTGATTACCATCACAAAGACAAACTGAGTATTTTCCATTGAGAGTGACGATTCATGATGCAATGCCACATGACTCAATCTGTAAGGCAGCTCCAGTTTAGCACATACTTCAAATATTTCTTAGTGGCGGCATCAAACATGGGATCAAAGGGAATAACACTGTTGTTACTCCATCTCTTGAACCTCCTTTAAAATCAGACATCTGTCGAATGATTTAAATTAATATTAACAATTTCAGTAGAAATACTATTGCAGCTATGAAATCAAGAACGTTTAACGATTTTGTGGGCCTCTGAAGATCTCAGTGACACTAATATTGCGTTGGAATGTTTGAAACCTATCCTTCTGTTCAGGTCCTCCTGCTTGTAGCTCATTGATAGCTCAATTTCTAATGGATACATTTAAACTGAAACGCTAATTTCTTATCGACAAGGTATAGAGTGCGTGTTTGAATAATGTTCTGCCTGGTATTAGGGTCTAGACTGAGCATGCACAGCCTGCCAATTTTGTCCTCCCATTAATGCATCTTACACAATAACATATTTGATGACGCACCTTGATAATAATAATGGTGTATGCGATGCTGGATAATTGGTAATGCTCCTAGGCACGTGTTTTCTTGTAACGTTAAGTAGATTGGAGAAATTAAATTCAGTGTGACAGGGAAATGGTACACAAATGGCATATCTAAAAAGCTAGTAATACTCCTGATACAGCTTTCATCACTTCTCGTCATTAGGTAGAGCAAACCTGACACACGTCATCTCTGCTATAGGAGACAACATCGAATTACCCTGCTGCTCCGACCTATCGGTTCTCCAGGTGATTTGGAAGTTTAGTATCCACAGCACTGAATTGATTAAATATAGACCAAGAGAAGAGGACCTGTTCAACTTTCCGCGTTTCGACTTGGTGCGATCAGGCGATGACGTTGTGTCATGTAACCTGATCATCACAAATGTTTCTTTAAATGATGAAGGAAGATATCAGTACATCGCCACCAGGCCATCAACCGCACCCATCACATGCATGATAAATTTAACTGTTACAGGTAAGTTTGCAGTTTAATAAGGGCCCTTTTACCTTTGTCTAGATTTTTGCAAAAATTCATCCGAGAAAAACAAACTTAACACACCAAATGTTGGTCATTCATCTTTATCCAGGTGCAATTCGTAATTAAAGCCAGTAGTCGGAAATAGGTAAAGTGTTCTTTAGCATTCCTGGTGAAATAATGGGGAATTGGATGCATAGGCGCACCCAGGATTTTTTAGAGGGGGGTGTTCAGTGGCGTACCGTGGGTCAAGACATTGGGGGGGGGGGGCACCTCATGGAAGCAACATCAGAATTGCACAACTGTACAATTAAATGCGAGCGAGCGGAGCGAGCGAGCTTGAAAATTTTGACGTTTTACAGTCCCCAAACTGCCGTTTGTATATATATATATATATATATGTGTGTTTATATATATATATATATATATTTCCTTTTGAAATTAAGGGGGGTTGCACCGGGTACAACTGCTGGCAGTTGCTGGCAGTAACATCAGGAGAATGGCATAACGATTAAATGCGAGCGAGCGAAGCGAGCGAGCTTGAAAATTTTGACATTTTACAGTCCCCACACTGCCGTTTGTAGCTATATTTTTTTTTGCTTTAGAAATTAAGGGGAGGGGGCGCACCGGGCGCAACTGCTGGCAATTACTGACAGCAACATCAGGAGAATTGCATAACGATTAAATGCGAGCGAGCGAAGCGAGCGAGCTTGAAAATTTTGACATTTTACAGTCCCCAAACTGCCGTTTTTAGCTATATTTTTTTTGCTTTAGAAATTAATAAGGGGAGGGGGCGCACCGGGCGCAACTGCTGGCAATTACTGACAGCAACATCAGGAGAATTGCATAACGATTAAATGCGAGCGAGCGAAGCGAGCGAGCTTGAAAATTTTGACATTTGACAGTCCCCAAACTGCCGTTTGTAGTATATTTTTTCGCTTTGGAAATTCGGGGGGGGGGGCTCATCGGGCGCAACTGCTGCTGGCAATTACTGGCAGTAACATCAGGAGAATGGCATTATAACGGTTAAATGCGAGCGAGCGAAGCGAGCGAGCTTGAAAATTTTGACATTTTACCGTCCAAAAACTGTCGTTTGTAGCTACAAGTATATATTTTTTCGCATTGGAGGGAGGGGGCGCCCGGTGTGCCCCCTGGATCCGCCACTGGTAGTCAAGGATGTCGGTTTATGTTCATGATTGGGGAGGTATGACCAGCGAGGGGGCGTCGAAGTGACCAAGCGGGAGAAGGACGTCCAAAATCTGAACTTTATATATATAGAGCATCCCCTAATTTGTTTGTGTTTGTGAGTGTGTGTGTGTTTCAAATAGATGGAAAAGTTAGGAAATAGCCAAGGTCAAGTCTTATTATTGGCAATGCAAGGCATTTTGATATAGACTAGTATGTAAAGCAACACTGCAAAATCAATGATCAAGCTTTGATAGCAAATGTGTACAACCTATCAAACATCACATTGCGCAACATTGCAGCGACTCTTTTTGCCATTCCGATATTCTGAGTACACTGCGCACATCCTGCTTGTATTCAAAATGCCAACCAGGAATCACGCTGAATCACAATCTTTTGTCGTCTCCGGGCTTTTTGAACAATGTTATACCTCTTTAATTATATGGTTAAAAGAAATCTTAGAAAAATATCTTTTTTTCTTGATCATCCTTTCATGTCGATTTCAAAAGCAGTTTAATAACCCTTGAATTACCATTTTCGTAGGTTTTTTTTTCTTTTTTTTCCCTTTTTTTTTAACCAGCGGATGGGGGGGGGGGGGCACGTGCCCCCCATGCCCCAAGTAGTTACGCCACTGTCAGTGGCGTATATCTAGGGAAAACGGCGCCCGGGGCAAGCGCGAAAATTGCGCCCCTAATTTCTGAAAAAGTGTTCAACCCCAACCCCATCCCGGTAGGGACTTTAAAGAAGTCCTCATGATATGCTTTTTGAAGCACTTAAGAGGGGTCTTTTGAGGGTGATTTAAATGTAATAGGCAACCCTAAATTTTGATATATTTTGGCGAGCGAGCGCAGCGAGCGAGCCGAAAATTTTTATATTTTAGCTCTATACATAACATGGAATTCTTGTCATTTTTTGTTATTAAATCTTCGAATTACAATTCTAATCAATATAGTGACGGCCTTATAGATAACGACTTATACCAACAGTGTCCAACCCCATCCCGGTAGGGACTTTAAAAAAGTCCATACACATGATATGCTTTTTCAAGCACTTAGAAGGGGTCTTTTGAGGGTGATTTAAATGTAATAGATATGGAAGAATTTTGGCGAGCGAGTGCAGCGAGCGAGCCGAAAATTTTCGTATTTCAGCTTACAAAACCTGGAATTCTTGTCATTTTTGGTTATTAAATCTTCGAATGACAATTCTAATCAAGATATAGTGACGGTCTTATATAAAGATAACGATTTATACCAACAGTGTTCAATCCCAATCCCATCCCGGTAGGGACTTTAAAAAAAGTCCACTTGATATGCTTTTTCGAGCACTTAAAAGGGTTTTTTTGAGGGTGATATAAAATCTGATAAATTTTGGCGAGCGAGCGCAGCGAGCGAGCCGACAATTTTTGTATTTCACCTTACAAAACATGGAATTCTTGTCATTTTTTGGTTATTAAATCTTACAATTCTAATCAAGATATAGTGACGGCTTCATAGATAACGATTTATGCCAACAAACTAAGGACTTGGAAAAATACTCTAAATTACTACGAGTGAGTGAGCCGAAATTTTTATATTTCCACGTCATCATTACGTTTTGTTTTTCTTATCTTTTTTTTTTTTGATAAATCTTGGCGAGCGGGCGCAGCGAGCGAGCCGAAAATTTTTATATTTTAGCGTTACAAAACATGGAATTCATGTTTTGCTTTTATCTTGTTTGATTTGGTTTTCTTCCCCCCCCCCCCCCCCCCCATTCTCCTTCCTCCCGTCAGGGCGAGGGTTTTTTTTTTTTTTTTTTTTTTCTTCTTCTTCTTCTTCTTCTTCTTCTTCTTTTTATTCTTTTTCTTCGTCGGTTTTTTCTTCTTCTTCTTCTTCTTTGTCTCGTTTTTTTTTCACGTGCCCCTCTTGCCCCCCCACCCCGCCCCCCGATACGCCACTGTTGGTAGTTGATACTACTAACTTAGCATGCATTGTACACACATAATATTATGCATCATACACAATTTACGGTATACCGCGTACGGTATAATACCGGTAAACGGTGAACATTATGCGCAATGTATCTTCGCGATTCGGCCAGAAAGCAAAGCAGGGATCGGGAATGTCTACTGTTTGCGCGTCAGCTTCGCGCGCGGTGCAGTAACGTAGTATTAACACGTACTCTACACGAGTTCTTTAGTGCGTATAGTATTATGTAACTCCATAATATATCATCATCCACACAAACATTAAGATAAAACAAGGAAGAGAGAGAGAAAATGAACGCAAAAGAAAGGAAAGGCGGAATTCAGAACGGAAATAAAAGCGGTAAAGACAGCTTTTGTTTCATTTGTCAACATCTAAACATTGCTGAAGAGGGGTGTTGAATAGCTCAAACACCTCCTTTTTGCCCAAGGGAGGTGTTTGAACACCTCAAACACCCCCATTTTGGCAAAGGGGGGTGTTTGAACACCCAAAACACCCCCTTTTGGCAAAGGGGGGGGGGGGTGTTTGAACACCCAAAACACCCCCCCCCCCCTCGGTACGCCCTTGATTGGATGTCATTACGCAACCAACAGTTCACTTAATTCTGATGAAACCAAAGGTGCAGTAGGAAAATTTCTATTAAAGTCAATATTGGCTGTTAACCTTGCTTCAGCTGAGACAAAAAAAAAAAAAGAAGAAAAGAAAATGAGATATCAAAAGTTGTCTTGACACATTCATCGCTAAAAAACGATGTTACTTATATTTCTTTGCAGTCAGTCCGCAGCACGTATGCTAATGAGCCGATCCGGCAAGATTTATTCAGCACTCTCGTTGACGATTTTTGCGTTCGAAAGGTGTCTCGTCGTGCGAGATTTTGCGAGACTTTGATAGGGCTATGGTTTTCACAGTGTAGCGACTTGTACATACATTCGTCATGGCTACAAGTCACGGTAAATTGTTCTCCAGACTTTGATCTTTATTTTGATACTAAATTTGCGTATATCATCGGATCTTATCATGACAATATAATCAGTTGAATTTGCGTAAATTTTACCTGCTTTTCACGGAAGATTTTGTCGTCTAAAGTTCTTTTTTGGTTCCTGACCGGATTAAGAAACTGTGTTTCTGATTTTGGCTTTTTCGTAGAGAGCAAACTTAGATGCTCATCATATATTGGAGTCAAGGAGACGCAAGCATGATTTATACTAGTTTTTCCGTTTTGAAATGTCTGTAAAATTCACTCCTAAGCCAGAAGTATGCTCCGCACAAAGTGTACAGTGGCGCGAAAGAGCTCTCTCATTGGACAGTGCTTGCATTCAGCGCTTGAACTACACGCGTGCCAAGAAACCGCAAGTGGCATGAAACCGTTATGTAGCAGCGTAATGACGTAATGCAAGCGCTAAATGCAAGCGCTGTCCAATGAGAGAGCTTACTCTTGAGATTGCACGGTTTCAAGCTGATCAGCACTGACATCGATGTATATTTTACTGGTTCCTGACCGGATTAAGCAACAAATTGTCAAGATATTTACATGGATACAAAGATTAGGAGATGGACTACCAAATAAAGCATTTTCATTGAGACGCAAGGTGAATCTGGTATTTTTTTGACGTCTTGAACGTGTACTGCACGAATTACTTTTTTCATCATTTTTCAAGCTCAAATTACGCTATGATATTTTTCATTTACAATAATTTGAGTAACATGTGACGATAGTTTACATGTTTTCCTTGAATTTGATACCAAATTTGTGAACATAAGGTGTATTTTTGTTGCCGAAAGCCCAAGGACAAAACTCCCTTACGCAGCTCATTACGCATGCAAGCCTAGAGCGGGCTTGCATACGAGTTGAATAAATACGAGCGAATTATCGGGTGCTGCGGACTGACTGTTTGTTTAGCTGCAAAGCTCATTGATATTTTTTTGTGTGTGTGGCTATGTTTGATGTAAAATCGTGATTTCTAATATTCGAATTAGCATTTTAGTACGTTTTTCCAACCGTTTTGCCAACCCATTATTTCTTTATTTCATTACCGTATCTTTAACACACTGTGTGGCGTATGTTGATGTCTATCGTGCTCCTTCGCCGATTAGTTGAGATGCCTTCGCAGTAGTAGTGAAAAATATCATCTTCATTGCAACTGCCTCACAAAGGTTGAGGAGATATAGTAGACATGATTAAAAATTATGGGCATACATTACAGATACTCGGGTGGAATTCGAATCCAAGACCACTTGATTTTTAGACTGGCGTCATTTCCATATTAGACTGCTGAGCTTTCCTCCGATAGCCAGTAATGGTTTTGATCCCTTGCAATAACCAGCATTGTTCTTTCTTTAATTCATGATCGGTGTTTATTAATGTCTATGAACGGAAATTTATCAAAGAATTTTATGAAGAATCATCTCAACCGAATATGAATCAGTAAAGTGAATCAATTTCTTTCTGATTGATTTATCTTTTCTCCGAATGACCTTCATGCAAATGTCTCGTTAAACGGAGGACTTGTTCTCTCCGACTTTTAGGGGCCTGTGTTGCATCCTTCTTTTGATTATATTTGATTTGCATAACATTATTCATTTTCCTTTCCTCCCTGCAGGATCTCACAAATCGATACCAATTATGCTTTAAGGAAAACCCCGTAATATCGGATATTAGGTCGGAGTGGTAAATGACGCTTGTAGATTTCCGTGTTGATTTAGAAATTGCCAACAGAGTTTTATCCAATAGGGCAGTCAAACATTTTGTCATTTCTGTTAGAGTCGCATTATATTTCTATAGTTCTATAGTTGTTATCATTATTAGTGTTATGATCATTGTCATCATCATTATTTCATTTATCGTAGTCATATTATTTGAAGTAGTTATACTAATAGTAGTATTAGTAGTAATAGTAGCCCTATAGTAAAGGTTTTCCCTGTCAATTTCATACTTTTGACATTCAAGTTCCTATTCCGAGCATTCAATTTCACGCATTCCATGCTCGCAGCACTGAATCAGCAATCAAATTCAAAATCCAGTTATTCGAATTCACTATCAGAGCATTCAAATTTAAGAGAGGAGCATGCATTTCAGCAATGAGCATTCAAAGTCATGTCAAGTATGTCAAGGTTGCGACAGAATTTCGTCGGTCATTCAAATTCGTAAATAGGCGTTCATGTTTTAAGTAACTGCATTCAATTTAAAAGAAGTCCTGAATTATGTTAGTTTTTGGGACCGTGTATGTGTGTCTTGCTTTGAATATATTGGGATTAACGATGAAGATTATTTATTTTACAGTGTAGGTCCACCTGTTTATTAACGAGAACGAAAAAGAACTCCCATAAATGAAATTGATCGCTCGGATTCTGAATTTGAATGTCTGAATATTTTCGCGTGCGTGCGCTGTGTGGATTCGAATGCACATGAATTGGAACGACATTAGTATGAAATTGATCGGAAAAATCTGTTACCCCAAACCACCTGACACTTTTTATCGTAACAATAGTAATGACGTATTTTGTTCCTTGCTTCATTGACTCTATATAGAGGCACCTAAAATACACAGCATTGCAAATTATGTCGACGAGGAGGAAACTTTGATCGTCTCTTGCATCGTAAAGGGATACCCACTTCCTTCCGTATATTGGCGATATGGCGACAATCAAGGTTCTGACTTAGAGGACATGGTAACAACTCGCACTGTCGGGTCTGGCTTCGATGCCACCACCGTCAATTCGACACTAGCTATCACCCCACACGAATTAAAGGGGAGGATCACGGGAACCATTGAATGCATCGCAAACAATAGCCTTGGAAATGATACACAAATCATCTACTTCGATTTAGAGACCAAGAAAGGCAAGTTCTGACCTTTACATGTCTTGAAATGTGAATATTTCATTTTTCCTTTTCTGAATTACTTCAGTGCTATCATAAATCCCATAAAGGACACAGGGTTAATCTTAATGGAAAAAAAGGAGAGAAAATCCTTGAGAAACGACAACAAACCCGAAAAGCCACTGTCATTGTCATCACACAAATCTCTGGATTTATAAACTGTCATACGTGTGTTATCCATAAAACTTTGATATTTTCTACTAGTGAGAATAATGTAGTTCTAAGTTAACAAATATCATTAAAAATCAAGAGCCATCATGTATTTTAGCCCCGCAGATGGATGGTATTTGCCCAAGTGGAAATCTTCTTATTACCCTACTGCATTTACCACCCCAACCGTTGAAAGGGAAAGAGACGTATTCAAATTCAGGGTTTTTTTTTTCATCAATGTATATTCATGTTGGTATTGGTATATATTATTTTGCATTTAAAGCAGTCTGCTATTAAACAGTTCAGAACTGTTTCCACTTATCTTTATGTATAATTTGATTTAGACAATGCTTTGCAATGAACAAGTACAAGAAAATGTAAATGTTTTCAGCAACGTTTACATTTTCCTGTCAAAATATTGCCAAATTTAGCGAAATATCACCAAATCTAGAATCTCAATGTATACATATTGCATTCAATAATATAGAAGAGTGTGAAAAGCCGTGCCTACTTCTGAAACATTAACAAAACAAAACAAAAACCAACACTGCAATCAGTTACTGCAATTGCAAGTATAATCTTATTACACACTCAAACACACACACACACACACACACACACAATAATATATGTATATGCATGTACAAATAGATAGATAGATGTAAAGTGTTGTGTATTGAGATCTTAGGGTTATGATACGCATAATAAAGGGCTTGCGACACACAATGTATTTCACCGTGGAATTTACTTCAAAAGTGTCTGATAGTCTCTCAAATATACATTTACTACAGCTCACAAGATGCAGCAATGATACAAAGCTGGTAAACTTGTAATGAAGGGGTGAGTGGGAGTGGAGTCTTGATGTAAGAGAAATGTGTTCAATGGGCAATACTTTAGTTGTCAGGGAAACTGCTTTCAGCATGGAGGAAGTACCACATTGGTTTGAGGGGGATTGGACTCAACACAAATTTTAAGTAATTAATGGGAATAGGTTAGCTTGGGGATGATTCAACCTAGTGGTAAATTGTAGTTTGATTATACTAAGGCTTATACGCTAAGATGGAGAGAGGAGGACTGGATGTTGTTTTACGCAGTAGAGAAAAACGGGGTCATTTTCTGGTGGTACATGTATACTCGTGGGATGATAGAGGTCAGTAACTCCTTCGAGGTGGGAGTGTAGGCCGAGGGTTATGACTGGCCAGAGGGGAGGAAACAGATTCGTTCAGCATATAGTGGAATGGAAAGCGGAGACATATGAATACACAGTCACTTGTTTGTAAATATATACATAACATTAACATATACGTGTATATGTATACATACTTATATACACTCAACAAAATATAACATTAACATATACGTGTATATGTATACATACTTATATACACTCAACAAAAAAAGTAAGTTCCCCCTAGCATTTTTGGATATATCTCATAAAGTATTTTACCGATTTTCATAATTCAAACGGAAATGGATTAGGAATTTTATTACTCATAACATGAGTGGCAAATCATTGCCACCAGATATCATTAAAGCAATGCAAATCACATGTATGCTCACGCATATTTTTTGTAACCTGCCTTGGGTGTCATCTTTCAGATGAGGAGCTGTTGTAATATATAGGAAATTTATCCTTCCCTCAAGATAGGGACTTCTATAAAATTCAAGTTTACCCCGCCAGCTATTAGGACCCTTCAAGAATATTCCAGGGTAAGAAAACGTTTTCGATCGTCCTAAAAGTACATGATAGCAGTTGTCGTCAAAAGCTGTTGCGCTCCACACAAGTTTAGACCATTTTGAATTAGGCTTTTTTATACTCCTCGAAGTAAGAAAAGAAACAAAGAAATCTTCTCTGTTCCCTTATTTAGTGTGTCGGGCTAAATACCTGTTTTTAGTGTAGAGTTTCATTTTGACTGGCTATTCAAAAACCGGATAAACTTCAACGAATAAATATCATATCAAAACTATATGTTGCTAGACATTCACTGCTATAATCATCTTGATGATAAAATAATGTACTGATTAGGCCTACTTACCGATAACTCATTTGATACAAATATTGATACACGTATATGCCAGGTATTCAAATTGATTGGTTGTATAAGCACCTCAAAATACGTAAAACCCAGGCTGTAAAAAAGAAAACAAAAATAACAATCTTTCCACAGTGGCTGGAAGGAAATGATTTTTGAACATCTTTGGTGCTTTATAGAAGTAAAAAAATAAAGCTTCAACTATAATCTATCTACAGAATACCAAGTATCATGGCCAGAAATAGAAGACATAGATATCGCCAAATTGGTCTTGATCAATGACAAGTGGAATTTATTGATTTGCCAAGTCGGGCATGAATGAACGACACTATTTCTGAAAGAAATGAGTGGGGTCATGAATATTGAAAGGGATGAAATGGAATGAAATATGAGAAAAAGGGAATGATAAGTTTTATATGAATCTTGTCTTATATCGTACATGATATTTATTACGTTGTTTTCATGTATGTACAAGCTCTAGAATTTTTTTTTATTTCTGCAATAAAGATCTTCATATTTACGTAAAATACATGTTTTCACAAGAAAGAATGTCAATGTTTAATTACGATAAAGGCAAAAATGTATGTATCACTAAAAGTTGAATTAAAAAGAAAAATAGCGCGTTATATAGGATTGACGTGCACGTTTAAAATCGGTTTATTATCAAGAATCAAGCCAAGGGAATGGCTTGAAGGACCTTTTTGAAAAAAAAAATCCACGAAAATATTCTTTGTAGATTTTCCAGGAAGGTATGCTAAAGAACAAGCACTTTGGTTATGAAGATTTATTGACCACTTGTAATGTCTCATTCATTGCAGTAGTTTCAATGAGGTTGTTGCGACACGGATTGTCGCCCCCGTCACGGATTGTCGCCTGGCGACAATCCGTGACGAGGGCTGGCGGCACGGATTGTCGCCCGCCCTCGAAGCACATTTTGCTGGGTAATATCGTTCTGGACATAATCATTGAAATACTAACACATAACTTACATGGCTACATCCATGCAAACATGCCATGTAAAAAGTCATGGTGAGGTTTCAAGGTAGTGTGTATGTGCGCGTGCACATGATAATTTAGTGTCTGTTTGTGTGTGTGTGTGTGTGTGTGTGTGTGTGTGTGTGTGTGATGGAAGAATGTGTTTATTATGTCAGTTTTTTGCGTTTGTGTTTTTTAGCTGCGCGTGGAGAGGGATACCTAGTAAGCTGTTGCTGGCATAAACGTTGATATTGATTTTATCAGCAGCTTTGAATTTGATGAGTTTGTTTGGCAGATTTGTATATGAATTCGGAGTGGAGCTTGCGTGCGGGCGGATGCTGCTTTTCTGCATACGGTCCATTATGTCTTATTTATCAACATTGGGAAATCGTTTCATCAGGAAGGAATGTGGTATCGGTCCGGGTGTGCGTTCGGTATGTGGGAAGGGGGTTACATTTCGTTATTGCAAAAGTTTGTTATTCTGAAGGCTCATTCGTTCGAAGGCTCATTCGTCCGAAGGCTCATTATTCCGAAGGTTCGTTGTTCCGAATTTCATTTTTTGGTCAACGAACCTCTAGGTATAGGGAATTGTGTGTTTCGGATAAATGAAGCCACGGAAAAAACGAAACTTCGGAATAACGAACCTTCACGTGTGTGTGTGTATGTATGTATTTTGGGTTGGTGAATGTGGGTGTAGGATGATTTAGGTTTTGTTTAATCAGGGGTTGGTGGGTTGGGGGATTGGATTTGAAAAAGGATAGTTATAAATGGTATGACAGATGTTGGTAGGATTTGATATTTAGGATAGATGTATATAGGCCCTAGATTTGTTTCGGTTGGGGAGGGGAGGGGGTGGTCGGGGTTTTTTTATGACTGATTTCATTCTAGATTTGTGTAATGCATTTGTGTTTTTTATGTATATGCCCTTGTAAGTAAGAAGGTGTTACATGATCCAAACCAATATATTCAAGGAATATAGGTTTGGTAGGGCCCTACATGTCAAAACTTTCTCGTGAAGAAATTATTAGTAGGGTTGGTCTATAATCGAGTTATCTATGTTGAAGTGAGATTATTTGTGGTATAAATTGACAAATGGATTTGTTTGTGTTTCGAATGGCCATTTGTAACTTTTTTTGTTCATGTTACACCCAGAATGGGTTGATTTCTGAATGATTTGAATGAAATCAATAAATATCAAGGGAAAAAGTGTTGAGTTGGTTTATTTGCATTATGAGGATTTGTTTGAGTGTTTGTTGGTGTTTGTTTGTATTACGTATGTATTAGCGGTGTGCAATGGCAGTTCGTTTGTGCTAAAAATCAACTAACGATTGACAATTTTTTTACGGCGTGTGGAAATTATTCGCTCATGCATAAAGTATGCCAAACCTATTCTGGGACAAAGAATAGTGGTATGGACGTCCTAGTTTATAAGACTGATGGAAGAAAATGACTGCAGTGAAAAATGAACAAAGACAAATAACATTTGGGGAGGGTACCTCCCTCGTATGTATTTTCTCTCGGTCTCTCTCTCGCCTAGCCCGCCTCACCGCTGATATTGGTTGACACACCCATACTATTCTTAGATCAACGCTGGTGTGAATTCTTTAAACACGTGCTCATACACTCTGAAGGCGTTTGTATTGCCACAGTAGCGCCACTATATTCCACATACACACGTAAGCATACAGGCACAAGTATACACACAGACAAACAAACCACTACCACTATACAACCACCACACATGCACAGTTTCTACATATTGTATTATTATACTCCAAACACACACACACATACACACACACGCACACACACAACAAATCATACACATCACATATCACGCAGCTCACAATACACACACACACACACACACACACACACACACACGCACACACACACACACACACACACACACACACGCATAACATAACAGTCATACCCATCCCACTAAAGCTTAACACCGGAGGAACCACCCCGAGCCAGGGGCGACAATCCGTGACGGGGCGACAATCCGTGTCGCAACAAATTTTTTGCCAACACGGATTGTCGCCTTCGAGGTCAAAAACTGGGAACTGCACAAGCGTCACGGATTGTCGCCAGGCGACAATCCGTGACGGGGGCGACAATCCGTGCCGCCAGCGCCCGTCACGGATTGTCGCCCCGAGCAGGAGGCGACAATCCGTGTAGGGGCGACAATCCGTGTCGCAACAGAGGTTGTTTCAAAGTATTCGTTCAATTACTTGTTCTTGTTTGAGGGAGCAGAAAGAGAGGGAGATATGGCATAAGCATTTTTTCTCTCCCTTTTCATTTTTGGTCTGGGGAATATTTTAGGCGAGATTAATTCCCATTTGGGAAAGACACCGGGGTAATTGTTTTTTTTTTTTTTTTTTTTTTCTTGCGGGGTCATTTTTTTTTTCGTTTACAATTGCACTAATGCTGGGTCCATCTTTATCCTTGCAAATGGGTGCATTGATAATTTTTCAAACCTGAAAATCGCGTGGAAAAAGGCATATATAGTGAGTAAAGTACACTATGCCTTTTTCATGGCGTATAGTATCTTGATAGGGACTTTTCTCATTAATTTGTTTATGCTTATATTTATGTATACAGCATAATGCAGTATTTCCTCATAGAACATGCTTATCCACAAGAAAATTAGAACTACGTTCTCATCAACAAATCGTGGGCGTCATTTGAATCCTCAGTATATTACATTTCATTCCATTCCACATTATTGAAGTCGTTTTGGAGTTGTTTGTTCATTTTCCATCTGAGAAGATGGCTGGATAACCCATATTCAGCTACTTTAAGCTGGTCTTCCATCAATCGGGTCTAGTTGGATTTGAGGTGGGACCACTTCACCGGTTTAAACACCCTGCTCTTTACAATGAATGAATGAAGCGGGATCTTTTACGTGTATGAGTTGTTACTCTCTCATACACGGGACCTCCATTTTATGTCCTATCCGAGGGACAGAGTGTTTTGCCTCTTGCTAGAGGGGACGGTATGCTTACACACAACATTGCTCAGTCCAGACTCGGGTTCGAATCCGGCCGCGTGTTCGTGAGGCACACGCGCTACCGACTGAGTCGACTCACCGCCCGTGAATCTGGTTATATTGTTTGGTGTATAACTTTCCGGAAGTTTACAAAAAGGGCAGGTAGGGCAGTTTGAATATTAAAAGCAATGTGAGTGGTCTGATAGGTCTGATGCGAAAATTAAGAAAAGATAAGAACCAGTAAAAGGGATCGACATTAAAAAATGCTATCTAATAGCATTTGCTGAATGATTATTTATTCACTGGAGCTACTTTGCTTATGAGGATTGGGAAGTATTTAACAATTGAAAGATATATCCAGATATGAAAGTGTTTATTGTTAACAATGAGATTTGTGGAGAGGATTGCAAACAAAGAAATCTTAAGTATTTGAAATAGAAATTCTTGACATAACTAAAACAATTATCTATTTCGACCAAGGGAACTTCATTTCGATGAGGAGTGATTTATTATTTCCATTAAAATTTCACTGCCGTCTACCGACTGCGCTTAATTCAGCGTGTAACAAACATGTGTTTCTGAGGGGTCTAGGAACACTACCCCCTGGAAAACCACCTTCGGGATAACTTCCATTGGGATTAGTTGGTATTACCCTCCAGGGCAATACCCCCTCGGACAACTACCCCCCCCCCCCGGACAACTACCCTCCTAGGGCAATCATCCCTCTGGGCGATTCCCCCTTAGGACAACTACCCCACGGATAACCACCCCCAGGATGACTACCCCTGGATAACTACCCCTAGGATAAATGCCCCCCAAATAACTACCCCCGGATATCTACCTTCTGGATAACTATCCCCCGGATAACTACCCCTTGGATGATTACCCCCCCCCCCCCCGACAGCTACCCCTGGATAACTACCCCCCGGACAGCTACCCCCTGGATAACTACCCCCGGATAACTACCCCCCGGATAACTACCCCCGGAAAACTACCGCCGGATAACTACCCCTCGGATAACTACCCCCTGGATAACTACCCTCCGGATAACTACCCCCTGGTTAACTATCCCGCGGATGACCTCCAGGGCTATTCCCTACAGGGCAACTACCCCCCCCCCTCCCCCGACAACGCCCCCCCCCCCCATAAATACCACCAGGACAATTTCCCCAGGACAATTACCCACCAGATAAACATCAAGCGGGTGATTACTCCATATAGGGCTCTCCCACCAATCTTGATAGCCTGCAACTACCTCCGGATATCAAACTTCTTACCCTCCAGGCCAATCGGTAGCCAAGTAGCCACTATTATTATTAGTAGTAGTAGTATTATTATTCACCAGGACTATTTCCCATCGGGCACCCCCGAACCCACGGCCCAAGACAACTACTCAGAAGCAGTTCTGCCTGGGATGAAAGGTCATGGAGTAGCCGCAATATCCCATAATTATGTCTAGTTATAGGCCCACATAATATATTACATTTATTTCATTAATTAATGAATATAATTATACTGTATCTGTTTTGACAATGTTTATCACTGCCTCCAGGTGTGTCTAGGAGAATTTCGATGCGATTTTCTGTTTATACCGTAGCACTCATTTCAGTATTGCCCTGCTGCATCATTTTGCATTAACTTCTATAGATTATAGCTAACACAGAGCATTATTTCCATTTAAAATTGCCCTTTTCTAAAATTAGGCCCCAAACAATCACCTCTCCGCCAATTTGCCACAAGAAAATTATTTGTCGAAAAACTCGTATTCTGTGAACGGCGAAAATTAACGGGTATCAACGAAGTCTTAGCAATCACAGTGATTAATTATTCGTTTCTTTTTAAAGATTTCGGTATTCCCGAGCCGCATCTCGGGCTGCCGTTCTTTTAGGAAGATGGCCAGCTTTCGATGACACCCACTGATGAGCTGCTCCCGGAGGAGTAGATGTGCCAGCTCCTCGAAGGTGTGCTCTATACCAGAGAGGCTTACCCACCTGTTCAAGTAGTTCTCTAGTCGGTTTGCATACTGGGATGCCGTTTCTCCTGTTGTCGGTTTGCCTGAAAAAAACTTGGAGCGAAATCCTTCTGCAGTGAGCTGAAAGGATTTCAAGAGTGCGTGTTTCAAAGTGTCATAATCATTGGATTCCGCACTTGACAATCTAGAGTGGACATCAAGAGCCTTACCTGTAAGCAGTGTGCTTAAGTTGAGTGCCCAGTCTGTAGTTGGCCAGTTTTGATTTTTGGCATATCGTTCGAACCGCTGTAGATAGGCATCTATGTTATCTTTGTCTTCCTGAAATAGAGGCAATTTTGGAGATCGAGCTTTGCACCCATTAGAACTTGATTCGCTTTTGGTTTGCTTTTCACGCGCTATCGCCAATTGTAGCTCGGCTGTTTCTCTTTCCTGTCGCCTTAACTCTAACATGTCCGCTCTTTCCTCTCTGAGTCTCTTTTGCTCGTCTGTAACAAACTGCCTAAGCTCCTCTCCACTGAATCCGAACTTTTCTCCAATTTCAGTTAACTTAGCTAGCTCCATTCTGAATTACCTGAGCACTTATAATACAAAATGTATTCAGATCAGTTCAGATCATATACACAATGAATACTAGTATACAACGGTGCACCTTTAGATAGTACATACATACAAATGTAGAGGAAACAAAAAAAATCACAAGTTTTCCTCAACCTTTTTCTTTACACTTTTTTCTCCGTTTATATATCCATGTGACTTCGAATGGCACGAGTCATATTCCCGGACAAGCCCCCAGAAAATGTCACATGGGCGGACTTAAATAATACTCAATCACACTCGTGCCATTCACTTTAATGTACAATTTAATATAAGCATTTGTGGAATATTTACAGGACTGAAATCGAGGAGTTGTGACCAACAAAAAATGCAAAATCAAAATTCTGAGTGAGATAAATTAAATTACAATACTCTTATATTCGACAACCATGTAAACGGGACCCTGCCTTGGTCCGGTTCCACTTGTAATTTTGGCTTGACCCTTGTCCAGAATACTTATAACAGCTTCACTATCAATTCGTTGTCCCTGACAATACCACTATCTGCTATCAAGCGCAACACTATTTGGTTCACACCACCGTAGTGCTGATCCTGAGATGACCAGCCTGCACGCACGACGGTTTACCGCGGTTAGAACACTTGTCTTCAATTACACTGCTTCCGTTTATATCCGGGTTCTGTGCTAACCCGCAATTATCATGAAGTGTATAAATACCAATATTCAAATTATGTGCACATTATATTCATCTTTTTACCAATTTAACATGACCTTCATCTCTCTACTTCAGCGACACTTCCACGTCATAACCAATCATATCTACAGGGTGTCGTGCACCCGCCAGGTTCATCGCTCACCTGCGTTGTCCACAGAGTCACCTTAATTGTCAAGCTATTCGCTTCCAGAACATAACTGATTCGTGGGTGGAGCGTCCTTGTATGCGAGGTTGCTAGTTTAGCTCCCAAGTGTCGCGAGGACCCCGCGTTCCGTATTCACTGGCGTCCAAGTTTCTCCCTAGCGAGGGGCGGACACAGTCACTCGGCTGGGAATGCGTCTGCCTGGGAGTAAACTTGACCTCGGCCTTGGCGCCATCTACAAAATTATTTAAATGCAACATATACCAATGGGGTGTGTTCTAACCACACACACACAAAGATTATCAGCTTAAAATCCTGACATCACAGTGAAAATTTGAGGACTGCATACAAAATTCACATAATGAAATGTTTCAGACATTGGGAATATAACAGTGCATAGCTTATCAAACATCACCGCATCGTTTTCAAAAACTGTACACCATTATAATATACTTTATCACTTATTCACGGGGTTCTCCGGGGCTATATGTGGTGCCCTGAAACACATTCACATCCTTGTACACGACAAAGCAGGAATCAAATCGCAATTTAACTTACCAATGACCGGTGTAATATAACCAAAATGCCTCTTCTTCTTGTCTACTGGAAGGCTGCAAAGGCAGTTGGAATACGCCTTCTGGCAGCAAACAAAATCTGAACTCTACTCAGCCAGTACACAGGCTGACGGTAAGGTGGACGGACGGCTCCTGGCCGCAAACGAAATTGGGCTTAGACACGAAATTATCTTGCCAACTGGCGCCTGGGTGTGGCAGGTTTGTTTCCTGCCATCACGGAGCTAACTCAATGTTCTCTTGGTGAAATCAAAATGGTGTCTGCCCCGAAAAGATCCAACTCTTCTGTTAAATTGCTACTCGACTACGACACTCCTTTTCGAGGCATTTGGAGTATTTGATACAACTAAAAGGACTTGAACGAAAACACCTATACCGCACTCTCCCGGAACTGGAGCTATTTCCTGTCTTTTCTTTCTACATTAATTGACATGCAAAAATAAATGAACTCCTCTCGGTCATCGATGGCGCGACTTGTAAAACATTTACATCTGTCCTAGCACTTTCTCTCTCTCACTCTCGCTTTCTCTCTCGCTCACTCACTCGCACTCTTTGTCTCGTCATCCCTACGCGTAAACATGATTGTCTAGTTGAATGACCGATAGGTGATGTACATGAAACAACCTGGAAATGCATTTTCAATGTGACACGCGGCCATTTTGGCGGCCATCTTGAATATCTCAAAAACTTCATGGATACATGAGTTGCATCATCCATATTCGGATTCAGCACCTCCCAAATAGGATTGAATTATCAATTATTTTCAATTTCACACCATTTAGAAGGAAATACGTGGGAATGTTCGATTTTGGCGGCCATTTTGGCGGCCATCTTGAATATCTCAAAACCGTCAAGGATGCAAGAGTTGCATCATCCAGATTCGGATTCAGCACCCCCGAAATAGGGTAAAACCATCAAAAAACATTGGGTGGACGGTAAAACAAGGTGAGGCCCAAAAAGTGGCTTTGGCACCCAGACTATAGGTCAGTGCTATTAAACACAAATTTCAGATTATATAATACGGTGTGAAGACAGGTGTCATTGTTGTTTTCTACGTGGGTTGACGACAACAAGAGCTAAATAGCACGCCGTCTGTAAAAAGAAAGTCAACAAGAATAACATTTCAAAGGGCTGCAGGATTGCGAAACTATTCGCTGGGATGGGATACGTGATTCTACACCTGCTCGATAAAACCTAAACCTGTTCTTACATATGCGTTCAAAGCGCATACGTAATATTGTGGCAAACAAAATAAGATTAAATCTTTGTATTCTATGTAAGACCGTACAGTTCAGAAAAATATTGGAAAAAGGCATTGATATTCGTTCACTTGGTTACCCCTTTTGATACGTCCCAGGTGAGTATCGGGGGTCTATTAAGACTCAATATATACATGCAAATTCGTTTACAACCAAATTAAGTATAAAGAGAGAGAGAGAGAGAGAGAGAGGAAAAAGGAAACAGTGGTATAGCCTCCGTACATCTTGCTGTCCCGTTGATGGTGCACTTTTAGCAAGTATCAGAGATGGGTGAAGACTCAACAAAGGAAATTGACTCGTTTATAAGGATACTATGTTTGAACAAAAGGGAAAATGAATACTATGTCATGTTAATTGTTTCAAAGCTATCAACATTACTGAAGAGTACAGCTGTCAACGGTACTAAAAAGTAGATATGTTGTAAGAATGGGGTTGGCACACTCATACGCATTAAAATAACTGCATGTATGGCGGTTGCGAGATTTCATACCACATAGAAAGTGACATAGAAAGTGACAATGCGGTACAGAGAGTGAATCTAGTAACACTAAGTATAGTAGGTGTGAGATAAGATTGTCTCGTATTATACTGTGCTAGAACAAAAGGAAAAAATGAAACTGTATAGGCCCTAGTGTTAATTTTTTTTTTCAAAGCTATATGTCAACATTACTGTGCAGTAATCAGAACCGTTCTAAAAAATAGATATATTGTCAGGATAAATATGGTTGGCACACTCTCTCACACAAGTATAACTGCCTGTATAGCGGTTTGGGATTTGTTACCACATAAAAATGGCAATGCAGTATACAGTGAATCTGATGCACCAACTCGTAAAATTACACCTGCCCTTATAATTTCTTACGAATGAAAATTGATTATTAACTGTTATTTCATTTCTGTATGATGTCAGTACACAAAACCAGAAAAGAGAGAGAGAGAAAAAAAAATCCACTTTATCTGGATTATACAGGAACGCAAGTCAGCTCATATCAGCATGTAGGCCTATTCAAAAGTAGACATTTTGTATATAGTCATTGCTTTGCCTAATCAATTTCTTACTTGTAAGTAGTCTACTGTGGTGTTTCCTGCCAGGCGTTCCATGCCGACGGTGGGCCGTTGGGGCTGCTGATGTTTCTGGTCTGCAAAATAACTCGCGTGCCACTAACTATTATCCTGGTTGCCAAGTTGCCGCGCTCTTTCCTTAGGTTGTAGGCAATGCTAGCAAGCCTGCCACGTTCCCGCTTCATGGCTGGCGGGAGGTCAGTACGGATAGTGATGGTGGGGTCCGTGGCGCGCGAAGTGGAAGCTGCTTGGCGTGGACGTTGTTGGAAAGCGCGTAGAATCCTGTCGCGATCCTGCATACGGCCAAAACGAACAATAATGGGGTCGGACTTGTTGTCAGCTCCGGTGTTCCCAGCAGGGGCCCTCCTGGGAAGCCTGTGGGCATTGATGAGGGGTATGGTGCGCATAGCTTCTTCCACCGGAATTTTTAGTAGCGTAGCAAAAGTAGAGAAGCACTCACCGTAGACATCCTCCCGTGTGGAATTGGGTTTCCCGTAGATTAGGAGATTCAGTTTACGTTCGTGAATTTCAAAAAGTGTGAGCTTCTCATCCAGTTCGTCTTTAACTTTCTCCAGTTTTTTTTTTTATCACGTCAGGGATTCGGTTGCTTTCAATGTCTCCAATCCGATTTGAGGCATCAGTAGCAAAGTTTTCCAGCTCGTTAACAGTTTTTTTGATACCAGACATTTCGGATTTCAGAGAGTAAACGTCAGATAGGAGAGTGTCCAACTTCGAGATGGCGCCGCGGGCGTGTCCGAGACTGAAGACGCATGGTCGAGTTCCGGGTATGGGGCGGCTTCGCTGTCACTGAATGTGTCAACTGAAGTGTCACTCAAGAGGGCATTTCGCCCTACAGATTTACCCGTTTTATTTCCAATTTTTGCGCGAGTATTCATGCTGATAACTGGTCCTTTTCTGAATGATGATATTTGCAGGTTAATTATAATACAGTTCGTTGATACAGCACCTCATGAAATGGTAGCGAAAAAAGGTAGTTTGGAGAAAGTTCCGGGAGCTCACATTGGCTGCGTCCGTCTAGTCCGACATGCTGTCTTCGTACTTTTAAGAGCTGATTTTCAGCCGAAAGTCGGCTGACAAGCAAAAAACAAACAAAAACAAGATCAAAAGGACTTCAAATTTTTGCTGCCACTTCCCTCCCACTTTATATTTCATGCAAAAGAGTTGGACATTCGATCCACGTAAAAAAAAAAAAAAAAAAAAAAAAGCTGCGCCGGTGCGGTTATGGGCTTGTAATCGTGGTAATGGTGACTATCGCCGATCAACCCCCCCCCCATTACGGATTTACGACGTTGATGTTAGCTGCAGATTTTGACAAAAAAAAAAAAAAACTTTTATGAAACTTAAATTACCCATTACCCATTATATGACTTCGAAATGAGATTTCGTGATAACTATCACCCCATCTAAGTTACGGGCTGTTTTTGATGAAGTATACAAGTGCTACAGACCGGACCGATATGGACATAACATCAGTAATGATCGACCTTACTTAACATATAATGCTTTAAACCAATATATACATATATAAAAAAAAAACAACTCAGTATTTATCATCATTCAGTTTAAGGCCACTGGATGTAAGCCAGATTCTTCAGGTCTTTAATACCAAGTTTTGCAATGGCCGATGACAGTGAAGACAAAGCAGGTTTGAAAGAAAATGAAGTTGTGTATCATAATGAATAACACTGATAACCAATACAATGTTTGCGCAATACTTTACCGATTAATATATTAGATAAACAGACCCCCCCCAAAAAAAAAAAACAACAACAAACAAACAAACAAACAAACAAACAAACAAAAACAAACAAAAAACGGGCCTCCAACAGAACCCTGAGGTAACCAATAACAAACAACCAATAACCAATAACCAATCCTGACATAATTCTTCTCTGCAGCAACTCAATAATCATCATTTTCAGTGCGTGAAACACACGTAAGTGCGTACGTATAGGACCTAGACACAATGTAGATGTAGGCTTACATAAAAGTAGGATTCATTACAGATGTATACAATAATGATATACTAGTACATGAATGTCTTATATCGCATGAAATGCACACAAAATGTCGGGGAACATGGCTACAGCTGCTAACGTCTTTCACGGCGAGGGAGGTATTTAACCACGGGATATAGGCCCTAGTTATCCAGGATTTTTTTTTTTCCGGCGGGGGGGGGGGGGGGTAGATGTCCAGGGGGTAGTTTTCCGGGTGGTAGTTATCCGGGTGGTAGTTATCCGGGTAGTAGTTATCCGGGGGCTAGTTTTCCGGGTGGTAGTTATCCGGGGGTAGTTAACCGGTGGGTAGTTATCCGATGGGTAGTTGTCCTATCAAGGGGGTATTGCCCTGGGGGTGATTGCCCTAAGAGGGTAGTTGTCCAGGTGGTAGTTGCCCTAGGGGGGAATATCCTTGGGGGTAATTATCCTTGTGGTAGTTATCCGGAGGGTAGTTGCCCAGGGGGTAAGAGCCCGGATACGGTTTCTGAGGTACAAGTGGAAGAGACTGTTATGAATATCAAAAGCAGTATGTGCTTGACTGGAATGACGGCCTACGTGCATCTATTCATATATTTTTATTCTGAAGTTTGAAGTTGAAGTTTGAAGTTTGAATATATTTTTATTCTATTTCATTATGTTTATTTTCACAGGGTAGCCCTTTCAGTTAAGAAAAAAAAATGATTAACAAAGGGGTCCTGCAGAGAAACAATGCACGTTGATAGTTGTTTATAACAATAATCTATTTTAATGAGCAGAAACTGTTGGAAATGTTCATGGTAAAGTCACTAAATGTTACTTGTTCACCATCTTGGGATTAACCATTTCCTCTAAGATTTCATAATGCGGATGAGTCGCTTGGTGAGTTGCGTGCATAGGCAAGGTCAGGGCCATACAGTATACACTGATGAGCCAGTTTCACTTTGCCATTAGATTTTAGTTTGGCGAAAAGCGCTCTCAAACTGTTCTATATATGTTATGTTATTTTATCTAACTATGTATGTATAGTGGAAGACGAATGTTTTATGCTAGACAGAGGGTAAAAATTCATCTTTTGAAAAAAGAATAACCATTTGAAATTTCATTTGTACTTGCAATCCCTTTTTAAATTCGTTACTTGTTAACTTGCGACTTGCTATGCTTGGTATACACGCAGATTCATCCGGGCCTATGAGTCCACTTACTCTTACTGGTGTTATGCTTCTCGGAGCAACTCTCACAGTAATAGCTGTTTGCATTCTTGTAAAGTGTGCTATGGCTTTTACAAAGCAGCATAGAGGTTAGTGGCCTGTAAAAGCTTTCTTGCCTTCTCACATCATACCTTAACTCATACCATAACTAACCATGTTTACACTTCTTCAGACGTGTCAGGACGACAAATGGCAGTGAATGAATGAAAATGAAAGTGAAAAAAAAATAATGGTAAACTAAATGAGTTGCGAAAGACCAATATCACTTTAGGTTTTCTAAATATAGCATTATTAGTACTTTAAATGATAGTATGAAAATAATTAATATCAATTGTTATTATTATTACTATTATATGACGTTCGTGTTGTATTTTCTGTGAGACTGCAAATATCCAGCACCATTTTATTTCGTTTTTTCCTTACAATCTCCAAAATAGAATCTTAGTATTTCTAACCCATCTTTTTTTCCTGTCTCCTTTGCAAAATCGTTATTGGTTGAGATTACGATTCAGTTTCTACCTTTTTTGTGTGAAATACTTAGAATCCATTTAATGAAATGTTAAAGAACACACAATAGGGCTACTAAGAGGAATTCAAAGTTTATTTGATAAAAATCGGTTAGAAAGGGCTGAGATATCTAAAAACAAAGTGACACCAGGTGATCCCAATAAAAGGGTTGTCCCACATTTTTGTTTTGAATATCTCTGCCATTTTAAAACCAATTTTCATCAAATGAACTTTGAGTTATTCTAGGAACTATATGCTCTTTCATTTCAGAAGATGTTCTCATAAAAAAAAAAACTCACCGTGAAAAAAAAAAATTATGTCAGAAACCTGACGCCCGATCTCAACCGAAACTATACCAACCCTTTTAAACGGGCCGTCTGTGTAATTTTTGACCGTCCATTATTATATTTCGGTCAATTGCAGTGAAACCGGGTATTGTTATTGAAGAACAAAAGACACATGAGAAGAATCAACAAAAACTATTTGACAGAGATACGTTTTCACTTTTTTATTTTCTGACAAGTTATCAAAACAAAGACTTCAGTCTCTCTCTCTCTCTCTCTCTATCTCTTTGTAACAAAGGAAGAATATAGACGAATCATTACGACAAAGTATTACTATTAACAAATTAAAATGGGAGTACCCTCTCCACCTACACAGGTATTTTCAACCTCTGAGAGACGAAAACCACTGAAAGCTTTGTTGAAATTTTATTAAAGTTGTTTTATTAATAAATGTCATGTCAAATAGCATGTAACTAATCTCCTCAGTAGTAAATATAGTGGATAACCAAAATATTGTTTATTTATTATGAATGCAAATTCCCAATTAAGGTCTGGAGCAAAGAATTCATATCTCTGCCACAGCCACATCCATAGGGAGGGCTTTACCACCTATTCCGATATCTAGGGGAGATCTCATGTCAAATGCGTCATCTGAACGACTACAACGTAATGCCCGGTCTCCTCATTTTGAGATGACACCTTTCTCACACCCAATGGTCAGGGCTTCGGGGCACATGGAAGATATGTGTTGGACTGCATCGGCCTCAGAGGTACAAAGCTCTCCGTATGTTAGATGCATAGTTGAACCAATAACGTTCCATGATTTGTTTTATTATCTCTTATCATTACACAGCCCTTTATTTTGATTTGAACCGAACAGATTCCTATTCTAACACCTCAGCCTATATCAAAACAAGAAGATTAAGCGTAGTAAAACTGACAAAATGTCCCTAAACCTATGTTTTCGTTAATACTAACATGAAAAAGTGTTCGATATTAAATCAGGAACTTTGTGGCCTTTTCCACACACACACACACACACACAAAATCAAAATATAGGTTTATAATACTCTAAAGGTTGGTAATTCCTATTAGAATTAAGGTTCGTTATTCCACCGGTTCGTAAATCTGAAAATGAAACACAAGTCCGTGGGGTTCGTTATTTCGAAAGCGTAGGCAAGTTGCGTGCTTCCGAAAATTCCGAAATTCGAATCTAATTTCGTTTTCAGGTTATAGAACCTTAAGAATAAAGATTCTTCTTTTCCATTTCGGATTAACGAAATTTCGGAAGAACAAATTGTACATTACCCTGAAGCATAGAACACTATATACCCACAAAAAAAAAATTAATAACAATAACAGTCTGCGTCACTTGACTTTAATGCAGTTACCCTGTAGTCATTTTTTTAACATAAAAAATAGTCTTCAGTAATATATTGTTTAGTGAATATGCATGTAAGACATACCTTCACATGAGAAAACACATAATATTGTGTACAACAGAACTGAAATAAAACCACTGCAACACAGTCTATCGAGGGGGTATAAGCGTTATTGACCTTTGTTCTTCATTGAAGGTTTCTGTGAACTCAAGTGCTGAGTATGCCGTTGTGGACAAGAGGAAAAAAAGAGCTGAAAAGAGAAGCAAAGTGTTACAAGAAAGTAAGTCCTAAAGTTTATTTTCTCAAGAACCCTTTGCGTTCAACTGAGACAACGCATGCGTGAGTTGAGAAAACAAGTTTTGTAACAATACGTGTAGTAATCGTGTTACTTTTTGGAAATCTTTAAGTGTTGAAAGAGACGTGTCATCAGTCGAAAATTGCATATGGGTGTGCATTAAAGTTGGCTTCCTTTCATCTTCTTTCATAATGAAGCGCTTACTTCCAAAGGGCGCTTTATCCATAATTTTTCAATGGATTTAGCGCCTTTTGGAAACAAGGTCTTCACTATATATGTAATCGTATACATGCATGTTTTATAATTTATGTATGTATTAATATACATATAGATATATGTTAACCCCTGTTTTCTGGCCAGTTTACTAATTCAGAATCACTGCAAATAAATGTGATGAAAGATGAGATACATACGCACGTGATGTTGACTTTAATATGGAATCACACAGATTCACTATGTTCTATATGAGTAATGATTTTCCCTGTTGTCCTATGCTATAGCAATGGAATAATGTATGGGAGAGAAACTCAAGTGTTTCAACTATACCCAAAAGCTCATAACCAGCGTCTTATCATTATGGGAGTGAGAGTACCCCTACACTCAATCCTCAGGAATGTGCGAGGTCAGAAGGAATAGAGGGTCTTTTGTTTTATGGTCAGTCAAGATCATGTCGAATTCGGTAGTGAGCCTGTATTGGGGAGAAACTTTTACTCTCTCAGTGAGAGCTTATTAAGATACCGGCCAGACAAGACGCACAAAATTGGTCCTGTGGCTGCTCTCGTACAGCCTACTGTCATACCCAATACAGATAATCTAACATGATTCCTCATTATATGATTGTTATAACGTTCACATAATTATTTTCATAATTATGTTGTATGCGTTTAAGAATATTTCATATTATGTTTCTGTGCTCTTCTCTTCTTATTCTCCGCTAGTATCTCTCTCGCATACTGTCTAATTCCTCTTCCTTCTTCTTCTTCTTCTTCTTCTTCTCCTTCTCATCTCCTCGATCCTTCGTACTCCTCTGTGTCACTCAAATTGAAGAGTATATGACTTAGATGTTTTGTGTTAGTTTAAAGTTGTTCAAAGTTTGTACTCGTACGTATTCTGGAGTATTACGAATACTTTAATTGGATAATTGAAGATGATGATTGATGCACATTATGACTATGCAATGAACGTTCGGAATGGCTTAGCTGCACATATGATTATTGTCTGGTTTATAATTGTGAGTTTGCTATTTGGCATGAGTGAATATTGCTATTTGTCTCTTTTAACAAAGCAGAAAGCTAGGAGGGTTTACTCGAATTGAATCTTGGGTAATATTATCCCTGTACACATGACAACTTAAGACTATGTGCTAGCGCCAATATGGGTGGATCTGCAAGCCTGTATCCTGAACATTCCTTATTGCACAGTCACCATTTATTGTATACATGTCGTTGTGTTCATTTGGTAAATCGCTGAGCTCATTGGAGGAAGACTGGAATACAAAAACATAGTGTTGTCGCCTTCGAAATGAATGTCACGATTCAATGTTAGTGGAAGTTGTTAAAGGAAATTATAGACTGAATTAAATACTGTATTGTATTACTGTTTATTTCTGTAAAGTATTAAGGCCCAACCTTTATGAGTTTGTTATCATAGACAGCGATTTAGTATAATATAAATCATATCACTGTCTTACAATTTGTATAACAGATTGACGCTTTCATAAGTCAGAACAATTAGCTTCTCATCCATTTGATAGAGGTTTAATCGTGAAGGGACACAACTTCGATTATTCATAACTACTTATTAAATACATTTCATATTTCATTGTAATCAAGCTCATTTTTATATAAAACTGAGTTTAGTCCAAGATTAGGATTAAAGGCATAATTTACCATTTGCAGATGAAAGCATTAGTGCTTTAAAATAGTTCTAAAATGGGAGTTAGGGATAGAAACAGCCACTGTCGAAATTTGAATCCGTATAATCGATGTTAAGTGTTGTTAAATACACAAAATGTGAACAATTGTTATAATAAAAATGTTTCCAGACTAAACCGTGTACAGTTACGGTTTATTGAGAAAAACCCTGATATCTCCTTATATTTTAGGTTTTATGGCAAATATTTCATATGGTAGGATGTGTTATGATACAACAGACCTACACATATGCATCAAATGCAATATCTTGAACATTTTGTAAATCACTGCTCCCAAAGGTAAACTGGACCTGTAATTGATGGATAATGGAATTAGTTCCAACTGCACGGTAAGAGATTAGGAGTACACTCATAATCAATTTAATGTCGAAAAAGAAAGATGAATTCATATGAAATGTAGCACAAAATATCTTAGAGACAAGCAGCGATCTTATGTATTCAATCCATTTCTCCACATGGCATGAATGTTTGTGTGATTAGTTTTCGATGATCATATAATTCTATCCTTGATAAGCCGTTTATATAGATATAATTGTAATACAATCGTATTCATTCTTTTTTCATTTCACTCAGATATGTTGTACATTGGTACAAGTAGGATCATTAAAATTATTGCATTTCAGTGTTGAAATTATGGAATATTATAAGCATTAATGATAAGCAAATTTTGGCAATTAACCTTCACTGTGTTGAACACTTTTAATTAGGTTAAGCTGTTGACTTGTTAGTAAATAATGGGAGAACTTATTTTGACACCGGCCAGATAAGACGAACAAAATTGGTCCTGTGGCTGCTCTCATACAGCCGACTGTTATACCCCTATACAGACGATCCTGCCCCTTAACATCACCCCCCCCCCCTTCCAGCTGGTAGTGGACCCCATTTACTGCAACGACAAGCTGAAGGCACACTCTCCGCCTGAGGGAAAGAACGCTCCCTAGAAAAGACCCACCAATAATCTACATAATCAACCTTTCATTGATTATAATTAATCAACCCCTTGATTTACTTGTTGACAAAATTGTTAATGTAGGATACACCATGACCTGTTATTGAAACGCTGTTTATTGATATGTTGTTACTTCTTGTTAAGCACTTGTATATTGTGTTGACTGCATCTTATTGCATTGTAATGTATTGTTGCTTATATTGTAACAACGTCTACTAGTATTTGAAGGTTTCGTTGATTGACTCTAAACCTAGTAGAGTCGGTCACATTCATATTAATTTCTGCTCGTTAACTTAATTAATTGTATGGAGTAAATCTCCCATTTATAAACTAAACCCGCACTTAAGTAAAACCTGTGACACAATATTATGTATATATATATATATATATATATATATATATGTGTGTGTGTGTGTGTGTGTGTGTGTGTGTGTGTGTGCGTGTGTGTGTGTTGTGGAGGAATTTAAGAGCGCAAACAGAGAAGCTTAAAGGGATCGTACAGTTCTGATTTGAATGACAATCACCAACACAGCAGCAAAAGACACATAAACAAAATAGAGGGGAATTTCAATGGACTCACGAAATGTAATTATTCAATAAATTCTGTCTTAATTAGACATATCCGAAAACGAGAGTTGTGAATTGGTGTTCTTGTGGTGAAGAACTGGGAAACAAGTGCATATACGGGAAGTGATCTGAGAGATCTGAGACAACAATACCAGGTGTAACATCAAGAGATAAATTATTGATAAACATATAATCGACGAGAGAAGGAGTAGCATCAGATATACGAGTAGGTTTTCTTAAAAGGGGAATAAAAGATTTGATTGAACTCGTTTGATAGAAAACAAAAATCAAATGAGTAAGCAAAGAGATGCACCAGAGCTCTGAATTTCCAGCAGGGAAATGCAGAAATCTCCTGCATTTGGGGGTTGGTATCCCCTTCCACATTGTCCCTGCACATTTCCCCAAATGCATATTTTATTCTTACTGGGTTTTTTTTTTTTTTCATCGAAACAAACACTAATACTTCACGAAATGTATACACCAGCAGTCTGAAATAATAAATAAAAAACTCCCTTGTGTGCATAACGATATCAAATACCCTTCCGCACATCTTCTTGAACATCTACTTGTGTGTTTGTCTTTTTATTGGAATTATCGAACTATACGGTTAGTCTCAGCAAAAGTGTTATGAGATATCTCAATTTCAGGACAAAAAATGAAAAATCATCCTCGTATTGGAGGAGTGTGGGAGGGGTATATCCTCACCCCCCCCCCACACACACACACACACTCACCGCTATTTCCCAGAATACTGATTCATATTTTTTTTTCTTACTCGTCTGTTTGTTCAACTACTCCTTGATATGCTTCCTTAAGTTGGTTGGAGAGACCCAAGGGTCATAGTGATATTGACTGCTTTTTTTCCAAGCCGTCAACTTTAATAGGAAAGCTCACTAGGGAAAGCCTTACATTTACGTTCTAGTATCTGGCTTTTATTTGTTTATATGTTATCACTTGTTTTGTCTTGGAAATGCCGGATAGATAACAACAATAATAACAATAGTAGTAATAATAATAATAACAATAGTAGTAATAATGATAGTAACAATAGTAGTAGTAATAATGATAATAAAAATAAAAATGATGATAATAGAAACAAAAAGATAATATCTCATCAAAAGTGTGCACCATTTCCCCGACTTTGAAGTTTGAAATTGCAAAATCTCCCTTTTGCGGGATGGGGCCTATTCCCTTCAAACACCCGCTCCCAGCCTAAATTCATAGATTCGAAGATTTACCTTAACGGATGAACCATGTCTCTCAATTTCAAGTCTGAAAATGCACAAATCTCCCTCGTGGGGAGGGGATATGTCACACTCTCCCCTGCTCATTTTCCTGAATATCCATTTCACTTGCTTTGAAAATCGAACGTTTCACCAAAGGGTGTACCAGACCTCTGAATTTCAGGTCTAAAAATGCAAAAATCACCCTCAAACATTCCTCACGTTTCCCTTGATACTAGTTTACATTTTTCATGATTTTTTGATAGAAAAAAAGATTGTCATTGCATCAAAACTCTGCACAATTTCAAATTTTCGAATTTCAGGTCTGAAAATGCAAAATCTTTCTCAAGTGGGAAGAGGTCTACCCCCTCTCACACCTCCCAGCACATTTCCCTGAATATGAATGGTTGCTTCCTTTTTGACAGAAGCAAAATTCCAACATTTCACCAAAATGTATGCACCGACTATCCGAATTACAGGTCTAAAATTGCAAAATGCCACTTATCATACCTCCCCCTCAGTCCCTCCGTTCCCTCGCACACGATTATTTTCCAAGATTTGCCCCCCCCCCCCCTTCATTAAAACGGATCGAAGACCCTGGGGATCATTGTTTTGATATCAAAATCAAGAAAACTGAGAAATCCAATAAATGCAGTGCGTATCAAAAAAAAAAAAAAAAAAGCTTATCCAACTCTGGAGGGCTGTATTTCATTATTATCAGCTATGGCGAGTTCAATGTTACTTGTGAGGTACGAGGGACTCTTCTCTTCCCATTGGTACCTAATATCTTGACAAATGTCACGCATGACTGAGCACATGAAATCTAAAGACAACGATGACAAATCGCACTTTTTCCAAGTTTGAGTGTCCTATGAAGGAACACTGAATGTCTCACTGAATGGATGATAGATGTCAATGAAAGTGTACAAATTATTAGGCAATGCGCGTTGTGTTTAGGTTTGTGTTCACGGTTTCTTCCAACATTTTATGCCAAATGATGGTCCATATTACCCCTGCAACATGGTCACATGTCCGATAACTTTGTCACTCCGACAATGCCAACCCACACACTCAGTCCATTTTCTCTGTTCATATCCAACACATACCTCGTAGCGACAAATCATATTAGGAATATGAGGAGAAAATGGGTAATGGGTTAACCTTTGTGGGAGTGACCAAGTTTGCTATGTTTAATGTTTTGGACCATAAAAGGTTCGAAGAGACTCTTAACGCAGGCCTGAAGTCATGCAGGCTGTCCTGTTAATTTGGCCACTTTTATTAACAGATCTCATCCATCCAGTGCCATAACTCTGTAACATCTCAGCAAAAAAGACATTCGAATCTCCCATCCTTTCTCCTTTGCAACGCGAGGTCTCTCGATAACAAATTAGATGAAATGTAGATAGTTCTGAGGGAAAACGAAACCGCTATAGCAGCAGTAACAGAAACATGGTTCAAATCCAATATGCCAACGCATGTCGCAGAAATAGCTAATTACACCCTGTTCACAAAGTCGCGACAGCATAGACAATTTGGTGGTGTTGCGCTTTATGTGCTGGAAACATGTAACCCAAAACAAATGAAAATTGAAGTACCCACAGAACTGGAGGTTCTTTGGGTGAAAATGCGACCTCAACGGCTTCCGCGAGCAATTTCGCAACTGATTGTAGCAGTAGTATACCATCCGCCAGACGGCGTACTTACAGACAAACTCATTGATCATTTACAAGACACCATGGACCAGTTTTAAGCCATCACCCAGATGCTGGCATAGCGATTATGGGAGCCTTCAATAAACTTGATTTAACTACCTTGCTTGCTAACGCAAACTTCACGCAAGTCGTCAAGACGCCAACGAGAGATAATAGGATCTTAGACAAGATAGTGACAAACTTCCCTAATTTCTAAAAACGAATAACAAGACCACTTAGAGATTCAGACTTGAGGCGATTCGGGTCTTGGATCACAAGCTATGATTGGAGTTCTGTGATGGACAGCATCTCGTCAGACGAGCAGACGAAATATTTTTATGTTACTCTAAACTCCCAGATTGACCGATTTCTGCCAACAAAATTGACCAGAATACACTGTCGTGACAAGCAATGGGTTACCCCTGCCTTCAAATCTATGATCAAGGAAAGACAAGCTGCTTTCAATATGTGGTGACAAGAAACTTGCCAGGAAACTTGCTAATCGTGTTCAAAAAGAGATACGTAACGCCAAGCACAGTTATTACAACGACAGAGTGAAAAAACATAAAAGGCCAATCCTGCTGAATGGTATAAACAAATAAAGATTATGACCAACATGAGAAATGTCAACTCACACATAACTGTTCCTGGAATTGATCCTATAGAGATGACACCGCCGTCATAGCGAACATGATCAATGCCTTCTTCACCTCGGTTGGTGAAGATGTACCTTCTTTGGATACTAAAAACTTACCTGCATACTTACCTGATCCTTCTCCTCCTCCCCGTGTTGAACCATGGGACGTCTATCAGCAACTTAGGAAGGTGAAGGTTGGGAAAGCTGTTGGTCCCGACATGATACCTTGCCGAATCATTAGAAAATTTGCACTTGAACTTAGTATCCCATTGGCCCATATCTACTGTTCTTCACTTGCTGAAGGTGCCGTCCCGACGATGTGGAAGAGAGCGGTGGTTGTCCCTGTCCCTAGAACCACTCCTGCGAGCATTGATAAACTCCGTCCAGTCTCTCTGACAGATACTTTTGCCAAGGTATTTGAGGGTTTCGTCTCGAAGTGGCTGATGAAGTCCATTGGATCGCAGCTTGACAACAAACAGTTTGGTAATGTAAAAGGACTATCCACTACGCATTACCTAGTTGACTTATTGCATCACCTTTATCAGCACGCAGAGACCAGCAAAGCTGTATCTACACTTGTTATGACCGATTTCCACAAGGCTTTCGATCGAATTAACCATAATATTGCCATCGAAAAGATGATCTCTCTTGGAGTGAAACCTACACTGATTCGATGGATAGCTCATTTTCTTACTGACAGGAGCCAATGCGTGCGCTACCGTGGTGCCACATCCGAGTGGGCGACTCTAAAGGCTGGAGTACCTCAGGGGACCAAACTGGGACCAATTGTGTTCTTAATCGTCATCAGTGATGCGCTACGTGATAGTGATATAGCATATTGGAAGTATGTCGATGACCTCTCCATTGTTGACTCAAGATTCGCTGGAGAGCAGCCCCTTTTATTGGAAACGACTCTTCAGCGTTGAGCCGAATGGTCGACGTCTAATGGAATGTCTATTAACCCTGCCAAATGTGAGAGTATGTAAGTCTGTTTCATGAAAAATCCCCCCAACCCATGGCCATTGGAAATTGATCAAGAACCCCTAATACAATCCACGTCTGTGAAATTGCTGGGAGTCCACATTCGTCATGATCTAAAGTGGAATGATCATGTCGATTTTATGATTAAGCGAGCCAACGGACGGATATATCTCATTAGGATTGTGAAAGGTTACAGATTGGCAATTGAGGATCTTTGCACAATTTACATTGGTTTCATCAGACCCCTTGTGGAATATGCCTGCCCGGTGTGGAATGGTGGCTTAACTAAAGAACAAGTGTACTGTTTAGAACGGGTGCAGAAAAGAAGTCTGAAAATAATATTAGGAACGAAAATCAATCATATGACACAGCTCTGACTCTCTTGAACTTGTCATCCTTGGCTGACAGAAGGAAACAATATTATGCCTGACTTTTGCTGAGAAAATGGTTTCAAATGATAAGGTTTCCTACCTCATACCTCCATGTAAGAACATCAGAAATCTACGCAAATCAAATGTCAGAGAACAATTAAGATGCAAAACTAAGCGATTCCGCAACAGTTCAGTACCGTATTTCATTGATTTGTTGAATTCATTTTAATCTGGTTGATAATTGTGTAATGTGTATGGTAACAGATTGGTTGTATGTTACATAATTTACATGTTGTTGCTCGGTTGCACTATATATGAAACATTATCTCTATAGACCTTCTTACCTATCTCACTCTCCCCTCTCTCTCCCTCTCGTTCTCGCTTCTTGCTTCCTTATCTCTCTCCTTCTCTCTCCCCTCTTCAAACTACCCTTATGTAAAATAGTGCAAAGCTTTGTAATCGCCATCCAAATACGGTTCCCAGTTCGATGTTCAGAGTCTATTGGTTATCATTTGAGATTTGAGAAAATATTTGAGAAAATAGTTTCAACTGATAAGTTTTCTATCTCATACCCCCATTATGTAAGAACATTAAACATTACGCAAATCAAATGTCAGAGAACAATTTAGCTGCAAAACTACAGCGATTCCGCAGTAGTTCAGTATGGTATGTCATTTATTTGTTGAATTCATTTTAATCAGGTTGATAATATGATATTATTCGTATGGTATTGTAAAAATTAAGTTGCAGATTGGTTGTATGTTATACAATTTGCATTCTATCATTATTCGGTTGCATTATCTATAAGGCATTGTATGAATGAGCTTTTATACCTATCTCGCTCTCTCCTATCTCGCTCTCTCCTCTCTCTCTCTCTCTCTCTCGTTCTCGCTTCTTTCTTCCTGTCTCTCTCTCACTCTCCCTCTCTTCAAACTTCTTTTATGCGAAACAGTACAACGTGTTGAAGTCACCATTCTGTTCAGAGTTTACTGGTTATCATTTAAGATTCATTTGCAGTATTCATATCTTTAGATCGAAAGAGTTTCCCAAGCCACATGTCTGTTTGATACGGTTTCATGGGGCGCCCTCCCCGTCCATCAGTGGTCATAATATGTAATTAGAATTAAGCAAGCCACACTTCTGTAATACTCCTGTTGTGCAATAACTGTTCCTGAATGTTATGATATTGCAATATTTCCTGTTTTTTTTTATATTTCTTTTCTTCTGATCGACATATTTTGTGCGTATTTTACATCTGCATTCATAAAATCGACATTTTATATTTATTATACGATTTACATTGTCAATATTATATATATATATTTTTTTTCTGATGGTGCAATTTTTGTAACACACATATTATTTTTTATAACAATGATAATGAGTTGAATTGAGATTCTGTATGATATTGATTGAGCTTATGTAATCAGATCATTATCGGAAAATAATTTTGTTATGAGAATAATTGAAATGTGAAATATAAATGAATGTTGTTTTGTTTGTATGTTTATTGCATATGCGTGGGTAGCCCCCCCCCCCCTTATATCTATAAGGTATTTCGGTTTTTGTACAATTTTGATCATTAATGATATACTATTGTTAAAAAGATAGTAATGTCAAAAGATTATACGGACTGAAATAATGATTTGAATAGAAATGTAAGATGAAAAAGAAATAAATTCCTTATTTCATATCTCTCTGTACATCTCATTCCAAGTATTCTCTTCTGTCTCTTTCTATCTCTCTTTCTATCCTTCCTACCCCTTCTGTGTTTCTCTCTATCTCTATCCGCCTCTATACGCAAGTGCAGGATGTCATCACTGCCGTCTTATTTTTTTTTTCAGTATATGTATAAACAAAATTTGAAAGTTTTTGGAGGAGAATAATGATTTGTGTATATTTGATATATTGTAGTCTATAAGTTTGTGTATTGAAATATGATGGTGACATGAAGATTATGTTAAATTTTTCTTACAGATTTTTAATATGTGCGTACAAGTGTATTTGATTAATTTTGATATTTTGATATTTAGAATGATTGTATGACTATGTATGTTACTTTAAAATGAAATGATATTGTACAAATTCAGCCATCTCCATTGCTGCAAATGAATTTTTAAATAAACCATAACCATTACCATTATAGGCATGCATTGTTCCTTCGTGTGACACTCAAACTAGGAAAAAAAGGCAATTTGCCAGTATTATCTTAAAAGTTCATGTACTCAGCCATGCATGATATTTGTCAAGATAATTAGGTACCAATGGAAAGAGGAAGAGTTCTTCTTTCCTCACAATTAACGTTGTGCTCTCCATAGCTGATAATTAAGAAATGATCACTCTCCAAAGTTGGATCACATTTTTTTTTTGCACTGTGTAAGGAAATGTCTACTACATATTATATACATATAAATAAATTGAATTACCATTTGTTTCATTATATTGAATAAACATTCAATCATTCAAATTGCCTTCAATATCTTCTGTCAAGCAAAAGAAAATACAAAACATAAGAAAAACAAAAACGAACTAAAAAGGTTTTTATATTTTTGAGGTGCGATTTTAAGCCGAATATTGGCTGAAAAGTAATAACAAGAACTAAAAACGCTCCTCCGACCCTGGTTAATGTATTGATCTTGAATAAGGAATACGTATACAGTCCCTAGAAACACCCCCCCCCCCCCTCCAATGGCTGAGGCTCTGTCTTGTTGACACTTGATACTGTAGGCCCTAAGTGTAAATGCTGCTGATACGTTCAATAAATGTGAAGTTGAAATCAATCATTTCATATGGACTTACTGTTTTTAATTCCGAGAAAGGTTTCACGTCCGAGCGTGGATGCTTCATCAGCTCGTCTGATTATGGCGGGAATGAGGTGTAGATGCCAATAACGTCCTTATTTTTTGGAGTCAGTCGTCGAGGTCATTTTTCCTGAAGACAGAGCTGTACACTCGGGAGAGGCTCACACACTCAAACAGAAACTGGTCCATCCAAAAGACAAGGTACCAAAGGAAAAGAGAAGTATAATGTTGTCTTTGCGTCACACAGTGTCAAGGAGAGGGTTGCAAAGAGAACTACTTTGGTGAAACCAAGCAGCCGCTACATAAACGCTTATATCCACATCGAATACCAGGTACATTGGGCAACAATAATAGGCCGTTTTATCCCATCTGAAGACTTTCAAACACAACTTCAATAACAGAGATGTGCATACTACTCGGTGGTTCAAGAAGGGGGATCTTTAGGAAGCGGTCTACGTGAACTCCGAAAACCCCTCCCTTAATAAGGGTGGGGGACTGCAACACAACCTCTCCCTGGTGTACAGCTCTGTCATCGGGAGAACAACTGACTCCGAATAATATATTAACGTCGTTAGCCTTATTCCCGCCATCAAATCAGACGAGTTGATAAAGCGTGCAGGACCGGACGTGAAACCGTTCTCGGAATAAAATGCAGTAAGTTCAGATGCACCTTTATTGTCAGATTTGAAGCAGTTGGATCTTGATGTAGGTCACAGAAGCCAGTGGACGATTGACATGTCGACACATGTCGACACACTTGGTACTTCTGTAGGCATAATTTATTTCTGCTGGCATTAATACCAGGAAGTTTTGAAACAAAATTAAGACCAGATAAATAGTTACAAGCTTTGAAAATAATTGCAGGTAATTTGTACACCGAGATAGTGAGTAATATGTAAACCGTGTACAAGGGGCGATGGCAGTAGTGGAACCCCGCAAGGTAAATCGAATGGAACTAGTGGGTTTGTCCTAAAGACATGTTTAGGTAATATTTTCAATTGCCGGGTTAGGTGTCAAGGAAATTGTTAACGAAAACAGGAAATCTTAATTCAAGATTTCATCATATGCTGGTAAACCGGCAGCCCAGAGGTTTTCAGACGAACGAGGTACTAATATCTGAGTAGTTGGGCTTACGGAGGGAAAACTATCATGTGCAGATAAATTGAACATGTGCCTCGTCGCTTCATAAATCTGCTGCATGTGGACTCCAGGTCCCTCTATAAAAGTGACCCCAAAATGGCCTTAGATTAAACATTCTAGGTACCACATCAAACCAAGTGCATGGAAACTCAAGAGGTCACCCCACTGAGTACCGAATGGCGCCTGCCAGAAAAAAAAAAAATCTCTGCTGCAAAGGGCCCGCCAGATGCTCCTAAAGGGCCCTAGTTTGCAGGCCTTGGTCGTAAAGGAGTCTGTTTAAAGACTACTACATGCACCATTTGCATTTTAGCCTATGGGACACAGTGCTAGTTGTGCATGAAGTAGTCTTGGCGCAGACTTCTTTATGACCAACAAGGGTTTGTGCCTCCAGTCTATCTTTTAAAAGGAGCTAAAAAATGGACCTTGATCAAACTTGGGAGTATACCACCTGAAACCGATGCCAAGTAATTAAATTCACTCTACAGAGTACTGTACATGTACTACGGAAGCTTAAAAGTGCCAACCAGATGACGAGATAAGAAGACGAGAAGACAGGTTAGATACCGAGAAGCCGAGTTATTGCAACTTGGCAAGTCGACTTGTTTAGGTCAAGAAGACAAGAAGCCGAGTTGTTGAGTCGATTTGTATTGGACGAGAAGACGAGATGATGAGTTGTCGAAACTCGGCAAGTCGAGTTGCTTTGGACAAAAATATAAGATGACGGGTTGTTGGAACTCGGCAAGTCGACTTGCTTGGAATAAGAAAACAAGATGACAAGTTGTTGGAACTCGGTAAGTTGACTTGTTTGAGACAAAAAGACATGATAAAGAGTTGTTGAAACTCGGCAAGTCGACTCTTTTGGGACGAAAAGAAATGATAACGAGTTGTTGAAACTCGGAAAGTCGACTTGCTGTGGACAAGAAGTCCAGATGACAAGTTGTTGAAACTCGGCAACTCGACTTGCTTGGGAGAAGAAGTCAAGGTGACAAGTTATTGAAACTCGGCAAGTCGACTCGTTTTGGACAAGAAGGCATGATAACGAGTTGTTGAAACTCGGAAAGTCGACTTGCTTTGGACAAGAAGTCAAGATGACAAGTTGTTGAAACTCGGCAAGTCGACTCGTTTGGAACAAGAAGGCATGATAACGAGTTGTTCAAACACGGAAAGTCGACTTGCTTTGGGCAAGAAATCAAGATGACAAGTTGTTGAAACTCGGAAAGTCGACTTGCTTGGGACAAGAAGTCAAGATGACAAGTTGTTGAAACTCGGCAAGTCGACTTGTTTGGGCCAAGAAGCTATGATAACGAGTTGTTGAAACTCGGCAAGTCGACTTGCTTGGGACAAGAAGTCAAGATGACAAGTTATTTAAACTCGGCAAGTCGACTCGTTTGGGACAAGAAGTCAAGATGACAAGTTGTTGAAACTCGGCAAGTCGACTTGTTTGGGCCAAGAAGATATGATAACGAGTTGTTGAAACTCGGCAAGTCGACTTGCTTGGGACAAGAAGTCAAGATGACAAGTTATTGAAACTCGGCAAGTCGACTTGTTTGGGACACAAAGACATGATAACGAGTTGTTGAAACTCAGCAAGTCGACTAGTTTTGGACAAACAGACATGAAAATGAGTTGTTGAAACTCGGGAAGTCGACTTGTTTGGGAAAAGAAGACATGATAGCGAGTTGTTGAAACTAGGAATGTCGACTTGCTTGGGACAAGACGTCAAATGACAAGTTGTTGAAACTCGGCAATTCGACTCGTTTTGGACAAGAAGACATGATAACGAGTTGTTGAAACTCGACAAGTCGACTTGTTTTGGACGAGAAGACAAAATGCCGAGTTGTCAAAACACGACAAGTCGACTTGTTTTGGAAAAGAAGACAAATTGGTTAGTTAGTGGAACAAAAAAAAAAAGTCGACTTGTTGCGGACAAAAAGACAAGTCAACGAGTGGTTAGAATTTGTTTAGGACAAGAAATCAAGGTGACAAGTTGTTTTTCGACATTTGGGGTCTAGGAACACTACCCCCTGGAAAACTACCCTCCGGATAACTGCCACCTGGATAATTATCCCTTAGGACAATTCCCCCTAGGGCAATTACCCGCCGAACAACTAACCCCCACAGGGCAATTACCCTCCATTACCCCATAGGACAACTGCCCCCTGAGCAACTACCCTCCTTGTGCAATCACCCCTCTGGGCGATTCCCCCTTAGGACAACTACCCCATGGATAACCACCCCCAGGATGCATACCCTTGAATAACTACCCCCAGATAACTATCCCCCGGATATCTACCTCTTGGATTAGGATAACTACCCCGCGGATATCTACTCCCTTGATAACTACCACCCGGACGGCTACCCCCTGAATAACTACCCCCGGATAACTACCCCCAGATAACTACCCCCGGACATCTACCCTCTGGATAATTACCCCATAATTACTACCCCCTGGATCTGGATAACTACCCCCGGATAACTACCCCCGGATAATTACCCCCGGGATAACTACTCCTGGATAACTATCCCACAGAATTACTACTCCCAGATAGCACTATCAAATAAAACATCATCACGACAACGACAACAAAAAAGCAGTGAATTCAAAGACAAAATACAACTGAAACAATCACTGAATATTTCCGATGCCCCACCCTGACCCGATGGTGTTTAATAGCTCATCCAGCAAAACTGGTAATTGGATTTATGTTCTTTCAGAAAAAAAAAAAAAAAAAAAAAAAAAAACTTGTCATGATAGTACCACCCAACGGCAACACATTGCCCTACGATGATCAAAGATATGTTCAGTTTATTTAGAAATGATTGTCCTCACCAAAATCTCAATGCATAAACCTCACCAATGGAGCAAAACACTGGTTTTTTTTTCTGAAAATACTGTTTCCGTGACAACACAGTGTCTAACACCGACAAATGACGAAAGTTGCACTACAATCGGGATAACTACTTCCCGCATTAGTACCCCTGGTATAACAACTACTACCCGATAAATACCCTGGGGAACTACCACTGCAATCTTCCACTTTCCCAGCGCAGTTACCCTCCAGGGCAATCGCAGGGCTAGCCCCGAACAACTTACCTCCAGGGCTATTCCCTATAGGGCAACTCATGGGCGTCACCAGGGGGGTGCGCTGAGTGCGAATGCACCCCCTTCAGAACCTAAAAAAAAAAAACAAAGCAAAAAAAAAAAAAAAAAACAATGCTTCAGTCTGCGAGCGACATCAACGCCGGACGTTAAATAATTGCTTTTTGTTTTTATTTTTTTTTCTTATTTAATTCTTTCTTATTTTGCACCTGGAGGAAAAAACAAAACAAAACACAAAACAAAAAAAAAAACAAAAAAATAAAAACAATCGCACCCCGGATCTGGCAGCACTGATGCTATACATACAGTGTTTACTACCTATCGACCGTACTGTACATGCGTAAGGTATATTTCATTCATTGTGCAACGGATTACCAATTCAGAAAAAGCAAAAGCTCCATTGCATGGGAGGGAGATACCCCGCCCACCCCTCCCTCGTTATAGGTCTCCAATCAGTGGCTTAACTGGAGTGGGGGAGGGCACGTGCCCCCCCCCCCCCAAAAAAAAAAAAAAAAAAATCCGCTGGTAAAAAAAAAAATATATATATATATCAAAATGGTAATTCAAGGGTTAGTAAACTGCTTTTGAAATTGACATGAAAGGGTAAGCAAGAAATTATTTCTCTTTCTCTAAGATTTCTTTTAACCATAATTAAAGAGGCCTCAATAGTGTAAAACATTGTTCAAAAAGCCCGGAGCCGACAAAAGATTGTGATTCAGCGTGATTCCTGGTTGGCATTCTGAATGATAGGCAGGATGGAGCAGTGTACTCAGAACATCCGAACGGCAAAGAGTCGCTGTAATGTTGCGCAATGTGATGTAGAATGTACACCTCGGTACCTTACACTTCGTTATATCAAAGCTAGCAAGATCACTGATTGTTGCTTTACATACTATAGTCTATATTAAAATGCCTTGCATTGCCAATAATAAGACTTGACGGGCTATTTCCCAACTTTTCCATGTATGAAACACACACACACACACACACACACACACACAAACAATTAGGGGATGCTCTAAAGTGCAGATTTTGGACATCCCTCCCCCGCTTGGTCACTTCGACGCCCCCTCGCTGGTCATACCTCCCCCAATCATGAACATAAACCGACATCCTTGACTACCAGTGGCGCACCGCCCCCCCCCTTAATTTCCAAAGCGAAAACAACATATCTATAGCTAAAAACGGCAGTTTTTGGACTGTAAAATGTCAGAATTTTCACTCTCACTCGCTCCGCTCGCTCGTATTTAATCGCTCTGCCATTCTCCTGATGTTGCTGCCAGTATTAAATTGCCAGCAGTTGCACCCGGCGCGCCCCTCCCCCTCCTTAATTTCCAAAGCGAAAAGGATAGCTACAAACGGCAGTTTTTAGACTGTAAAATGCCAAAATTTTCAAGCTCGCTCGTATTTTAATCAATTCAATTCAATTCAAACTTTATTTCATTTTTTCGAAAAGAACATAAACATTTAACTTCCTTTGGTAACATGGAATAAGGTTGCATAATCAAAACAAAGTAAATTGAGAAAACAATAATTGTGGAACCTTGGGGTAACAGAAACGTTGTAAGGAAAATTGATTGACTGAAGTAATACAGACGATATAATCGTTATGCCATTCTCCTGATGTTGCTGCCAGTAATTGGCAGCAGTTGCGCCCTGTGCTCCACCCTTAATTTCCAAAACGAAGAAATATAGCTACAAACGGAAGTTTGTTTTTTTTTTTGACAGTAAATTGTCAAATTTTGCAAGGTCGCTCGCTCCGCTAGCTCGCATTTAATCGTTATCCCATTCTCCTGATGTTGCTGCCAGTAATTGCCAGCAGTTGTGCCCGGTGCGCCCTGCTTAATTTCCAAAGCGAACAAATATAGCTACAAACGGTAATTTTTTGACTGTAAAATGTCAACATTTTCAAGCTCGCTCGCATTTAATGCCCTTGCCATTCTCCTGATGTTACTGCCAGTAATTGCCAGCAGTTGCGCCCGGTGCCCCCTCTTAATTCTCAAAGCGAAAAGATGCGTAGCTAAAAACGGCATTTTCGAGCTCGCTCGCTTCTCTCGCTTGCATTTAAATCGTTGTGCCGTTCTCCTGACGTTGCTGCCAGTAATTGCCAGCAGTTGCACCCGGTGCGCCCCCCCCCTTAATTTCGAAAAAAAAAATATATAGATACAAACGGCAGTTTTTTGTCTGTGTCAAAATTTTCAAGCTCTGTGCCCTGTGCGCCCCCCCCCCTTAAGTTTCAAAGCGAAGAAATATAGGTACAAACGGAAGTTTTCGGACTGTAAATTTGTCAAAATTTTCAAGCTCTCTCACTCCGCTTGCTCGCATTTAATCGTTATGCCATTATCCTCATGTTGATGCCAGTAATTGCCAGCAGTTGCGCCCGGTGCGCCCCCCTTCATTTCCAAATCGAAATATCTACATATCTACAAACCGCAGTTTGGGATTGTAAAATAAACCATTATCAAAATTTTCAAGCTCGCTCGCTCCGCTTGCTCGCATTTAATTGTTATGCAATTCTCTTATTTTTTTCTTTTTCCAATAAGTCCCTCCGTGGGAGGGGTATCCCCCTCCTACACCCTCTCCCGCTCGGTTGCTTCGCTCCCTCGCCGAGGATCTCACATCGTCACATAATTTACCCCCGTAATAATCCTTCATAGTATTTCTATTTTCACTATGCTCTATAAACGCGACTTTTACACTCTTGTTTTTACAAAAAGTTACTACCGTGGGAGGGGGTATCCCCCTCCCACACCCTCCGCACTGAAGGAGCGAAATGGATCATCGTCGAGGATCTCACACCGTCACATAATGTACCCCCGTATAGTCCCTTCATAGCGAAAGATTCGTGTATGTATACAATCACATGTAGGTACATACATAGAGTACGTGTAAATGTACATGATGACACAGGAGCCAATAAATCAAATTAAAAAAAAAACAATCTCACAGTTTACATTTACTGTCAAAACGCACCCCCTTGAAAAAAAAAGCTGGTGACGCCCCTGCAACTACACCCCTCCCCCGACAACATCCCCCGTCCCCGGATAAATACCACCAGGACAATTTTCGTTTCCATGACATTTGCTCCGGCGACATTATGCTCCGACGTACTTGCTCCGAAAAATGCGACAAATGCTCCGCGACATTTGCTCCGCCGACAAATGCTCCGGCGACATTTGCTCCGCCGACAAATGGTCCGGCGATATTTGCTCCAGCGACATTTGCTCCGGCGACGTTTGCTCCTACGACCAATGCTCCGGCGACAATTGCTCCAGCGACGCTTGCTCCGGCGACATCTGCTCCTATACGACAAATGCTCCTAAGGTGCGACAATTGCTCCGGTGACATTTGCTCCGGCGATATTTGCTCCTACGACATTTGCTCCGACGTCATATGATGCAAAGGTCTGAAAGTACACACAGGTACGACATTTGCTCCGGCGACAATTGCTCCTACGACATTTGCTCCGACGTCATATGATGCAAAGGTCTGAAGATACTCACAGGTACGACCTTTGCTCTTCCGACGTTTGCTCCTACGACAAATGTTCCGGCGACATTTGCTCCAGCGACGTTTGCTCCGGCGACATTTGCTCCGATAACAATTGTTCGAAGGACATTTGATGCAAAGGTCTGAAGGTACAGACAGGTACGACATTTGCTCCGGAGACAATGCTCCGGCGACAGTTGCTCCAGCGACAAATGAAAGTTAAGAACATCAAACGCGACACCGTCAGCGTTGGAATGAAAATTAGATTGAAATTGAAATACATTAATTTTAAGCGCCCCGTCCAGCAGGGGCGAAAATTTCGCAATTTTCAGTTATATTATTAACAAGTTTTAGACAAGAAATGTGCCTTATTGTTTAATTTTGTCTTTAATTAATTGATTTATTAATTATTTCTTAACCTTCCGGGGGCACATTCGTTCCCCCCGAAGAAAAATTCTTGGGGGGTGGGGAGGGCAAGGGCCCACTCTGTCTCCCGCTCCGGCGCCCATGTGTTCAATTCAATTCAATTCAATTGAGTTTATTGATCTGATTCAAACAAAAAGGATTACAATAAATTTTCGACAAAATAGTATATGACTTGCACAATTGAGGAAATAACGAAATAATATGACTTTCACAATTTTCAAAATAACAATCTAATATGACTTTTACAACTGACAAAATAACAAATACATGAATAGCAAAATCAGAAAATACGTATCTATGAAACATTCCCATTAACATAATTCAGCGAACTGTAACATTGCTAAATCAATTATAGTGTTATCAAAGTAATAAGTGGGGTATCATGATGCACACAGAGAAATTAGGGTTCTATTAGGGTTCTTATTTGCACCCTACGAGCAAATCTAACTAAGTGGCACCTTATAGGGTTCGGGATGGTTGTAGAGGTGCAAATCCGAACCCTAAAGGGAGCCAAGTCTTAAGGGTTCGAATTTGGAACCATTCCATAGTCTTTCCCGAAAGCTGACATGTGGGTGTTGAATGGTGTTTGCTTAAAATGCCACACTATTTTTGGATATTATCGTATATTTTTATTTGAAAATATAACTATACGTTGTTAAAGAGTAACAGTGTCATCAGTAATACTGTACTAAAAAAATTACTACTTGAATTAAACATTTGTTTTTTCTTCTCGCACCGGGATCAAGAATATCATTTCAATGACGTTATCATAGAGAGAAAGCAAACGAGTCCAACCAAGTACACGTATTATGCGTGCACGCGTGGACCGTTGAGCACTTGGTCAATGGCAAAGCTAAAATCGCATGCGCACGCCACGCCGTAGGTCGCGCGGTATACGTACGTGCATACTACTGACGTTCCTCGTTTGGAATGGACAGACGACCGTGAGGTTGGGATGATGAATTAATCTTTTTGATGAGCCAAACGTTGTGAGTAGATAATTCTGGATCTGGATCTGGATGTGTACAGTGCAGGACCGTTGTGGTATAGTGCACCGGAGAGAGAGAGGGCTGATGAAGATTACTGGTACTGAAGAAACTGGTCCCCGACTGCAGCCTTGAAGATTGCTACTGTTTGGGAAGTTGCTATGGTGTCTGGGAGATGATTCCAGTCCACCATTGTCTTAACAAAAAAAGAGTTCTTATACTGATCTGTATTTGAACTTTCAACAACAAAACACTTACTATGATTTGTGACTTGCCTTTCTACTAGGTTGTCTGCCTCAAACCCAGTAAATTTCTTTGCTTTGATTTGTCTTTTTGGTCGTATAGGTCTGAGAAAATCATTTACAGGGAGGGCTGGTACCAACCCCCCGACCACTTTGAAGTAGGAAGATAGCCTTGCACATCTCCGCCTCGATGCTAATGTGTGAAGGTCAAGATTGGTCAGCATCTGCGTCATACTTCCCGGGTCTCTCGACTGGTAGTCTCCAGTGATGAAACGGGCTCCTCTTCGTTGGATTTTTTCGAGGGAGTCTATATCCTTCATTAAATATGGATCCTATACTATGGCGCCGTATTCCATGATGGATCTGACGAGTGCTGTGTAAGCTGTTCTCTTGCAGTTCTTTGGACAGAACCAGAGAAGTGCAAGTACTGCATTTGCTTTGCGAGCTGTCTTGGCAACATGTGGGCTCCAACTCAGCTTCTCATTTAGAGTAACTCCGAGGTAAGGGTGTTCAGATACCTGCTTTAGGATCTGATCCTGTAGCCTGTAAAAGTGGGTGGACTTTGAGTTGATGCTCAGTATCTTACATTTACTGGTGTTGAATGTCATGCCCCATGTTTCAGCCCACTTCCCCAGGTTGATGAGGTCGTTTTGGAGTATCTGGTGATCTCTTTGCGATCCGATCTTCCTATATAGTAGGCAGTCATCAGCAAATAAGCGTACTTGTGATTTGACGCAGGATGGAAGGTCATTTACGTGACAGAGAAAAAGCAATGGGCCGAGGACTGTGCCTTGTGGGACGCCAGATGTAACAGGCACTGCCGCAGACTGGTGTCCATCCACTACTACAGACATTTCCCGGGTAGTGAGGAATGTTTGCAGCCAAGTATGTAGGGGGCCTTTGATCCCATATTCAGTAAGTTTGTGTAGTAGCTTGTTGTGTGGGACTGTATCGAAGGCCTTCGAAAAATCAAGTATGGCAACATCTACTTGCTTCCTTTTGTTGTATGCTGTCATAAAATCATGGACAGTAGTTAACAGTTGAGTTTCGGTAGAGTGACCTGATCTGAACCCATGATTTAGAGATGTTAAGATATTGTGTGTCTCCAAATGGTCCATCATATGCTTGCAAATGATGTGCTCGAGGAGTTTGCAGATTACTGACGTGAGTGAGACTGGTCTGTAGTTTTCTGCCAGGTGTATGTCTCCATTTTTGTAGACAGGTGTGATATTTGCCTTTACCCAGTCAGGGGGTAAGGTGCCTTTTAATACAGACAGTTGGAATATCTCGGTCAATCCCGGAGCTAGGTCTTTGGAGCATTCTTTTAGGATGATGTTTGGGATGTTATCTGGGCCGACTGCTTTAGAGATGTTGATATCAGCTAAAAGCTTTTCAACTCCTTCCACAGTAACAGTTAGAGGTTCGATTTGGTGTTTGCAGCTCTTGGTAGTGGGTAGGTCACTACTTGCTTTCTTGAAGACTGACTCAAACTGCTTCACAAGAATCTGGGCTTTATCCTTGCTGTCATGTAGGAGTTTCCCATCTTTTTTGAGTGGTGGAAGTCCTGTCCTGTCCTGCCGCTTGGCTTTGACGTATCTCCAGAAGGGCTTGGAGTTGTTGTTGTCAAGCCCTGTGATAATGGAAGTGTTGACATATTCCTCTTCTGCTATGCGAAATGCTCTCTTGCATTTCCGTTGAAAGTCTTTGAATTTACCCCAGTCGTTGCTTCTCTTTGCCTGCTTATACAGTCGGGCCTTTCGACGTACCATACGTTTCAGTTTGTGGTTGAACCAAGGGAGGGACTTTCTCCTCTTTGTTGTTCTTGAGGGGACACTTTCATCAATGATGTGAGAGAGTGAAGTTTTGAAGGTGGTCCATAATGCGCATATATCATCCCCCTGTTTCTTTCTTTCTAGTATGATGGTGGAGAGGTGAGAAGCTTCCGAATGAATTTTCTTCCAGTCTGCTTTGGAGAAGACATAGAGACGTCTGGCATTTTGTGTGGTGAGTTGAGGCACGATACAGAATAATTGTACTGTAATTCCGTTGAAAATATTTCACAGTAATCGATGATATGTGTGAATTATGCTCATAGAATGCTGAGTGGTGAAAACTGATGCGAAAGAGTTGTATCGAGGTACATGTGTACTAACATGTCAGAAGTGCGATCATACATACAGTAAAGCATAGCGAATAAGTCAATGGAAGTGCACGTTAATACGGAAAGCCTCAACCAACGTCCAAGGTACTAACTACGACCAACAGCCCCATATGCATAGCGTAATTACGCTATGCGTATGGGGCTGCTGGACGCAGTTACCAAGGTACGTACGTAAATAGGTGACCGGATATAGTCGCATCATTTTCGATAATGGGAATTATTACGTTTGAGCCGAGTTGAGGCTCAGTTGGATATTGGTTTCTGTGAAGTTGACAGAAAGAACGATGTAGGCATGTATAGTGTGCCTAATGAAGAAAAATAGTGTTCCTGGTTCATTTAGAAGAATTTAAGACATGCATGAAGATTGAAGTCGGAAAATTTAGGTTGGCCTTGACTCCTTGTTGTCTATCAACGAAAATAGAATGTGTGTTTATAAATTAGCAATGCCATAGTCACAGAGCATAAGCAATGATACACGATATGTGAATTTAGATAATATCCACTGGAGAAGTTGCATGTGCTAGACATGACATAAAATAAGTCACACAAACAAGGTATGTAAACGGTAAATCACTTCATAAGTACAAATACTTGATCCCATACTTTAGCAGGTAGATATTCCAATATTGATTGTATGTTGAACTTTGTTTTATTCAATTACAGGTTGAACCTTGCTGATCCATGCTGATGCATGGTGTTAGCTTGGTCTCATACTGGGCCAAAGGGACCTGTGTTTGATTGATTATTTATCATCGAGTTCACTATGCATGAAGTTCAATAATGGTCTTCAGGATGAGTGATGCAGGTCAACCTCGAGAGACTGGTGAGCCATATAGGATGCCAGAGCTGGAGATGGAAGATGTTCAGGATGTCAATCCTGGTTCCTCGTTGAGTCAGTGTGGAAGCCATGCCAGTTGTTCTGAGAGTGATGGCCAGAAGGGCATACTATTTGGCAGCTGAAGCAGTTGCTATAGAAATGCATCAAAAACTAGAGCTCGAGGAGTTTCGACTTTATGCAGCGTAAGATGAGATTAGCTATGAAGACCATGCTGCAGGTTGCTGAAGCAGAGGAGCAGATATACCTTGACTACGAGAACAAGAAGTTGGGAGTCGGCTTTCCTGTGAAAGCAGCGGATGAAACCTTGCTGTACCCAACTGAATGCGCCAACCAACCAGTACACACGAGTGCACCGATTTCCCTGACTAGAGAAGTAGCAAAAGATTTATTTTCAAATTTTCTTTGACTTTTAGCAGATATAGTGCAAAAGCCAATAAGATCATCAGCATCATCTAGAATCCCTGAACCAGGTTTGATGAAAGCCCATCAATTTTTCTGTAGATACATCCGTAAAGACCGGGAGACAGACAGGCAACCTGAAAACATATGCCTCCGGCACCATTCAGGGCGGAGGCATAATAATGAGACTCCTATATGTCATGTATGTTTAAACCATATAAAATTTGAGACGGGCCACATTGAATCCCCCCCCCCCCCCCCCATTAGAATTGCTAAACACCACGGCTCTAGAAACATCTTTCCATTTTAATCCAGAAAGTAATCACCTCCCTGTTTTTAGCCGAGGGTGAGAATAAAGCCACTCCATGAAATGAAGATTAGCATTTTTTGTTTTTGCAAAATATATGTGAAAATGTCTAATTTCATAGATAACAGTAACTATTTATTCTGTCTTCTAAACTGTTGTCAGGTTATTCCCTTTCTTAGAATGCACTGGCCTTGAATATTAACAAGAATACTCTAAAGAAATATATAATAGAAAAATACAAGAGAACGAACTTGCAAATTACAAATTTAAACACAGTCTAAAGAGAACTTGACTTCTATTCACTTTTATCTTTTTTTTTTGGGGGGGGGGGAGGGTGGATTATGGATGAAAATATGAATCTGCTAATGGATATGAAATACTCAAAGTATGCTTTCCATTATATTTCATACTAGATGGGGATAGTTTGTATTGTTCATATTTTAGTTATTTCTTCAACATCGATAGCCTCAGTGCTTCAACAACACATGCACACTTTGAATTGATTGTTTAAGTAGGGAACAAAAAAAAAAATATAAGTCGCCTGCTGTTTTTGTAGTAGACAGCCGCACAATGTATGTCAATTTTGGGCAATCTCTGGCAATGCAATGTCATAAGTGGAGTAGCTTTGTGACACTTGACAAAAGCATGATTTTCTCACAAACTCTTTATGTATATAAGGATTGAAAAATAGAGTTTGTTCCAAACCTGAGAAAGCTCAACATATCATATCTACTTTTTTTTTGCATATAAAAGAACACTGGACTTCACTCTTTAAGAAGGCAGAAACTATTATCATTGCCCTTACATACGTCAGTGACTTGTCAAGGAAATGTGCATGTTTTTCCTAAAAGAAAAAAAAATGTGAAATTCTCTTTAGGTTTTCCTTGAATTGTTCTACGCATCTGACATAAACTCTTCTCACTCTGCTGCGACTGCACAAATGATTTAAAGATTATTAATTTTGAACTGAATGTCCGCTTTTTAATTTTTTTCTGATGTGTTCTAATAGTATAAGCCAGTTCGGGGTACCAGTTTGAGCATGTGCAGAAAAAGGTCATTTGTACCGAGAGACAGGTTGGTTTTTTTAATTTCACTGAGATAAGCATCTGTAATGCTAGGATTATTCATGGAATCCTTATAAATGGTGCCTGCCAGTACATCCACTTGACAGCAAGCCTGGTGTTTGGCAATGTTAACACACAAAAAAAGTTTGTTAACATATTCAAGACAGCACTTAATAAAATAGATGATTCCCTAAGTGTTGATTGACGAACCATACTGGTCACTTCATCTACACTGGTTAGGTTCATTCTTTGTTTGAATATGAGTTCTATAAATGGCTATGGTGGACAAGCTGCTGCATTATGTCACTTTGCATTGAGTGAAGTGCCTAACCAACTGAGAAAAATGAAAGGTCATTTGTACCTATGTGCACATGAGCTATCTCCGGACTGGCTTATTGCTGCGCATTCACTCAATCCACATGTAGGTCTATATGAAGGTGGACTTGCCCTCTAACTCTGATTATAATTTCAAGCTTTCTTTTAGTAGGTTGTATAAAGTGCTGATATATTTGTGTAAGGTTTGGTGAAAATTAAGTGTTAAAATCAAATGATTGGAAGAGTTGTGAGACTGTAACATCAACACTTGAGGTATTTCTCATGCATGATCATAAATCTCTGTAAAATATTGATGGTAATAGTAATAATGATAATAATGATGATGATAATAATAATAGGAATAATAATGATGATAATAGTAATAATAATATATTTTGCTCCTGAAAGTATGCTTGTGATGGTGCCAATACCAATACCTGCTTTATAAATGTGAAAAATCGACTGCTCTTTACAATATTTTGAATGTTGGGGCTAAACTGCATACATTGTGTAATTATATTTATGGTCTATCTGAGTACAATGTGCTTCTTGTTTCCATCGCTTAAAAAAAACAAACAATGTATCAAAAAAAATTGTTTTTAAACTTGTCTCACTGAAGACATATTCCTTCCTCTTTATGTCCAGTTTGTCATACCACTGATTGGTTAACCTTATTTTCCCTTTCTGAGGTAACATTAATTTTTCTGTGGAATTGTTAATGTTAATTGGATGCAATGAAAAGTGTTTTCAGATGTGCTATTCTGCCCGAGATTTATAACTGGGACATATCTTTAGCTGTGTGCATAAAAAAGTAACCAAATTTAGATGTGCATTCTTCATTTTTTGATTCTTTTTTTTTCACCTTTCTTATTATTGGTGTAATTGTATATGAAAAACAAAATGTGAAGTATACTAATTGTATAATGGGACACATTCGCAAGCTCTCAAGCTTGGAATTGGATGGAATATGTCAGTACAAGTAGTGAGTTTCAAATATATATGACAGAACTTTGAGATACCCTTCATTGTTTTGGCAATAACTTGTGTACGAGAAATCAGAGTTGACATATCGCTGTTAATGTCTAAGAGCGTCATAAAGGTGCTTTTGATTACCGTAAGATGTACCGGTAAATTCAAGGTACATATCTATGATCCATTCTAGAAGTAGAAGGACAATGTGAAAGATATTTGTCACATAGTTTACTATTACTCTGCACAAGCTTCAGGGATTTTTTGTATAAAAAGAATTAGTACTTTTTGTCAATGTGGTAACTTCCTTTAAAAGAAAAAAAAAGTAATCATTTGATGGAAAGAACGAATATTTTTCTTCTTATTCAATGAACTGACCAAATTTCATACATTTTTGATTTACATTGCCCTTTTTATGACAAAATATGCATCTTGTTTGAGAATTTGTAGAAATACAATGTATATTTGATGTTCATTTTAAAGTAAACCATGAAAAAGAAAACCGCTGTTAACTTGTCCCTCTTCCATGAGACATATAATAAAATGTTAATAATTTATATGTAAGTATGCACTGTATTCATCATGTTTATGTTCTATTTGTTGTTGAATTGAAGTCTCTGACTTTAGTTTTCGAAAGATTGTGGATTTAATTGACTGAGAAACTGTGTGTATATCTATGCATGCTATTTTGCTTCATGTCTGGAGTGTTACCTTAGGTAATTGTTTGTGAAGTCAGTGAATGCATCCAGTATATAATTATTTTGGTTTTAAAAAAAGGTTATAATTTTCACCATATGGGGTGCAGAAAGGTAACCCTATATAGAGACGTGTGCAAATTGTATTGCATCCTATAATGCGGTGACTTTATCACCCCATAGGGTGCAAAATTACAACGATAACAGTATGAACCATAATGGGTGCAGGTATGAGGTGCAGAAGGGGAACCCTGTATAGAGGTCCATATTTGCACCTTATAGGGTGTTGAATATAGGGTGCTAAATAAGAACCCCAAAAATAGAACCCTAAATGGAGCCGCTGGTGTTACAACGATATGAACCAGAAAGGGTGCAAATTTGCACCTGAAATTTTGTTCACCCTATGGGGTGCAGAAAGGGAACCCAATGGAGGGGTGCAAATATGCACCATATCTGGTGTTAAATATAGGGTGCTAAATAAGCACCCCCAAAAATAGAACCCTAAATGGAGCCGCTGGTGTTACAACGATATGAACCCTATTGGGTGCAAAAGGGAACCCAATGGAGGGGTGCAAATATGCACATATATGGTGCTAAATATAGGGTGCTAAATAAGCACCCCCCAAAATAGAACCCTAAATGGAGCCGCTGGTGTTACAACGATATGCACCCTCTAGGGTGCAAATTAGAACCGTAATTTCTCTGTGTGTACCAAAATAAAATCATAGATTTCTTCTGGCCATGTTTTAACACCCCCCCCCCCAGAAACCCAATAACAAATCCATTATCCACGAAGTCTTTTTCGCACTAGGAAATAATGTAAATTTTAGACCCACATATAGGTTTATAATCAGGGGGCAATCTTTTTTTTTTTTTAATCCATAAAATACCTGTCTATTATAACACAAATGTCAACAAAATTTGTCAAGGCTTATTTGTATGTGAGAAAGCGATAGAAAGAACAATATTTTAATTTGACTGTGTCCCTTACCTACGGTCAATTGACGTGCTTTCTCTTTTCGGGCACAAAATTAGACGGAAGAGATTGAGTGAAACTCTTTTTATACGATGTTTATACTATGTGGACCTTTGAAATTTCGGTATTCCAGCAGCTTAATGCTACGATGTTACGTTGTTACAAAAGACAATACTTTGGGGAGTGCCAACTTTTCTGATTCCTCGAGAGCTTGTATATTTTGTAGAAGTTTTGTAGAAAATTTTGCAAAGATAGTTTGTTTGTTTGTTTTGAATTTTACAGGTCTTTTTCAAGATTCAGCATTATTTTTTTTTTTTGTAAAAACTGCATTTACCATTCGACGTGGTCTAAAAAGTTTTCTGTGTTTCCGCTATTCGTATTATAGTTTTGTGTTACCCAAAAACGTTATTGTTTTGATTCTGTAATTGCTTTCCTGATTCTGATCAATAAAAAAGAAATAGTTTATTTCATCGCAACTTTTTACTCCGCTTCAGACTCGAAAGTATAAATCCAGCATGCTTTCTTTCTAGAAATTGCTACAAAATAACTACATACCTAACAGACTTAGGCCGTATGCAGTATTTTACCCTGTGTATGTGTTTTATTTATTTTATTTATTTATTTCACATCTTTAAGAATGGTAGCCCGAGTCAGCATTAGCTGGTTTTCATCGGGTCCCTTTAAAACACAATACATAAAAACAGTGCAGAATCACAGTATACTAACAATACATTTCAAAACATTTAAATACAAATCGAAGGACAAAGCATGATGATACTAGTATGGTAGTTAAAAAAATGAAAGACTAAAACGATCCCTAGGTTAAACGAAGGGGAAAAAAACATACATCGAAATTACATTTAAATTGTTACCTCGAATACATTCAGTTGATACAATAAGAATAGGTTTTAAGAATTGAAAGACATATCCTTAAAACAATCCAGTGTACAATGGTAACTTGAGATATTGCATATAAAATCATATATAATGATATACATACTCATATTTCATAATAAACCGTTTTATAAAAATGGCATAAGTACATGGATTAAAGAAATCATAATTAATAGAAACAGCAATGGATAAAATGGACTTTGCAATAGGTGACATAATTGATGTCAATATAACAACTTCAAGTAGTAGTATTGTTTTCTTGTAGGAAAAAAAGGAATTCTTGCATTTGGTCATTTATTCCTGTGAATTGGGGAAAAATGAACAATAACATTTATTACACAAATTAAACCTCTGGTATAATTTATCCTGTGTGGGTATTGATTATTGAGAAGGGGTCCTCCTGGTATGAAAAACATATATGTATATCATAATTTACTTTTAAACAATACTGAATTGGGGAACAGCGTGTCTCTATGGGCAGATTATTCTAATCGGATATTGCTGAGCATATGAATGATCGCTTGTAAAATTCAGTATTACATCTAGGAGGCTCAAGCTTGAGTTGATGTGAATTACTAGTCAGTACGTGTTATGCGTTGCGCTACGTCATCGTGCAAAAGAAATTTGTTTTGTGTGTGGGGGGAATGCGGGTGTGTGGGGGTGTTGGTGTGTGTCAAGGAGGGGGATTATCTACAATAATTCGATATACGTGCGCTATACATCGCATAGTCTTTTCCAAACCGTTACGAATAATATCCTGAAACAAAAGCTTGACAAGCACACAGTTTGAATATCCAACGACGAGCAATAATGGGGGAAATGTGACAAAATTGAATTATCACGTTACGCAGCTTATAACAATGCAATATACATGATTATGAGTAAAGGAGTACTGGAGTATACAAAATACGAAGATTACATTCCTGCAATACCAATTATTAATGTCAAGAAAATACGATCTAACATTTTTCTTGAAACATTGACCTTCAATCTATTGTGTCATTTTCAGGAAAGTTCCAGAGACTTGGATCAGTATGTGAAAGCGTAATTTCAGTTAATGATATTGTGAGAAGAAGAAAATATGGGTTTCCTTGTTTAATTGTGTATTTTGTTATTTCGTTTCATTCGTTCGTTATCTTTATTAAGGATTCTCCATTTGATTTTTCAAAATTAATTTAAAAAGAGTCAATATGCAATAATTTATAAATAAAATAAACAAAGAAACAAAAACATGTATAATTCTTAGGAGAAGTCCAGGAAGATGTTTTTTTTTTTTCCGCCGGAGAAATTGTGACTGAGGGCATTTTTCACCCTTGAAATTGTCTCATCTTCTAAACAAATTTCGTCTGATGTAATTTCACCGGATCAATTATCGAACCATTGGAATGAATTGCCGTCGGAGGACCGTCCGAGCAAATGTCTCTGGAGCATTCGTCGCCGGAGCAAATGTCTTAACTTTGTATAGCAAATGTCTTAACTTTGTAGAGCAATCGTCGCCGGAGCAAATGTCCACGGAGCAATTGTCGCACATTAGGAGCAATTGTCGTAGGAGCAATTATCGTCGGAGCAAATGTCGTCGGAGCATTCTTGACGCCAGAGCAATTGTCGTAGGAGCAATTGTCACAGGAGCAATTGTCGCCAGAGCAAATATCGCTGGAGCATTTGTCGGCGGAGCAAATGTCACCGAAGCATTTCTGTTTATTCTGTTTATACCGTAGTAGTCCGGCAGCCAAAAGCCATTTTTTTTTTTGGCCGAAGTACTTTTTTTTTCTGTTACAGTTTTTTTTTTCCCCCTCTGATGATTATTCATCTTTGGGGTCTTTTCAAAGGTATTCAGGTGGTTGTGGAGCTCTCACCCTTGGGCAATTTTGATTATTCAAAATGGCGTCCAACATGGCCGCCACACAGCCCTCAATAGGAAAATTTAAGTAATCATGTGTTTTAAATGCTACTATATCGACGTTTGGATTGGAGCATTTGTCCAAAGGTCCAATAACTCGAACAAGATATTTTTTGATATTTGTTGCAGGACAGTTGCCACGGTAAACATTGAATTAGCTTAAAATCCCTAAAATGCACAATATAAATACAAAATTATAAAGAATCGGGATTGTGTGTGAGGTGAGGGACATGTTGACCAGAATGTTTGGCAAAAATTCATAGAAACTATTCTACTTAAAGGACCTGAGTAGATGGTTGCTATGGATATTTGCTCTTTGGCTAGTTGCAGACATGATATTTTACATACGAATGTATATATAATCCTGGGATGTTTCAGAATGTATAACCTGTACATATATAGGAAGCTTATCAATCTGTAAAAGAAACTGACTACATCGTTGCCTTCCGAATTTGCCTTTTTCTTGGTGTTTTTATATATGTTACCATGAGAGTATCATCTGAAGAGATAATTGCCTACGATGTCTTTAAGCATCATAAAATTATATACACTAAAGAAAATCCTATGATATCAAGTAGAGGAGATGCAGGAGAGTTGAGCCACTTTTTCCATTTTTGGATATGTTTCCTAATCAATTCTTGCTCACAACAAGTGTTTGTTACTAAATTGAAGAACAACTATAAACCTGTCTTGTAGCTATGAAAATTTCTTCTACTGTTCTAGGAAATTGCCTAATAAAAAAAAAGACCTTTCTTTAGAAAAATAAATGTCAACACTCTGCAGAGCAATTAAGGAGAGTTAAGCCATGAGTTGGGCCACCTTTAGAAGACATGTGCTACTTGTTTGAGAGTTAAACCACGATGTCAAACCATAAAGATTAGATTACAAAATCGGCTTACAAGTAGCCAGTAGCCAGAAATAAAGAAATAAAGCTTAACAAAATCGGTTTTATCCTAAATTCAAGCATAGAAAGATATGAAAATTTAAGAAGTTCAAACACTCATAATGGACTTTATTCTTATGTTAAAACATCCCTCATAAGAACCACTCATATCGGGGCTGGCGCTATGTTTTTTAAAAGTGAGGCGGCCCAGTTTATATTTCTGGTGCCACTTCTGGGTTTTACTGACAGGCAAAAAAAAAAAAAAAAAAAAAGAAAAGGAGGGGGAAGAGGGCTTAACTATTATTTTCTGATATTACTTCCGGGGGTAATAGGCTGAATCAGCTGACAAGAAAAAAAAAAAAGGTGAGGGGGCCTATCCCACTTTTCTTGTGCCTATTAAGTATAAAAAAGTGTAGGGATCCTGGTGGTAAGACCCTATATATTCCTATGTATTATGCCCCCCCCCCAAAAAAAAAAATGACATTTTGCAATGGAACTTCTTCAAGTTTGAGGGAGAAAGGTTTGCGGTGACACCGTGGGTATGTAGTCCTTAACCGCATCGTTGCTTGGCAGAAGAGACTAGAAAGACGAGAATTGAAGAGAGAAGCGACATACGGGGATAGTAAGGAGGGCAAAAGTGAAGAGCGGGGGATAGGTAGAGAAGGGAACAGAGAGAGTGGTAAGGAAGAACAGAGTGAGAATCAAGTAAGATATTTAAGATTCTTTAAGTTTGTTCATCCCCTCCCTATGTCTTAGATACTATAGTCCCTCGCATAATGAAGCAAAGTAAAAATAAGCTACTCATCAGAACTGGAACCTGAATCTTAAAAAACTTACATGACCTAAATTAGAAACCTACATGTACTACAGAAATGAAACAAGAAAAGTAAAGTCATAATATGTTGGGGGTTTTTTACAGAAAATTATAACAAACACATATTTTCTTTTTCAGAGTGTTTGTGCCTTCTACACTTGTATAATATCAACTTCGGTTAAATTAATATGCATGACTCATGAATAAAAACTACAGGTAAGTATAGTCAGATAATTAACAGGAAATCATGAAACAAAATGGATTATTTCATTCTCAAGGACTCTAGTTTATTACGAACAATGTATGTATTGATGTCAATGTCATGAATGTGAAAGTTATTTCATTATAGCCTTCACCTTGTACCACATAGGAAGTCTCATTTTTAAAATGTTGTTTTCACATAACAATTAATGAACGATTTTAAAGGACATTTATGCAGGCTGTAATATTGCAATGTATGTTCCAATAATTTGACAAAACCATGAAAATATTTCACATTGTATGATTTTATTTCTGTATTACAACTTGGAAACAAATGAAACCATGCACATCCCAGCTAACAGTCGGTTTATCCATCCAATAACTATTACACAAAGATGTTAGTCTCTTGCCATCTAATTTTAATAGTGTCAAGCAATTTTGTTGCAATGTATATGTATGCATGTTATGGGACTGTCCTTGAAAGTGACATTGAGCAGTTACCATGGGAACCAGGACATATTATCAACTTCATAATTATAACAGAGGGAGGTACCGGTATGTGTAACCAATATAGGCATATGTGGAGCAAAGACCTGAAATATGTTATTTCACATTTTCACATCATTGCTATACTGCAATTCAATCCTTCGGCATTTATTCACAATTAAATTCAAGTTTAGGTTGCTATGGCAAATATAGATATAAATTAAGGCTAGATTAATGGTAACTTCATTAAGACTTTCTTTGTAAGAGGTATACAGGCAATTGATATTTCGTGCACGTCGCACAAATAACAGGCATTTTTGTGTATTTTGCATACTTTGCTAACTTTTTTGAGGTTTGTTCCTATTATTTGATGGTTACCATGGCAACCAGATTTTATTCGACTAAAGACATTATACTAATATTACTGGCCGTTTAGATAAGTGTTCTAATTGAAGTACTAGTGTTTTAGTGACATTTTTCTGACTTTTAGGCTTCATGGCGGCCATTTTGGACGCCACTTTGAATAATTAAAATTGGCCAAGGGTGAGAGCTCCACACCCACCTGAATATCATTGTAGAGACCCCAAAGATGAATAATCAACAAAGAAAAAATATATATATATATCAGAGAAAAAGTACTTAGCCCCCTCGGCTGCCGGACTATAGCATTCATTTCAGTATTGCCCTGCTGCATCATTTTGCAGTAACCACTACATTATAGGTAACACAGAACATTATTTCCATTTAAAATTGCCCTTTTCTAAAATTAGGCCCCAAACAATCACCTCTCCTCCAATTAATTTGCCACAAGAAAATTACCACTCCCATTTAAATTTTCTAACATCGTTTGTTATTTCTGTCGGAAAAACTCATATTCTGTGAACAGCGAAAAATAACGGGTATCAACGAAGTCTTCGAAATCACAGTGATCAGTTATTCGTTTCTTTGTAATGATCTCGGTATTCCCGAGCCGCATCAGAGCCGATAATACATTAACCATCTGTTTTTTTTTTTTGTCTTGTCCCTTTGCTTACGTGCTTGTTTGCTTGCTTATTTTGCGGTCGTGCTGGTCATCCAAGGCTAACGCTCAGAGATCCCCATTTCTGCATTCTGTCTAGGAATATAATCGTGAAAAGCTAGCTTGCTTCACATATGATAATGATGATAATGTGAATAATGATGATATTAATAATGATAATGATGATGATGATGATGATAATAATAATAATAATATAAGGAAATAAATAAATAAATACTCATAATGGTGCCTATACTTGCACAGGGCGCAGGTCTACTTTTTTCGATGGCGTTTTAAGAAATAATAATGAATCTAAATATCATACATGTTCAAACAAGAAAACACAGAAGAAAATGACAAGCAACAAACAACCACATACCAGATAAAGATTGCAATCGTTCCGAACATTACATATTGCAGTTATAGTCCTCATTGTGAGGGGAATAGATACGTTTTAAGTTTGGATTTCAACATTTTATAGATGACAGTAATAGAGTAGGTATACGGGGAAAAGGGTATGAACCGAATGATGTACTAATAAGTTTTTGTGACATCTTTTTTGGAATATTACACAATAGCGAATTCGAAAAACCCAACCGAGAAGAAGGCAAAGAATGATCAAGCATAACAGCAATGGGCGTAAATTCCCCCTGTAATGGAGGCGGGGGGTGGGGGGTGGTCTGTACATAATTTTATTACCTAAAAGAAATGTTACCATTTTATTGAATTTATTTGGGCACTATTCAGGGCCGCGCCACATTTTTGAAAGGTTGGGGGGGGGGGGGAGTCAAAATTACCTTTCATTGAAGAAGAAAGCAAATCAAAAGACAAGAAAAACAACAACAAAATAGTCTTCATACTGACAAGCAAAAACAAACAAACAAACAAAAAAACCAAGAACAAAAAGACTTCATATTTTTGCTGCCACTTCCCTCCCACTTTATAATTCATGCAAAAGAATGGGACATTCGCTCCCTGTAAAGTGTGTGTGTGTGGGGGGGGGGGGGGTCACCAAGCTTCTCCCCCTCCAAAAAAACAAACAAACAAAAAACAAAAAACTAAAGGGTGCGCCGGTCCGGTTATTGGCTTGTAACCGTGGTAATGGTGACTATCGCCGATCATCCCCCCCCCCCCCGTCGACTTTTTTGTTCCACTAACTAACCAATTTGTCTTCTTGTCTTGTCAAGTCGACTTGCCGAGTTTCAACAACTTGTCATTTGACGTCTTGTCCCAAGCAAGTCGACATTCCGAGTTTCAACAACTCGTTATCATGTCTTCTTTTCCCAAACAAGTCGACTTCCCGAGTTTCAACAACTCATTTTCATGTCTGTTTGTCCAAAACTAGTCGACTTGCTGAGTTTCAACAACTCGTTATCACGTCTTTGTGTCCCAAACAAGTCGACTTGCCGAGTTTCAATAACTTGTCATCTTGACTTCTTGTCCCAAACAAGTCGACTTGCCGAGTTTCAACAACTTGTCATCTTGACTTCTTGTCCCAAACGAGTCGACTTGCCGAGTTTCAATAACTTGTCATCTTGACTTCTTGTCCCAAGCAAGTCGACTTGCCGAGTTTCAACAACTTGTCATCTTGACTTCTTGTCCCAAGCAAGTCGACTTTCCGAGTTTCAAAAACTTGTCATCTTGACTTCTTGTCCCAAACGAGTCGACTTGCCGAGTTTTAATAACTTGTCATCTTGACTTCTTGTCCCAAGCAAGTCGACTTTCCGTGTTTGAACAACTCGTTATCATGCCTTCTTGTCCCAAACGAGTCGACTTGCCGAGTTTCAACAACTTGTCATCTTGACTTCTTGTCCCAAGCAAGTCGACTTGCCGAGTTTCAACAACTTGTCATCTTGTCTTCTTGAACCAAGCAAGTCGACTTGCCGAGTTCCAACAACCCGTCATCTCGACTTCTTATCCCAAGCAAGTCGACTTTCCGAGTTTCAACAACTCACTATCATGTCTTTTCGTCCCAAACGAGTCGACTTGCTGAGTTTCAACTACTCGTCATCATGTCTTCTTGTCCCAAACAAGTCGACTTCTCGAGTTTCAACAACTCGTATTCATGTCTTTTTGTCCCAAGCGAGTCGACTTACCGAGTTTCAACAACTTATCATCTTGTCTTCTTGATCCAAGCAAGTCGACTTGCCGAGTTGCAATAACTCGGCTTCTCGGTATTTAACCTGTCTTCTCGTCTTCTTATATCGTCATCTGGTTGGCACTTTTAAGCTTCCGTACTGTACGGCCCCTGCAAGGCAAAATTCCTGCTGCAAAAGGCCCGCCAGACGGCCCTTACTCGTGGCCCAGAGGACCATTATTAGGTTCAATGCAATGCAACTCAATTCATTTCAATGGAAATTAAAGTGAAAATTGGCCATTTAATTCAGCTGCTCATTTCATTTCATTTCATTTATTAGGTTTCCACACAAATCATACAGTGTAGTGTTTACAACATCCATCAATGACAATGTAAAGTGACACATAAATTATAAGTTCAGTATATACAAAAAGCATTTACATAAAGCATTTACATAGCACAAAATCAATCACGGGGCCATTATTGGAAAATTGGGCAGGATTATATCAAAAAGTATCATACAACGTCCGACCTAAGACTAACGTCTAAGATTATCTTGTTAAGTTAAGAATATAGTCCCTACCAGACAACAGAATTTAAATTTGGGCCTCGATCCGACAAATGTTCCATGGATAATGCAAGTTTTTCAATACTTGTAATACAAAAGACAAAGAATTCAGTAAAACAGCAGCAACAACGTCGCTCTCTCCTTCCCTTTCTCTCTTTCTCTCGAATCACCCTCCCTATCAAAATAAATCTTTCTATTCCATACCTTTTCGACCCTTTCACTTTGTTCTCTTCTAACCATCAGAGCTGACCATGTTTTATAAAACTGTAATGCCAACTGCATTATGAACACAAGCTACAAGGCTATCTATTCTTTCTATGCACCTTCCAGCAATACCAGGCCCCATCTTTCAATGGATCTTTTCAAAGTCATGCACATGATTATGCACTCATAGTTCAGTTGTCATACCGGACAAGAATTTGACAACTCCTTTTGATGATGTTCGGTTGAGAGTTCAGATTGTTAATTTTCGTTCAGACATGTAAAAGGGACTACACATCACAAGTAGGCTACTGCTATTGGGCACTTGTTAGGAGTACAAAATTTCTTCCGTGTATCATGGATGTACAAGGTGTATTTAACGATGTCAGATATCACATCCAGTATCGCTGATTAAAATCTAACTACAACCAAGGTAAAGTATCTGTCGGTTTCCATAATGTCTACCATGAATGATTTTTGATCATTTTCTAGATTTGAATACGCCTTGTCCATTTTACTGCATTTTTATTGTTCTTAAACAAAGTAAAAACTTTTGATTTTGAGATATAAGATACAATAATCATAAAAAATATATAGACGATCGAATCGTTGTATTCAAATCTTAGACAATTCAGGTACTCTTGCATTATTGTGCACATGCAATGATGAAATAAGATAAAATGTTATTGCTACCTTACATTGCTTTATGGAAGGAATGAGCCATGCATAGAGTTTTACGATATCAAGGGTGGGGGAGGGGGAGGGTTCCAGACTTCTGGCACATTCCTGCCCATTGGTGGTGACGACTCCACTGAAAGAAATCGAGGCTCTTACATAATGAAGAAAAAGTGTAAAGATTTTGATGAAGAATAAGATTATTGTATCAGACAAATGTTGATTCAGATAGTGTTTATGAATGTTATCGCAAGAGATAAAAGAGTTAAATGAAGAAGAGCAAAAACAATGTGAAATATCAATGAATATGAAAGAAATTACATAGGCTGTTTTTCTATGAAAAGGAACAAAGCGCCCGCTATGGTTTTATCAAGTATTTTGGAATGACATATGTGAACTTCTATAATGAACGCTCTTTTAATCATTATTGAAAAGGTCAATGATCGGATGCTCAACGCAGAGGGCTTATCAATTTGATCTTTAAAAAGAGAAATAGTAATTGATAGTAAAGCTGGCGACCTAGTATTGTACTCTCCTCAACTGTGAGTATAAAATTATGACAACAGTTTTGGCCGCAAGGTAAAAAAAAGTGTTATGAAATGTCATCATCTAAACACAAGTTGCGGGTATATAAAGGGACGATTAGGGAGTTTTAATGTTAGAATTTTACAAAATATAATGATTTACATGTCTGTTTAAGCTGGAGAAGTTGTAATTATGACGGTTAACGTTTCTAAGTCTTTCGATGTTATTGATAAATTGTTCATTAAGGAATGTTCAGAAAAGTTGAATTTTGGAGCGGAGTTTAGACATTAGGCAGCAGTGATTTATAAAAAAAACCAGTAAGTTCTGTTATTGTAATTGGTTTAATAACAGAACAATATGAAAAACAGTGAAGAATCTGTCAAAGTTGCCCGTTATCAGCTCTTTTGTTCGTGATTACGGTTGAGTTTCTTGCTCATGAGACGAGTGTCACGAGTGGAGTGACAGACGCTCTCCTCCACTGAGGTCAATTTGCATAGAATTTGTAAATAAGCACTTAAGCATGCAAATTGATGCAAATTGTTTAGTATTTCAATAGAAGAAATTCCAGACCGCTCTCGGTAGAGCCACGGTAGTGCTATGTGTGGCAAGGAGCGGCAGTATGACATCAGGCCGTGAAGGGGACATCACGCTGTGGAGCTGTCTCCGTGACACAGCGTATGTGAATGGCCACTCGGTAACGGTGACAGGGGCCGCCACCCCAGTCAGTATTAACTAGAGATACCCACAGATAGTGGTAAGTGCATTAATTCTGAAATGTTTATGTATTTAATTGGCATAATTCGTTTGTGTAATGGATATCCGAATTGAGAGTGGATTGTGATAAAGGTTTCAGTTAATATGTGATGTATAGATATAATGGTTATTGTTAAATGCTTCAATTAATATGTGATATAGAATATATAATGGTTGTTATGTGTAGTTGCATGATGTTCGATGTTCGATGACTTGGTGGTGGTGTGGTGTGGATGTGTGTTGTATCCTGCTTACAAAAACGGCTTAAAATTTTTTTTTAGGCTTTCAATACAACCTTCAATTTAGACATCAGGCATTGCATATTCACCTTGCAGATATTTTTAAATGAGTTTTTGGAGTGATCTCTCAGTGCAAGGAGCAACAGAGAGGGGATTTTCTTCATGTCTACTGCAACTTCACCAACCAACAAGGAAGTTCAGTCCCATGTGTAGGATACCATGTGTGTGTCATCTTTTTCCAAGCAGATGAAAATGGCGGGAAACTCCTCAGCACTCATCATGAAACTGTAAGCTACAACTTACCTTTCTGTCTCATTACTGATGAAGCGTGTTATTAGTGGAACAGCCCAGGCAATACATGGAAGCCTGGCTTATTGTCAGTACCGACTTTTTACTTGTCTGTTTAGACAATTCTTGTGAATTTTGGTGCCTTTTATTTTTACTCTGACAAACCAGCCTTGACAACCACATGTCAGCTCTACTCTGGCAAGCAAGTTTGAGCCCCATAGACATGACTTACATATACCTGTAGTTACAGTTTAGTAGTGTCATCTTTTATCAGGTGATTCCATGATCCTTTCTTGAATACCTCACCGACTACCTCCCTCCATCAAGTGTATGTTACGTGGCTGCAATAATGATGGCCTTCATCGACAGATGTTGCTTGTTATTGATGCTATCAACATGTCTGAACTTCGTCCTTACATGTCAGCAATACCAGCGCAAACATGCAAACGGGTACATGTACAGTTCCTCATGGAAAAATATTCAAACCCCAGCATGGAGTATCAGCAGAGTTTCTGTTCAAAACAAGTGAACTCTTTTCTTCATGATGTTAAAGGAAATGTGTTCAGTCATCTGCTGAAGCAACGATCTGAGATATGCTTGTCATCCCAAGGTGCGCATGGTAAAGATCATGCTCTGCTGTACCTTAGCCTTCTTGTTCTGGCTCTTTCTTCAGATGTAGAACTCAATCCTGGCCCCAAGGCAAATATCCATGTCAGATATGTGAACGAGCCGTCACTTGGAAACAACGAGGGGTTGCCTGTGATTGTTGCCAGCAGTGGTACCATGTAGACTGTATGCACATGGCTACTCCCATTTACGAAGCCCTTGCTAACTCCAGTGTTTCCTGGCAATGTGTAGCATGTGGTATGCCCCAGTTTTCAACAAGCCTCTTTGACTCACACATTACAAATACGTGGAACAGTTTTGAAAGTTTACACAGCATCTCTGAAGACAACTCAAATGAACCTGGCAGCCCTGGTCCTCCTAGAGCCAGTTCTTCACCTCTTCCACAAAGGCGTGCTGTGAAGAAGACTAATCTCTCAACCAGTGTAAAAATAGTTACAGTGAATTTCCAAAGTGTCAACAATAAGAAAGAGGAAATTGCAAATTTGATAGATTCAACAGCACCAGGAATCATCATCGGAACAGAAACCTGGCTCAACGACAGCATTCATACCTCCGAAATACTTCCCAGTACATATGACGTCTTCCGCAAGGATCGTGCTGATGGTTACGGAGGTGTACTTATAGCCATTAACAAGAGATACACTTGTGAGCACATACCAAGCAGATCGGAGTGTGAAGCTTTATTCACTGAGCTACCTCTCAGAGGAAACAAGACCCTCATAGTTGGAGCACTGTATCGACCTCCATCAAGCTCTCTTCAGTACACTGACGATCTCTGCAATGAAATTGAAAACCTTTGCAACAAGCATAAGAATGCTGTTTTTTGGCTCGGAGGTGACTTGAATCTCCCTGACATCAAATGGGACACCCAAGCAGTAGAGGGAAACCAATATATTCATGCTATCAGTAATCGCTTCCTTGAAATGATTGGCAACTGCGGTCTTCAGCAGATGGTCACTTTCCCAACCAGACACAACAAGACTCTTGATCTGTTCCTCTCAAACAGACCATCACTTGTGAATAGATGTACTGCCCACCCAGGAATCAGTGATCATGACATTGTTGTTGTAGACTCTGATGTCTCTCCAAAGAGAAGGAAACCTGTCAAGAGAAAATTACATCTCTGGAAAAATGCTGATCTCCGCAACATGAAAAATGACTGCGTCGTCTTTCAGAAGAACTTCATTGAGAATTTTTCTTTAACCAGTCCTGTTCCAGAGATGTGGTCCGAGATTAAACAGTTCCTTCTACAGCTTCTTGACAAACATGTCCCATCCAAGATGACATCCACCAGATTTAACCAACCCTCGATCACCACTTCTGTGAAGCGGCTCACCAGAAGGAAGAAACGCAGCTTCGTACGTGCAAGAAAATCCCAAAAGCAGGACTTTCTGGAATACCTGAACTTAAAGAAACAAACCAGGATTGCCTGTAAGGAAGCATACAACAACTACCTTACTGACATTGTAAGTCCAGAATCCAAAAGTAATCCAAAGCGATTCTGGAGCTTCATCAATAGCAAACGTTGCGAACGTACTGGAGTAGCTCCTTTAAAATCTCCTTAAGGGATAACATACACAGATGGACATACCAAAGCTGAGATCCTGAATGACCAGTTCATTTCAGTGTTCAATAAGAATGAAAACCTACACAACATCAAGGACAAAGGCATCAGCCCTCATACTGCCATGGAAAATATCACTATCTCAGCAGCTGGTGTCCTTAAGCTCCTCTCTGGTCTACAGACTCACAAAGCCACAGGACCGGATGGACTACCAGCTAGACTGCTGAAAGAGCTTGCTTTGGAGCTGACTCCCATCTTCACAATCTTCTTCCAAGCATCACTGAACCAAGGTGAAATCCCAGAGGACTGGAGGAAAGCAAATGTGGCTCCTGTCTTTAAAAAAGGAGAAAGGAACAAGGCTGAGAACTATCGGCCGATCTCTCTGACCTCCATCTCATGCAAAGTGTTGGAACACATTGTCAGCAGTAGCATAATGAATCACCTTGAAGAGAAAAACATCTTATCAAACGCACAACATGGCTTCCGAAAAAAACGCTCCTGTGAGTCACAACTCATCTTGGCTATTCAAGATCTTGCTAAAGGGATTGATGACAAACAGCAACACGATGTATTACTGCTGGATTTCTCCAAGGCGTTTGATGTGGTCCCACACTCAAGACTTCTGTACAAACTGCACTTCTATGGCATTCAGGATAAAACCCATGACTGGATCTCTGCCTTCCTCCGCAATCGCACCCAACAAGTCACCCTGGAAGGAGTTTCATCAACCACAGGCCATGTAACTTCAGGCGTTCCACAAGGTAGTGTCCTCGGACCCTTGCTATTTCTTCTATATGTCAATGACCTACCAGAATGCATATCTCCAGATACCACTGTACGCTTATTTGCAGATGACTGCATGTTGTACCGTAACATCAAGTCTGAGGCAGACACAGTCAAGTTACAACAGGATCTTGACTCATTACAGCAATGGGAGGAAGACTGGCTCATGCAATTCAACCCCAAGAAATGCCAAACTCTTCATGTAACCAAAAAGAGACGTCCGATAATCAAGTCCTATAACATCCATGGTCAGATCCTCGATCAAGCTGATACTGCAAAGTATCTTGGTGTCCATCTCACTCAAAACTTGAACTGGAACCATCACATCAATGTCATAACAAAGAAAGCAAACTCAACCAGCGCTTTCTTACAACGCAACATCAGGTCATGTCCAAGAAACACAAAGGAGTTGTGCTACAAAGCACTGGTACGCCCCATAATGGAATATGCATGCACCGTTTGGGACCCGTTCACTCAAGACAATATACACAAGCTCGAGATGGTGCAACGTCGCTATGCTCGCTTCATCTGCAATGACTACAGACGAACAAGCAGTGTTGCAGCCATGCTCCACCAGTTACATTGGCCTACACTTCAAGAGCGCAGGGCTCAATTCAAGGTAGTAATGCTGTACCGCATCAAGTACTCACTCATTGACATACCCCCAGATATCATACACCCTTCTTCATCAACATCACTCCGCGGACACTCTCACAAGCTCTTTATTCCATATGCACGAACTGTTAGCTACCAAAGGACATTCTTCCCAGACACAACCAGACTATGGAATGCTCTGCCCCAGGATACCTTCAACTGCACCACTTTAGCTCAGTTTAAGCAAAGGGTGCAAGATATTCAACTCCGCTAGAAGGGAATGGGATGTTTTTAGCTGCACTCTAGAAAATGTAGTCATTTTAACCTGCACTGTACATAAACACCTCCACACCATGCCTGCCAACAGTACGACAATACACCAAAGGTGGACTGTACTGAACAGGAAGAAGAAGAAGAAGAGCCTGAATATATTTGTATAATGAGGTAATTCGAACGTCAATCAGGATGTGAATGTAACATGAATGTGCTTCATTGCTCTGGCTTGAAGTAATGTGATTATTTTAATATTTGAAGGGTTTCCGGGTTTCCCGAAGGGTCAAGGACCCACTGGTACTGCAAGAGGCAGGCACATAAAAGTCGTTGACTGTCGACCAGCTCCGAGGCAGTAAGGGAGCATAGACTGTCGACTGAACTTCGTTCCTGGATGCTGAGGAGACATCGCGAAGACGTCCGTCGGGAGAGCGACCACGCGAACGGGAATCGCGAAGAGTTGCTACGACAGACCACGCGACAGTCCATACCAGCACCAGCGTAACGGGGCCCCGTCGTCGACCGACATCGTCATCGACCTGCATTGTCATCGTCATACATCGTCGTCATAAGCCATCGTCACGCAACGTACACCCGTGACAGCCATTCGAGGTGAAATGAATCCAATTTGAGTTAAACATAATAAAGTCCTAAGAGCCAGAAAGCCACTGAGCAGGAATGATTTATGTTCGTTTTTCCCTTTTTATAATTTGCTGTAAAACCAATAGTCAGTTATAGACAATTAAAATATTTGAGTTAACTGAATGCACATTGTCTCCTCCGTTTCGTCTTGTATGAGTTACAGCCTGCCAACAGTTCTCAGAGGTTATGAAAATTTCTTTGTTCCGTTTATTTCCATATAAAAGGATGGAAATCGGGCAAATTCTGTGACAATTGGGGGCTCATCCGCTGGAGAGAACTTGGCAAGGTTTATTCATACAAGAATTTGAGACGTGATTTGTGTAACCTCATGATGTGTGTATCAGATATCACAATGGAGTTAGAGAAGTATGTACAGTTAGGTAGGACCTAAAGATTGTGGACTGCAAGGTGCAGAACTAGTGGAGTTTGCCCGCACTGAAAGAGACAAGTATCTCGAAGAAAAGAGACGAGATGAAAAGTTAGAAAGAGATGAAAGACAGGTACAGAGGGAAGAAATAACCAAGCAAAAGAGGATTGAGTTAGAGATAGCTCAATATAGGAGTGTCAATGAGAGGGAACAAATACTGTAAGGAGTAGCTTACCAAGCTTGCCGGCGTTTCGCGCTGACTCTGACGATTTGGACGCTTATCTGTTGCGTTTTGAGAGATATGCAAAACAAAGTCAGTGGCCAGAGGAATGCTGGGCTCCTGCATTGGGGAACCTTTTGACCGGGCGCGCTTTGGAAGTTTATTCTCTCTTACCGGCAAATGAAGCTGATGACTATGAGAGTCTGAAAGATACACTCTTGCGGCAGTTTGCGCTAACTGAACAAGGCTTTTGCAAACGTTTTCGAGAGGCGCGGCAGAAAATGGGCGAATCATTTGGGCAATTTGCAACGCGCATAACCAGATATGCTACTAGATGGGTAGAGATGTCGGGTACAAGTAAGTCCTATGAAGGGCTACTAGAGCTAACGGTGCGTGAACAGCTGCTCGAATGTTGTGATCGTGGATTATCTGTTTTCATTCGTGAAAGAAACCCACGATCGGTGAAGGAGATGGCAGATATCGCAGATCGGTATCGGGACGCACACGGGCATGGCGGCTCCGGTAAACGCGCACGCGACGATAATAAGTCTCGTAACCAGGGCAACGAAGCAAGCCAAGCAAAGAAAGGGGGCACTACGTCACGTGACAACCAGGGTTGCTTTGTCTGTGGTAAGCAAGGACATTTTGCTTCTAAGTGTCCAGACCGTAAAACTGACCAGTCGAAAGTAACTAGCAAGCAGTATGTGCCAAAGTCAAAACAGACGGGGGCAACATGTGTGGTAGGAGTATGCCCTACTCATACTCACGAGAGAGGGAATATTTGTGGCACACCTTCTGTTAAACTGATGTGTGGTCACGAGTTACCCCTCCTTAGCGGTGGGTGTAACGTAGGCACAGACATGCCGACATGTGATGGTATGTTGAATGGTAAAAGAGTGAAGGTGCTGAGGGACACTGGTTGCAACACCGTAGTGGTGAAACGTCAACTGATAGAGGAATCCCAGCTGACTGGTGAGATTCAAACTTGTGTGCTCATAGATGGTACTGTGAGAAAAGTGCCACTAGCAAAAGTTGAAATCGATTCACCATACTTTGTTGGAACAACACATGCTTTATGTATGACGAATCCTATCTACGATTTAATCATAGGTAATGTTAGTGGTGCTAGGCAGCCTGGCGACGAGGACATCGGATGGAGCGGAGAGGATGCTAGGGAGAAGCCTTCAGCTGAGGAGATGACGACCTCCGGTTCAGAGGCAGAGTCCGCGGAAGCAGAGTCTTCGAAAGGGACAACGCAGAACGGCATCACAACGACCTCCGACAGTCGTGATCGTTCCCACACTGACGAGAGGGTGAAGCAGTCACCGACACCCCTACCTACAACCAACGAAAGTGCAGCAGTAGAGACAAGAGGCATGAGGAAATCGAAGGAACGGCCGTGGAAGAGACTAGGATCAGCAGACCAGCCGACGATCACTGCAACCAGGGAGGAGATGATCAGAGAGCAGGCACGAGATGGTACACTGGAGAAACTTCGAAAGTTGGCGGAGAAAGGTGAGGCTAAGGCTGTAGGGAAAGGAAGTGAGGTCAGATATTTTTGTCGTGACAATCTTCTTTTCCGTGAGTACATCAGGTCTCCCTACGTCGAGAGAGGAAAGACATTCACGCAGCTAGTGGTGCCCCAGCCGTATCGCAGTGAAGTACTCCGACTAGCTCACGACTCCCCTCTAGCAGGTCACCTGCAGACGAAGAAGACGGCTGACCGGATTCTCGCCCACTTCTATTGGCCAGGGATTCAAGCCGATGTCAAGCGTTACTGTGCATCATGCGATTTATGTCAACGCACTACGCCAAAGGGTAAGATAGGGAAAGTACCCCTGACCATCCCCCCGTTGATTGATACATGTTTCCGTAGAGTGGCGGTCGATTTGATCGGACCACTTGAACCGATCACTGAAAGAGGGAATCGATATATCCTGACGATAATCGATCTTGCAACTAGATACCCAGAGGCAGTAGCGCTACCACGAATCGAAGCTGAACGGGTAGCAGAGGCGTTAGTTGAAGTATTCTCGAGGTTAGGTATTCCTAATGAGATACTCTCTGATAACGGCACTCAATTCGTTTCAGGTGTGATGAAAGAGGCAGCTCAACTCCTGGGAGTGAAGCAATTTCACACGACACCATACCACCCGATGGCGAACGGCGCCTGCGAGAGATTCAACGGCACTCTGAAGCAGATGCTGAGGAGAATGTGCCAGGAGCGACCTAGCGACTGGGACCGCTTCCTGCCAGCTCTTCTCTTTGCATATCGAGAAGTGCCTCACGAAAGCCTTGGCTTTTCTCCTTTCGAACTCATGTACGGCCGAGTGGTGAGAGGACCCATGACTGTACTAAAAGAACTGTGGACCAAGGAGATCCCCGAGGAGGAAACGAAGACTACGTACCAGTACGTCATCGATCTCCAAAACCGACTCGAACAGACGTGTGAACTCGCCAAAGAGGAGCTGTCCAAAGCATCAAGGAAGTACAAGAAACACTTCGACGTGAAGACGAAGGAGAGACGCTTCGAGTGCGGCGACAAAGTGCTACTCCTGTTACCGACGACGAGGAATAAGCTGCAAATGCAATGGCGAGGTCCATTCGAAGTCGTGCAGCGAATCGCCAGAGACGATTACCGACTGCTAGTGAACGGCAAGGAAAGGACCTACCACGCCAATCTCATGAAACGGTACATTGGGAGAGAAGAAGTGAAAGTCAACAATGTCGAGAGCGAAGACCAGGGACAACTGGAGGCGAACTACGTCAGTGTCGTGGACGACCAGGTAGATGATGACGGATCGGTGCCCCTCTCATTTCCCTGCCTCGAAGCGTCGGAAAGCGTGCATGACGTGAAGTGCGGCGACGAGCTAGACGAGGAGAAGATGAAGGAGGTAAAATCCCTCTTGCTGGAGTTCGCGGATGTCATGACCGATGTCTCAGGACGGGCCGACATCATCGAGCACGCCATCGAATACTTCTTCACGAAACGCTTCTCGAAAACTGCTAAAACGCGAGCGCGTGTACCCAATCGCTGAGCGCGAGTGTCTAGCTCTTGCGTGGGCGGTCAGAAAGTTCTCGTACTTTTTGTATGGCCGAGCATTCCAGCTGCAAACTGACCACTACCCGCTTGCTCATTTAACACACGCGCGAATGCAAAACCCAAGAGTCATGCGCTGGGCGCTTGCACTGCAGGCATACCAGTATCGTGTACAGGTAATCAAAGGCTCAGAGAATGTTGGGGCTGATTACCTCAGCAGATGCCCTACTGAGTAGAAATAGAGGTGTAAACAGCCCATGTTATCTCTATTATATGTGGGTTACTCAGAATGTAATTTTGCAATGAATTTATCGTTATATACATTGTATGCTAGGAGGTATAGTGGAAAGCTATAGTACTACACACATTATGTACGCTGAGTATGAGGTAAGATAGGCAGTTGACTCATACATCTCTTAAATTATTTGACTGCTCTGAATCAGACACCCCGGTAAATACCGTGCATAAGAAGGTTTTGCACATTACATTTGATTTTGTAGCAACAGCTAATGCACATAATATGCGATTATCACAGGTATCATAATATTCTCCAATGTTATACTGGCCAACGAGAGGAGTCTGTTGAAATTGTGCCGAAAGTGTCAATTTTGTATTGTGCGGTGCAAAAAAGGTAATTTTATTATTGAACTGTGGCTGGTATAATAATGCAAGAGCGTTAAAAGAGATAATTATGATGAAGTTTATATGTTATCCAATTGATTGAGTAGATCAGATTGTATAGTATACTGTGGAGTTTGTTGGTTTGATAGAATACACTTATAAACTGTCTCCATGGACAGCAGCCGATATTTGGAACAGTAGTCTGTCATGTATCATGACAAGTGAAGTTATGAAGCAGTGAATTGTTATCAGGAGTATAATGCTTTTGATTTAGAAGAGTAATGGTGAGAAAGTACTTACCTGCTACAGACATTTGATTTTTATTAGAGAGACGAGGCTATTGTTTCAGAGCGACTGTCATCTTAAATGGGGGGTTATTTGTCACGAGTGGAGTGACAGACGCTCTCCTCCACTGAGGTCAATTTGCATAGAATTTGTAAATAAGCACTTAAGCATGCAAATTGATGCAAATTGTTTAGTATTTCAATAGAAGAAATTCCAGACCGCTCTCGGTAGAGCCACGGTAGTGCTATGTGTGGCAAGGAGCGGCAGTATGACATCAGGCCGTGAAGGGGACATCACGCTGTGGAGCTGTCTCCGTGACACAGCGTATGTGAATGGCCACTCGGTAACGGTGACAGGGGCCGCCACCCCAGTCAGTATTAACTAGAGATACCCACAGATAGTGGTAAGTGCATTAATTCTTTTTCAATTCAATTCGTTTATTCATCTCATTTTCGGATAAAACAATACAACAGTATTGGATTTTACAATACAGAAAAGGATAATCAATCATTTACATATAACAGTGAAAATGAAAAAAGAGAACTTGAGAAAAGCCAAAAGGCCTTGTGAAGTAAGTTCCCTTACGATTATGCACAAAATAATTGATTTTTAAGGTACAAAGTGTAGACATGGACAGAAAACCAACAAATACAACAAAACATAACATAACAAAACAAAACAAAAACATAAGACAAATGATATGATAAATTGACTATGACTATGTGTGATTTGCTAGAAGGTATATTTTCAAAAATTTCTTAAATGAAGACAGGCTATTGCGTGAACAAATATCTCTAGGAATTGAATACCAGATTAACGGAAATTGGTGACGTACGGAGTTTGAAACCAGATTTGTTTTTACTACCCACATATGAAATCTATTGCAATTTCGTGTATTGTATTTATGAATTTCATTATTAGTTGAAAACATACATGAAATATTATGAGGTAACATATCTTTGAAATAATAAAATCCCAACACAGCGGTATTATAAGTATACAAATCAAATATATTCAAAGTATTAAATTTACGAAAAAGAGGAGCCGAATGAGCAAGATAATGACTACCAGAGCATATTCGTAATGCTTTTTTCTGCAATTTATGTAAAACTTCTATCTTGGTTTTATTATATTTGCCCCATACAGGTACACAATAATTAAGATACGGAAGCATAAATGTATTATACAGCAAAAAAAGTGCAAACTCTGGAAGAATATTTTTCAATCTATATAATATACCTACACATTTAGATACCTTATTTGCTACATTCGTTATATGTACATCCCAATGCATATTACTCTGAATATAAACACCAAGAAAATTTACCGAATCAACTTTCTTTAGAGGAACAGAATTAATAGAACATATCACATCATCAAAAATATAATTATCATCACAAACAGTACGGTGAAATATAACATAATTTGTCTTAACAAGATTAACAATTAATTTATTTACTTTAAACCAATTACTAACTTTATCTAACTCCTGATTAACTTTAATCTCAATATCAATCGAAGTTGGATGAGTGTAAAACAAAGTAGTATCATCAGCATACATCACATACTTAAACATAGTAGAACTTTGAACAATATCATCAATATAAATCAAAAACAATAAAGGACCTAAAATAGAACCTTGCGGAACACCACGGGTTATTAATGAATAATTTGAGGAACAATTCTTAAATGATGTATATTGAAATCTATCAGACAAATAATTTTTAAACCAGAGTAAAGGTGTCCCACGTACCCCATAATGTTCTAACTTGCATAAAAGAATAGTATGATCAACAACATCAAAAGCTTTTGACAAATCCATAAATATTCCAATAGCATATTTGTTAAGGGTTAGAGCAGAAATAATCTTACCTTGTAAATCTATAACAGCATGAGTGGTTGAATTATTTCGTCTGAAGCCATATTGACAATTAGAAAGTATATCAAATTTTATTAGAAAAGAATACAGACGGTTATATATACACTTTTCAAGTAGTTTTGATATGACAGGGAGAACTGATATAGGTCTATAGTTTTGTAATAAATGCGGGTCATCTTTCTTGTATATTGGAATAATTTTTGCAATTTTCAATTTTGTTGGGACATCACCACAACTTAAAGACAAATTAAATATATAAACAAGAGGTTTAACAATGGAAAATATTATTTGTTTCAAAATATTACAACTTAGATTGTCAAAACCACAAGAATACGTTGTTTTTAAAGCATTACAAATTTCCAAGAGTTCACTCCCTGTGGTAGGGTTAAAAAATAAAGAATGGAAAAAAATCACATTGGAGATAATCTTTAAAATGCATATCAGAACTAGGTTTTGATAAAGATAATAATGTTTCATTACAAATATTTGTGAAATATGATTTAAAATTGTTTGCAATCATTTGAGAACCTGTTATTTTTTCGTCATTTCTTAGAAAAAATGTAGGCATTTCATTTGGTGATTTATTAAGCAGTGAATTTATAACAGACCAAGTTTTATTCACATTATTTCTATTTTCATTTAATTTACTACAATAAAATTTTTTCTTGGCGTGTCGTAATAAATTATTTACTTTATTCCTATAGTCTTTATATTTCTTTTCATTTGTCAAAGATCTATTACATAAAAATTTCTTATATAATTTATGCTTCTTATTTATACACCGAAGATGAAAAGGAGTTATCCACGGTTTGCGAATCTTTTTCTTTTTTACTTTCATTAAGGGAAATATAGCATCATATAAAAAATTCAATTTCGCAATGAATATATCATATGCTGCAGTTGCATTGGAAGTATCATATACTGCTGACCAATCTGCACTAATCAGTTTCTCATTCAATAAACAAATTCCTTCATCTGTTATTTCACGGGAATAATTCTGATTAATGTTTTTGTTTTTCCTTATCTTATTCAACATTAGAAATATAGGTAAATGGTCTGTAATATCATTACTAAATGTACCACAACATAATTGACAATTCAAAACATTTGTGAAAAAAATTATCCAAAAGAGTTGCACTGTTTAAAGTAACGCGAGTTGCACTCTTTATAAGGGGTTCAAACCCAAATGAAAAATTAGCAATTAAAAACTTATAAGCACCTTGATTTTCTAAATATTTAAGGAGGTCTACGTTAAAATCACCTGTTATAAATATATTTCTATGTTCCTTCGTTACAGTACATAGGGCTTCAGAATAGAATTCTATGAAATTGTCAACATTTGAGTCCGGTTTTCTATAAATGACACCAACAGTGTACTTGGAGTTATCATGTACAAAATCAATAAACAAATACTCACAAATACCTTTATCAATTTCACTTGAAAGCAAAATATCTGATCGAATATGAAAAAAAAAAAATCATTCTTTATAAAGAGACCAACACCTCCTCCACGACCAAAAACTCTACCTGAATGAATGAAAGTATAACCGGGTAAATTAAATGGAATCACAGGGTCTTTACATATCCACGTTTCTGATATTGCAATTATACTAAAAGAGTGCTTCAGTGAGGACAAAAATATGGATATATCTTTAAAATTCTTCAGGAGACTACGGGCATTAAAATGAATCATACTAAGTTCTGAGATATATTTGCACTGCACATTAAATTCATCAGAGGTAAAACAATTAAATGAACTGTGGGTATTAAACAAGTGAAAATCAGGATCGATGCTAGTGAATGGATTATTCATGTCGCACAAGATTGAGTTGGTATATCTCCAATGAGCGGAAATAAACATACGACAGCATTGTTGTTCTGGCAATAAGCTGAAAAAGCATAGTATTGATACACTTTACGTTATATACCGATTCAAGAATCATAACACAAACAACACATCCACCATCCTCAACGTGAACAAACATGGAAGAAAACACACACATAAAAAAGGGAAATCATACAAAAGAAATCTTACAGAAAAAAAAACAGGAGAGCGAGTGAAACGTGCAAAGAGAGATGTTGGAGTCAGTACACATTTTGAAATTATTAACTCTGTAATCCATATCCATTTAAATTTTCAAAAGTAATACCTATATGTTATTATAAAAGAGCTTTTATCTTGTGTAGATATACATCATGTGTGTTCAGTTTCAACAGGCTGACTGGTCTTCAGTTCAAGAGACAGGTAAGTATAGCAGGTAAGTTATAGGTAGCTTAAGTCTTCAGTGCAGTTGATGATTTTCTTCCTTGTTTTCTGGCCATTCCCATGCAGTATGACGAAGATGCGTCCATCCACAGACCATGCAGCCTGAACTTTCACATGTTGCTGTGCCGCCTTCAGGAGTTTGCTGTTGTACTCGGTGAGGTCTTCCTGTATTCCCATGCCGGTATTCTTCAGCGACTTCATTTTTGTGATCAGCATCTGACGATACCTGTAGCTCGTGAGCTTCACGATGACAGGCCGTGGAGGAGCGGGTCCACCCGAGTCCTTGGGATTCCTCTGCTTTCCGATCCGGTGGCTGCGATCTATGTGATGTGGTTGGAGATCAACATTGAGTTTTTCCCTCGCCATCTGACACACTAGGGAGTCAGTGTCTTCGTGCGGGCTCTCCTTGATTCCATAGACCCTCACGCAGTTCCGACGGGAGTACTGCTCCTGCTTGTTGAGATCAAAGGAGAGTTTCCTGGTGTTGTTAGTGCTGGACTGCAGTTGAGTCTCAAGCTTTTTTACCTGCTGTTGGGCAGCATCGAGCTCGCACTGGATGTCATGAATGACGCCATCTTGTTTTTCAATGTTTGACCTCAATTCAGCTAGTCTGGTATCAATAGCATTTGACACCAAGCCAGCAACAGCATTCAGGAACTCGTCATCCTCAAGTAATTCCCTGATCAGCTTTTTGTTCGACCTGGCAGTCATTTTCAGTGGTCTCCGTAAGCAGTCCAGAAAAGTCTATTTTGTTTGGAGTTTAGCGACCTAGCCCAGCTCCAGGCTAAAACTCAGAGTGAATGGGGATTACCTGTTTAGTGACAAACTGCAAACAAAGGGCTACTTAGGCTATTGACCCGATGTCGTGTGCAGGCTAACAATGTATAACACGTAGGCAAAGCAACCAGTTTCACAGTCAAGTCCAGAGGTACACAGAAAAAAAGTGTTTGGGACTGAGCTATCCTCGGGCTACCAGAGATATACTCACAGTTCAGATTTCAGCATCACAAATTCAGGTACTATAAACACACAAACTGGTGTACATGACTCCCAAGTAGATCCTTGTTGTGTTATCCCATGATAACTGTAGTCAAGTGTTCACAAGAGACAGTAAATGTCAGCGAATTGGAGTCAAATTACACAATTTATACCACCTTCGTGTTGCTCTCCCTCATAAGATTTAGCATATCTTATGATATATCTGAAATGTTTATGTATGTAATTGGCATAATTCGTTTGTGTAATGGATATCCGAATTGAGAGTGGATTGTGATAAAGGTTTCAGTTAATATGTGATGTATAGATATAATGGTTATTGTTAAATACTTCAATTAATATGTGATATAGAATATATAAGGGTTGTTATGTGTAGTTGCATGAGCCTGAATATATTTGTATAATGAGGTAATTCGAACGTCAATCAGGATGTGAATGTAACATGAATGTGCTTCAGTGCTCTGGCTTGAAGTAATGTGATTATTTTAATATTTGAAGGGTTTCCGGGTTTCCCGAAGGGTCAAGGACCCACTGGTACTGCAAGAGGCAGGCACATAAAAGTCGTTGACTGTCGACCAGCTCCGAGGCAGTAAGGGAGCATAGACTGTCGACTGAACTTCGTTCCTGGATGCTGAGGAGACATCGCGAAGACGTCCGTCGGGAGAGCGACCACGCGAACGGGAATCGCGAAGAGTTGCTACGACAGACCACGCGACAGTCCATACCAGCACCAGCGTAACGGGGCCCCGTCGTCGACCGACATCGTCATCGACCTGCATTGTCATCGTCATACATCGTCGTCATAAGCCATCGTCACGCAACGTACACCCGTGACAGCCATTCGAGGTGAAATGAATCCAATTTGAGTTAAACATAATAAAGTCCTAAGAGCCAGAAAGCCACTGAGCAGGAATAATTTATGTTCGTTTTTCCCTTTTTATAATTTGCTGTAAAACCAATAGTCAGTTATAGACAATTAAAATATTTGAGTTAACTGAATGCACATTGTCTCCTCCGTTTCGTCTTGTATGAGTTACAGCCTGCCAACAGTTCTCAGAGGTTATGAAAATTTCTTTGTTCCGTTTATTTCCATATAAAAGGATGGAAATCGGGCAAATTCTGTGACAACGAGTAAACACGATGATATAAGAGGAGTGTGTTTTAGGGATTGTAACTGTCAGTATGAGTTGAAGTTATTACATTATGCCGATGAACGATGAAAATAAATCACACAAACGAACGACCTTTCTTTTTTTGTTCGAGGTCTAACGTTCCTAAAAGCTATTTTAAAAGAATTAGATGTGCATCAAGTTTGGCCGGAAAAGTGGCAGGACCGAAAATAAATAAATAAAAAAAAAAAACTTTTGTTATGGGTTGGTCAGAGAGAAAATCGATAGAATCTGTCAGGTGTATGACTAACATGGACAGAAAGAAGATACGATACCTTGGGGTTTTTATTTCACGAAGTGGGAAGATCCCATGTAAAGCAAACTGGCAGAATAAGCTGGAAAATGCAACGCCCCCAAGATAACTGCAAGAAAAGAAGCTTGACTCTCTTTTGGAGAGTGATATTATTGAAAATTCTGGTAGTTAGTCAACTAGTGCATTTGCTTTTGAATCATTTCCTTTTATGATTATGGGGTTAGATATGATCACTTTCACAGATTTTAATGGCACAGAAAAGAAACAAAAGAACAAAGTAAGAAGGCGTGCAGGTGATGTCATCTAAGATTATTCAAATAGTGGATCAAAATGGTGGATGTGGAAAAGCTGGAGTTAAGTTTTAGGTTAAGGTGGATAGGAGGACGGTTGATAATACGACATGTGGAAACCCTTGCTCATTATTGGTTCAAACGTTTTGGAGGTTTAGATGTGTTATTGAATAGCGACTTCCAGCAGTAAAATCTTACATCTATTTTCGGTAAAAACATGTCTCCGTTTTATATTACAATGATGTGCGCCTGGTCATTGATGGACAAAGGGTTATTGGGAAAGAAGACCTCTGTAGAAAAGAATGTTTTATGCCACAACCAAAATATCGTTTTCAAAAAGAATCCTCTGTTTTACAAAGAATGGTGTGAGAGTTATTATCTGATTAGAAGACATCTAATTGGGAATGAAACACACAACGGTGGAAGAACTCTTTTCAACTCACTTCAATTTCAATTCAATTCAATTCAATTCGATTTTATTGTCCGTTTCTGGAAATTTGTTTTGTTTGCATGCATACTAGTTACATCGATTATCTGCATACATATACAAAGTACACGTATAACATAGAGACATAGACATGATAGGCATACAAGAGTTATACAGCAATACAATATCAATGTTGTTGTCAAAAATACCAAACATCAAAGGAAATATTAATCTGTATATTAGTCAACGTTGTCTTAGATGTGATGTGCATATAACCATGATAACATGTACAGGTGTGTTAATGTGTGTCAAAGTAATAACTATACCGTGTCGTAAACAATGCGAGTGAATATAATTTTATGTCTAAATAAATGACTGTATAAATATCTTGAAGGTTATTTGCGTGCGTGTGTGTGTATGTGTGTATGTCTGAGAACTTACAAAAACGTGGGTCTATGTATTTTTGCAAAAATTTATATCACCACGGTAGTAATTATTCTTATCCTGAATTGATATTTTCGCTCGACTTTAACCTTCTACCTATTATTATCAAAATTTAGAAATAGTAAAATAAGGGATTTTTTTTTATTATTCGAAACTGCTAGAGGCTGTACCGAAAATCTGGTTGACACAAATATCTACCGACAGATAGCAGAATATTTTATCAATTTGTACCCCACATTTAAAAATTTGGAAAAAAAAAATGTTAAAAAATTATTTGAAGTAACATCAAGTTATTTCTTGTAATCATTGATCAAACAAGAAGGAGTATATAACAGGTTTTTCTGGGAAAGTGTATCGGGAATGAAGACAATTTGGAATGATTGCTCTGTACGTAACAGTCAGTCCGCAGCACCCGATAATTCGCTCGTATTTATTCAACTCGTATGCAAGCCCGCTCTAGGCTTGCATACGTAATGAGCTGCGTAAGGGGATTTTGTCCTTGGGCTTTCGGCAACAAAAATACACCTTATGTTCACAAATTTGATATCAAATTCAAGGAAAATATGTAAACTATCGTCACATGTTATTGTAAATGAAAAATATCATAGCGTAATTTGAGCTTGAAAAAATGATGAAAAAAGTAATTCGTGCAGTACACGTTCAAGACGTTCAAAAAATACCAAACTCACCTTGCGTCTCAATGAAAATGCTTTATTTGGTAGTCCGTCTCCAAATCTTTGTATCCATGTAAATATCTTGACAATTTGTTGTTTAATCCGGTCAGGAACCAGTAAAATAGACATCGATGTCAGTGCTGATCAGCTTGAAACCGTGCAATCTCAAGAGTAAGCTCTCTCATTGGACAGCGCTTGCATTCAGCGCTTGCATTACGTTATTACGCTGCTACATAACGGTTTCATGCCACTTGCGGTTTCTTGGCACGGGTATAGTTCAAGCCAAGTTCAAGTGCTGGATGCAAGCACTGTCCAATGAGAGGAGCTCTCTCGCGCCACTATACACTTTGTGTGGAGCATACTTCCGGCTTAGGAGTGAACTTTACAGACATTTCAAAACGGAAAAACTAGTATAAATCATGCTTGCATCTCCTTGACTCCAATATATGATGAGCATCTAAGTTTCCTCTCTACGAAAAAGCCAAAATCAGAAACAACAGTTTCTTAATCCGGTCAGGAACCAAAAAAGAACTTTAGACGACAAAATCTTCCGTGAAAAGCAGGTAAAATTTTCGCAAATTCAACTGATTATATAGTCATGATAAGATCCGATGTTATACGCAAATTTAGTATCAAAATAAAGATCAAAGTCTGGAGAACAATTTACCGTGACTTGTAGCCATGACGAATGTATGTACAAGTCGCTACACTGTGAAAACCATAGCCCTATCAAAGTCTCGCAAAATCTCGCACGACGAGACACCTTTCGAACGATAAGATCGTCAACGAGAGTGCTGAATAAATCTTGCCGGATCGGCTCATTAGCATACGTGCTGTGAACTGACTGGTAATTTGGTTAAAACAAATAAAGACAGAATAAACTGACCAGAAAGAATTTATAAATTATTAGTGGAAAAGTGAGCAAAGAAAATGGGATTCCATCGGGAGTCGAACCCGAGACCTCCGGATTGCTAGACCGGTGGCGAAATTATTTTTCCCACATAAGTTCCGGACCCCAAGTCTACATGATATGAATATTCATGACTTATGTCTTCGGAATAAGAGTACGCATGCGCGTGCATGCCACTGTTATTTTTAGTATTGACAATTCATAAGACATTGACCTACGAGAGAGAAGGAGAAAATGCTGGCTGACATTAAGACTGTTGCTAGTAGTTACAAGAAATTGTTGAGAAGAAAGAAGAAGGCATAGGCCTATAGTAAATCACTGCATGATCATCTTCGTATACTTAAAAAGGATAGCCCGCAGGAGTACTGGAAGTTACTGAATGGCCGTAAGCGTGACTCCTGTGCGGCAAAGGTCCCTTTGGTTGATTTTGTGCGTCATTTTAGTAAACTGAATTCGGTTCGAAATTTAATTTCAATTCCAGAGTATGATTTGGATGGATCAACAGGTAATAATGAGTTACATGCACCAATTGTAATTGATGAAGTCATTAAGATGGTTCAGAAGTTAAGGAATAATAAGGCATGTGGTATTGATTTGATTAGGAATGAATTTTTAAAACATTGTTCAAGTCCTGTTTTGGATTGTATTACAATGTACTTTAATATAATTTTGGAAAGTGGTTTAGTTCCAAAAGACTGGTGTCTCGGTACTATAGTACCAATTTTTAAGAAAAGGGGAAGGGATATAGACCCAGATAATTATCGTGGAATAACACTTTTAAGCTGTTTGGGGAAGTTATTCACTTCTATTTTGAATCATAGGATAACAACTTACCTTAATAATCAAGGTATGCTTGGAGAAGAATAAGCTGGCTTTCGTTTTGAAAACTTTAATTGATATTTATTTGTCTAAACGCAAACGAATTTATTGTGCATTCATTGACTTTAAGAAAGCCTTTGATATGGTTGATAGGGTATCACTTTGGCATGAAATGTTGAGGTCTGGGGTGGATGGTAAGGTGTTTACAGTTATAGAGAATATGTATGCTCAAGCCAAATCTTGTGTATTAGTAGATGGTCAACATTCTGAGGCTTTTCAGTGTAATGTTGGTGTACGGCAGGGTGAAAATTTATCGTCTCTGCTTTTTGCATTATATCTCAATGATTTTGAATCGTTCTTGAGTTGCCGTTTCAAGGGACTACAGTTTTTGTTTGAAAAAGTTTGTGTTGATATTTTAGACAAAGAAGTCAATGAGGATCTTTTTATACATTTATATACATTGTTGTATGCAGACGACACTCTTATTTTAGCCGACAGTGCAGAAGAGCTTCAGTTGGCTTTGAATGCATTGCATCGATATTGTATAGATTGGAAGTTAAGTGTCAATACTACAAAAACTAAAGTCCTGATTTTCTCAAGAGGCAAAGTACGTAACTTTCCATTGTTCAGTTTTGGTGAAGACAAACTTGATGTAGTCGATGATTTTGTTTATTTAGGTATTCAATAAATTACAATGGAAGTTTTAAGAAGGCTATTTCTAAACAGGTGACACAGGCAAGGAAAGCACTTTTTTCTATGTCACTAAAGGTTCAGAAACTCAAGCTTCCTGTGGATATTCAAAGCGAACTGTTTGATCAGTTAGTGTTACCAATACTATTGTATGGTTGTGAAGTTTGGGGTTTTGAGGATTTGAGTCAAATCGAAATTTTTCATAGGAAATTCTTGAAATCGTTGTTATGTGTAAATAAATTTACACCAGATTGTATGGTATATGCAGAAACCGGGAGAACACGACTGGCTAATACTGTTAAATATCGTATGATAGCTTCTGGCTGAGGATCATAAAGGGTTCTTCTGCTAAATATTCATTCAGGTTTTATACACTCCAAAGATTAATAAGTCAACAGGACACGACCTTTGTATTTAAGTAGATATCTCATATTGAGGAAATTTTAAACAATGCTGGTCTTGGTGTTGTATGGCTAAGAAAAGGGGAAGGATTTAGTAATAACTGGATATTAGCACCTTGAAGCTGAGATAAGTGATATGTCTAAACAGGATTTGATGGCAAATGTTTGGTCAAATAGAGTATGTTTAAATTATAGGATTTTTAAGACGAATAGTCTCTTTGAAAGGTATTTAGTCCAGTTGAGTAAGAGGGATAGAATTTCAATGAGCCGTTTTGGATGTAGGTCAAATCAGTCGCCAGTTAATAATAGAAGATTTGTACAGTCATTTGATGAAAGGGATGTTCAATGCCCTTGTTGTGATAGACATGAAACGGGTGATGAATTTCACTATGTTTTCGTTTGCCCCTTCTTTGAAAAGGAAAGAAAGTTATATTTAAGCAATCATTATTTGGTTAAACGTCCTTGCTCATTACACATGTCCAGACTATTTTCATGCTTGCATTTAGGACAGCTTAAAAGATTAGTATTATTTGTGAGGCTGATCATGTCATATTTTGCAAGTTTGCAGAAGCCTGAACAAGTTGAGTGTACTGTAGTCAAGAAAGAAAATATTGTAACTCGTAGTGGTAGAAAAACTAAGCATCCAGTGATACACGATCTCTAGTACATATTTTGTTGTTGTATGTCACGATTGTTTGGTCGTATGGTTCATACGATTAGTTAACCTTGCTTGCCAATTTGTATATCACTGTATTTATGTTTAGTAGGTATAGACTATTTTCCAATAATTGGAAAGGTTTTAGAGAAAATTGTAAATGATAGACTGGTTGATTTTTATGAGTCCAATGATAATTTTTATAAACACCAGTATGGCTTTCGTAAAAGATACAGTACGAAATTGTCTTTAATTGATCTTGTAAATACACTAATGACATCACTTGCTGAAGGAAATGTAACACTTGGTATCTTTATAGATTTTAAAAAGGCTTTTGATACGATAAATCATGATATTCTTCTATGTAAACTGGCTCATTATGGTATTCGTGGAATTCCACTTCAATGGTTTGCTGATTATCTGTCCAACAGATCTCAGCTGCTATCTTATAGAGGAATGGTCTCGACACCGAAGACTGTAACTTGTGGTGTCCCGCAAGGGTCAGTTTTGGGGCCTACACTCTTTTTGATATTTATAAATGATTTGCCACGCTCTTGCTCTTTCTTTGAATTCAGATTGTTTGCCGACGATTCAAATATTTTTCATACTTATGCTGCTCGACAAAAAGAAATAGATGTGAATGAAGTAAATGAATACCTGCACAGAGTTCAAACATGGTGTAATGCCAATAAAATTACAATCAATTTAAAGAAAACAAATTATATGGTAATCAGAAGAAAACGCCAGTTAGTTGCGATGAGGGGTGCAATAAAACTATCTGACACAGACATTGATGAAGTGAGTGTTGCATCCTTTATCGGAACTCAGATTGATTGTCATCTCACTTGGAAACCTCACATTCAATTGGTAAATAAATGTGTTCGAAGGAAAGTAGGTGTATTGTATAAATTAAGACAGTATGTTCCGCAGCGCATTCTTGTGCTTTTGTATAAATCTTTTATACAACCACACTGAGGTATGGGCCAGTACTTATAAATCTCATTTAAATTGTATACATATTTCTCAAAAAATGGCTCTGAGAGCTATAACATTTTCGACTTTACGAACACATTCAGAACCATTGTTCTAACGATTCAAACTTCTAGATGTTGTTAGGTTACATAAGTTCTCAGTTTTAACATTTATGTACGATCTGTGCAATGGAACTATTCCGCACCCTTTGTATGACTATTGCCAAATTGTGCAACATACTTACAGGACAAGAACAAATGAAAAAAGAATGTTGTACTTACCAAAATTTAGAACCACACAGGGACAATTTGCGATTTCTTACTTAGGTCCAAAACTTTGGAACACATTGCCACGAGAAATGCGTGAACAAAGCAAAAGATCCACATTTCGTAAATGCCTTGCAGATTTCCTTCTCTAATAGATATTATATACTGTATCAAGTATAATTAGTTTTCTATGTTATAAAATATATGATGTACATTGTATTTAAATATCAACTGCCGTTTCAACCAACCATGTAATAATTTCTCGTTTGCGTTTAGCTTTTAGTATGAAGATCAAGGTGACCAATCTCGACTAGCACGTTTGCTAACTTTTGGTTTCCTTGTTAACAACAACAACTTTGTAGAATTACTGCTACATGTATCACATTTAAATCTCAAATGTTTTCATTTAATCATGTTATTGTAAAGGAGTAGATAAGTATTTTTTCCATACATGTATGTAAATACAATTGTATAATAATTGAAATGTACATGTTCAAATATTGTTGCTAATAAAAACTTCAAACTTCAAACTTCATATACATCATTGTAATATATCACAAACATGTATTCTTTTTATATTGTAATGACCATGTCTTGTATTTATGTGTTGTACTCTCATACCCCGCAATGGGGTCGGAAGAGTCGAATAAAATCTAAAATCTAAAATCTTGACGTTTTGGTGATGGTGGTGGTAGCAGTGATGATGCGCATGACATTGATATCAATTATATGGATTGATTATATTAATATTGTGCTCATTTTAACCCATCTATGGGCCTCTATGTAATCTGTAATTTCGTGCCTGTCTAAGTAAGTTGGCAGTGAACTTGGGCGCGCTATCTTCCCTACGGCGCGATCTACACGGGAAGAGCATTCATACGTCATCGAAAAAACTGACTGTGTGCCATTCCCACTAGGCAGGAGGGTTAATGCGTGTACACTCATGCAAATGTACACTTAGTTACCTCAATACAGCACTAGTTTATGTGAATTTTATGAAAGAAAATAATGAACTGTGAATAAATTATGAAAAAACATTATGCTTTTGGGTATTTTATTCATAAATCCTCTTCATTTCAACCCATTTGTAATCACATCTTACCCACTTGCAAATCGACGTGTCCATAACGTCCTCGAACCCCCCGAGATAGCTCTGGGACATTTCATTCAATGACGGTTTTTTTTTTTATTTTTCAACGTTATCAAATAACTCTCATGTAAGCAAGTTCTTGCTATGGCTAATCTATTTTATAATGTATCATAATCTATCTATGCTTAGATAACCTGATTCAAATTTGCAGAGACATAGAAAAGGATTTATTGTTTTACAATCGTGATACGTTCAACTACTCATTTACCCTGTGCTGAAATCCGCATGTCTGCTCCGCACGTGTTGTCGCTATCGCTCAAACTTCGATCGCGATGCGATATGGCTTGCGTGTGGTACTATGGTACGTGTGGGGAAGCATTGGGCTGAAACAAAAAACACGCAACTTGCACTTGGCATGGTACAAACATGGAGCTAGTACTCTGTTAGTAGCTCCATGGTACAAACGAATCGGACGTAAGAAGTCGTACATTCAAGAGCTAAAACAGACAAATGGCGAAATCAAAGTCCACTGAAAATTAAGGTCTTGACACTGTAATGTATGTTCCAAAATCATGTTTGCCTTAGTTTTGAGAGGATTTTCTACGCTTTGAAGGTTTTCCTCGCACGAGATCAGGAATGAGATCGGTGAACTAGCTACTCATACAACGTGTACTGTATGTATAGAACATGTGACTACATGCGGCAAGAACGCTAGGAATGCACCAGGTACGGTGTGCTGCAAATTCTTGGGGCGATATTAGCCTTCATTGTTCAGCCCGTCCAGTATTCATATTTGTATAATAATTCTGTTCTTCATAAAATCACGATAGAAATACTTCATATAATCATCATATGTTTTAGAAGCGTAATATGAAATATTTCGGTTTTTTCAGTCCAAGAAAAAAATATTTTGAATAAAAAAGTCATAATAAATAATAGTTCTTGACTCAAGTCTAACTTCCAAGCGCCTTCTTGCAGTTACCCCGCAGTTGCCCATGGATACGATGCGTAAGTAATCAGCTGTTTACAGAGTTGTACCTACCCTACTGCTTCTGCTAGATTGTAATTGAGAGCGATTGTGATTTTAGCGGTGGCGTCTAGTTTTATAGCCCTATACAATAAAAAAGACATATTCAAACATCCACCTTTGATTTATGATTTATTTTCACAAACAAGACATTTCACGCTTACATATCTTTTTTTTTTATTAGTTTAATGTCGTAATATTTCATGATGGTATGTGTTCTGTCTTTACATGGCAAGATGTGATTTTGTTTTTTCATCCAGGGTCAAAGAAGGAAGTGACAGAAATGAAACAAATAGGATAGGGAGGAAATGAAAAGGATAGAATGAAACACGTGCTCAGCAGGCTCTTTTTTTTTTTTTATTGATTTAACACAATGGTGAACGTAGTACATCAGAATTTATTAGTTGAAAAATGAGCAAAGAAAATTGGATTTCATTGAGTTCTAAATGAAAACTAAATTAGCATCGCCAATTAGATCTAATATTTACTAGAACAGAATAGACCTGATGCAAACTTATTGTCAAGCTTTTGGTTGAGTTTCTTCAGAGACACGAATTTTGGTAGCACTAAACCCGAGTGAACAAGCCAAAGGAAAAAAAATGATAAAATGCAGGTCTTTAGACCACTCCTGTGCACGAGCGAGCACAGCCCCCGTTTCAGTGTCACTCTCGTCATTGGCCTAGGCTACTCGCAGATCGTGTCGCACTCGCCATCGTCAACGTCATGGTCACACAAAATAAATTGCATCATCATAAGGGTTCGTACATCAACATCATCAGAATCATTATCATCATCATCATTATCATCTCAACCACAACAAAACCCTGAATATCACTCCCGTTTTAGTGAGTGGTATGAATGTGTGTGTGTGTTTGTGTTGTTCGTATTGCAGTTCTGCAAGTATACACTCCACCAAAACACCTACTCACTAATAAAAGTTGTACAGAAAAATGAGACATCAGGCACTCCGGGCGTACATTGTAGATTGGATGGTTTTATTGGGTGCTCTGCGCCGTGGCGAGTTGTCGGGGCAAGTAGCTCATGATGAAATTGTAACACACTCTGCATATTCACACAAAGAACAGTCGGTATTGACTATTCATATATGTAGAACAGCAGAGAGGTGATCACTCACCTCTCTGGTTTCAGGCAGGAAAACAAGGGGTGTCAAAGGTTACAAAGCAGTGGTCAGTGTTGAGAAGCGATTACCTTGTTTTGAGGTTATCAATGGGCGGCCTTATTTTTGTACATTATACAGCGGCAGCCTGAGAAGACGAGTGGACGTCAGGTGGTGTCCGTTGACAAACCACAGGAGAGAATTAATACTAAGAATTTGTATGTGCTGTCAGACACTCTGGCGAGCAGAGGCTCGCAAATCATCATTAGAGAGTTTGCTGAGATAATATACAGGATAGAGAAAGTGATTGTTTAAGGAGAACCAGCTAGCGGAGAGGAATGATCCACAGAGAGAGGAGGAGAGATCAAGAGTGGGAAAGACAGAGAGATCAGAGCGGAGAGAAGGAGATTGAGGAGGAGAGAGAAGCAGAGAAAAGTTGAGCTGCTACACCACCATAGTCACTCGCAAAACACATCAGCAAACGATACCTACAGACATCGCAGACCTAGCTAGACAGAAATTGTACACAAAATGAAACGGAGGTGGAAAACTAGAACCTAGTAATGAATACACGAAGACTATCAACGATGGCATTTTACCGTAGAATAAAAAATACACAGAACATCTTGCACCGGGAAAAAAAATCGAGGTAAAAAACTACAATGAGGAAAACTAGGTGAAACCCCGATGCTTGGAAGACGAACGATGAAGACACTTTACGGTAAAAATGCTTACACGGAAACATACGAGTGGGTACCATACAAAGTACGATGTTCTCGCACACACGTAGGCCTAGATAATCTACACCGTGTTCAATAATAATAAAAAAAAAACTCACCTCTAAATTGCTGCAAACGAGATAATCACTTTAAAAAAAATGAACAAAACACTCTCAGAAGTACGATTGTACTCTGAGAATGAAAGAGATAGAATGATACGAAAGCAAAAGAGAGAGAGAGAGAAAAAAAAAAGAGAAATGGACGGGAAGCGCACCTAGAGAAGTCACGCCACACTCACTAACGTAATTCGACACGTCACTAGGTAAACAGATATCGTCACGCACTCTCTCTGAGGAGATCGATATCACAATAACGCGCGTAAGAAATCACAGTACAATTGTACTACTATAGTGTAGTTGTGCTGGGGCAACTTGTATGCGAGCACAACACAATGTTGGATGTCGACATTTTATTCATTATTTTGAAGACACAAGTCATATGAATATTCATATAACTAGTCAATGTACCCGTGGATCGAGTGCCATCAATCCTCTATGGGGATTCCCCAGAAATGGTCAAGGTCACTGGGTCAACGGAGGTCAAATAACTATTTTGCGCTACTCCTTGGTCCGATCTTGACCAAACTTGCTGGTATACAAATGATGCACAGGATAGAGTGCGTTAGTGTAGGCGTAGCGCACTCGAGGGTATTTATAATTGTGAAACATGCACGAGGCGAAGCCGAGTGCATGTTTCACTACATTGTAAATACCCGAGAGTGAGCTGCGTCTCCACTAACGCCACGAAATAATCCTGTGCATCATATTATAAAATGGGTCGAAAACTAACATTTTTCACGTACCTTTGTGGATCAAGATGTACAAAGAGTATACGTACGCCACACATGTTATGCACACAAGAAAGGCCGGCCGGTGTAGCGGCAGATAGCGTTCCGCGGCGTTTTTTTGTTCTAAAACAGTATCCGCCGGCAGATCGTGTCCTAACACTGGCGGATACTGTTCTGAAGCGCAGGTATCGTTAATATCGTTGCTTCTCACTGTGGTTTCTTCTTTTCGCTGCTTCTGCCAATGCGCCCCTGCTTGTTCGCTGCTTCCATTTCGAGTTTCACGTACAATACCTCTATATTTGCTGCTTCCGCCCCTCGCTGCTGCTGTTTCGCTGCCTCCACTTACACTCCAGACCGGTATTCCGTGGTTGATGTGGAGCAGCTAGCTCTGGTCCGCACGTATCTTTTTTTTTTTTTTTTCGTAGCCATGCGAGAAATTATCTTAGAAATATTCATTACGCAAGCAGGAAAAGCCTCGATTTTCGTCGAATACGTCTAGTTCTGCGCCGTATCCCTGTGTGTGTGTGTGTGTGTGTGTGTACGCGTGTACAAATCATTTGGCACTGTAGCTGTCTGCACCAACCGCGATCTGTTTTCTGGAAGTAAGAGTTCTCTTCCGCGGTTTGGGCAATGATGATTGTACCTCCATGGTAGAGCGATGGAGCTTCATACACGTGATACTGATATACGGGTGTGAAGTATAAGGCTATGAAGATATTGCTAAATTTGAAAATTTTCACTGACACGTTTAATAGAGGATTATACGTACTCCAAGGGGGGGGGGGGGGCATTTCATCAACGAGTTTGTCGGAGTTTTCACCGACAAATTTGCTATCAGCCAATCAGACGCAAGGATTTCATTAGCTTTTAACAGTTGTCAGATGTAAATGACAGGATATTGGCTCAGAATTGTGAAAGGTCAGGAGGGCAACACATTTTATTGATTTATCGTGGTTTTATTTTTGATATGCAAAAAAGATCAAAATATGTAGTTCACGTCAAAATAGTGGATGAGTTACATATGCCTTGAGATACTAGGGAAAGCAGCTTTGAATTTTCTTTTAAAGGATACATGAGAACAAGATTGGCATGCAGCAACATGTTCAAATCGTCTTTGTTCGAATTATAAGATGATTTGTATTGACAAGATTCTGTTAGTGTCCCATGTATTTTTGCCTTTCATTTTTGTTTTTCTTTATTTTGGTCCTACGTTGCATCCGTGCTCCAGGCTTTACACCGTTCAGAATTTGGGATCTACGTGTAGGTTCCATCATATTTCTTATAGCGTTATACGTCATAGAACCAAACGCACAATGATTGACCGGTATGTTTTACATGCTCACATTAATTTACTGTGCATCAAAGCCCGATTTTATGATTCACTATGTTTTTATTAGTGATGTACATTTCTTCATTGAGAAATATGAAAATAAATTGAATTGAATTGAATTGAATTGAATTAATTAAAAATTACTTGACATTTGAGACGTAATTCCAGTTTTTAAGTCATACTGCTCGATGCAACTATACAATGTGTAAAATTCAAATGCACGTCTAATAGGTTACCCTTCACTAACAATCGATTTCTGGAGTTTAGTGAATGAAGATTTAATGAAGAGTAGAGTAGAGTTCCATTATTCATTTGTGTGCTCTTTCTTTACTAGAAAAAGACAGTCGCTGTACATTATACCAACAGAATATTTCATCTAACCTTCTAGCTTATATCAAATGGATAGATTGCTTTGCGTGGCGATAAAAGGTGCAATAAACAAAAGTGAGATTCACTACAATAAATGTTGTAGTCTTTAAATCGGGGATGAGAGTATTCCTTTTATTTTTTAATGATAATAATACAACAGTTATCACACTGGTGAGCGGCAGCGTGGTTAAACAACCAGTGCGTTTACAATGTGATTTTGCTAAACACAGCAATTGTTATAGCTCCAGTTTTTTTTTTAAATTATATCTTCATTTTTAGGAGATATTCATTATGTGAAAATATGCTCATTAATATACACTTATTCATTATTGTAAATGTTTTTGTTGAGACTGTCATACTCCCGATCGGGCGTCGGCAGAGTTTAATAACATCTTACAAATCTTACAACACTTCATAGTGGAACTGAGGATTAACAACTGGACTCACTTTCATGTGCACGTAATGATTTTGGCATTTCATCACTATTTTTTTTTCCCAGTTCGCCTTGAGCACATTAGTCATGTGGCATTGGCACATTAAGTAGGCCCTACCCTGCATTAAAACGATAAGTCTATAAACATTCCATACCGGTACGGTATACTGGACCTGTATTGTGGTATATATGATTTGAATGTAAATTATGTTTTCAATCTACAATCTACAATTCAATAATATTACCCCCCCCCCCAAAAAAAAAACCGATATGAAAAGTATCTTCTGAGTTTATACTGATGTTCTGTGTGAAAGCAGTGGTTTTAAATTTTGTGTTATATGTATTTATTTTGACTATGGCAATTTGTTTTTCCATTTCAGATTTGTTTCTTTATACTATTAGTTACGTACAGTCTTACAAGCCATATAAGGCCCATTCTCAGTAAAAGCGTTCAAATACGGAATTTTGGTGTCGCCGACATTCCATGACAGTTTGCGGTTCACTGAAACATATTAGATACTATTTAAATGTTTATAATATATCACGAGGACTTTATTTGTTAAAAATAAACACGATCAAATGCGGTTGTCTGCCTTTTTGTATAAAATTTTGCTGTTAAACTTCGTAAAGACCCCCAAAACGCAGTGTCGCCGGCTATTTCAGAATTATGTTTTATTGCTCCTCTCCGTCCACAAACACACTTTCCAAATATCATTTTCATGGACGATGAGCATATCATATGTGCTAATCACAATACTCAAAAAGTTCCAAAATTTTTATTGACTTCTTTTTTTATAGCCTTTTGAAACCTGTCGCCAAATTCACCGCCAGATACGTTACCAGTTTCTTTAGTGTTACAGCATTGGGAAAATAACAAGACTATGCAATGACCCTGTGTATATGAAACCCTGAGGATATACTTCATACACTGCAAGTACTTAGATTTTTTGTGCAACAGCTCTTTATTGAGAATACGGTATAATGTTTGAAATATCGGTTTTCTACACTTTTATTTGGACAGATACGTTACATACTTTTCACGCCACCCACTGCGACAGATATTGCAATGTCAGACAAATTGTATATTATACATTACTCCTCGGAATGACGCATCGATTCAACATTAAAGTTTAGTACAAGTGAGAAATATTTGGTAGATATCGCTCTCATAATAGTATGATCGACCATATACGTTACCACAGATACGTTACCCCAGATACGTGACCGAATTTTGCTCATTGGTCTTGTGCTTTTTAGGGGATCAAATCTGGTCAAAATTCATGCCTACACATTACATGCTTCGTTTTGTTGGACCTCAGGATTATATTCTTACACCAAAAGGACAGAGAGGTGAAAAAGAGCAACACTTCCACATGATTTTTCTTTGTGCGTCAGTGTCTCACAACTTAATGCCAAGTTTTCCGACAGATACGTTACCACATAATCAAAATGCTGAAAAGAAATTGTAAATGTTTTTACAAACAAATCGTTGTGTGCTCATAAACTCCAAAGTTCTATTCTATAAAACCCAGCCACTTTCATATTCTATGCAACAACTTTGAACGTTTATTTTACAAGACGAAGCTAAGATTCAGCATATCAGTTTTTTGCTTTTCAGATTTAGCAGATACGTTACGTATAATTCAGGGCACCCACGGTGACAAATAATGTTATGTAAAACAAAGTGTTCATAAAACAATTCTGCATAGAATGACGCTTCCATAAAAAATTAAAGTTATGTTCAAATGAAGAATATTCAGTAGAAATCGCTCTGTAACTTCACCGACAGATTCATTTACGGTACGCCAGATACGTTACCAAACTTTGAAAGAGTAAAAAGTAGTTTATGAAACGCTTCCGAGAAAAGTTTCAGTGTTCTGTTGCATATTTATTCTAGTGTTTTTCAACATATGAAGAACTACTCAAGATTCATTGATAAGTTGAACAATTATTTATTCATTTTCATTAAAAGGGATGAGCCAAATACGTTACCATAGGTCAAACAACTGTTTAGCATATCGAGTTCATAGAGACTGTACCTACTTCCTTCTATGTGCCTGCAAAAATATATTTCTCAAACCTTGTTTGCATTATCCATCAAAACTTAATGAATATTTACAGTCAGATGGATAAATACATTCAGACGTAAGATGAGAATATTCTGTGAATGAAAAACTCAGCTTTCACATTTAGGGCTCTTTTCCACTACATTTCATAGTTTAAATATTACGTACAATGTTTAAAATGGTTAATTTGGGCTTACATCATTCATTTTTACATCAATTCATGAGGTAAATAATTAAACAGGTGATATTCATTAATTCATACACAACTAGAATTATTACTTATATTTTACCAGATACGTTACCAAAGGTGATTTGATGTTTTTCAATAGTTATTTCCCCAGGAAAGCAATTCATATTTGTTTCCTGTGGAAATTCCAGATCGGATCGTTCCCTTTGCATGATTTGTGGGCTTCGAAACTTTATTTGTAAGCGAAATTTGCTAAAAATACAAAGTGAATCTTAAGGTTATATTTCATTTCAGCAAAAAGCATATTTCAACCTACCACACAGAAATAATTTCTACCAATTAGCAAGGGATGACAACATCTTTACCTCTTGAAAAACCCCAATATCTTTAGGGGGGACAGATGTCTTTTCCTGAACAAAAATTGGATCAAAACAATAAATTTAATTCAGAGTTAGGAGTCCATTACAACATGTAAATTTGCGGTAACGTATCTGATTGGTGATCAAAAATCATATATGATGCTCTATTTCAATTCATTTTTACTCAATAAATGGCCATCATTTAGAATGTTCCACTTTTTGTTTCGTATTTGACCGGTTTTGAAGTTTCCGAAAACACATCTTTGAATGTATTACTTTGTAGTTGATTTTTCGGTTTTACTCACATGGAATTGAACACTTAATCTGAGAATGGCCCATAAAAGCTTTCTTATGTACACTTGTAAAGTGAAGAATTCAAGTTTTACATATGGCAGCAATTCAGCAATTTAGATCAATATTTTTATGTATTAGCTAACTGAACATTTGCATAAATATAATAAAAGATAGGAAGCAGCCATGCATGAGCATTGGGCAGTGAAAATGTGAGGAGCAAACTCTAAGTCAAATACCAAGGAGAGTTTGTGCAAAGTCACTCTCATAAAGCTTCCAAATTTCTTCACATATTATTGAAAAATAGTAATTTGGGGGCTGTCCACAATTGTGCATTAGATATCTCGATTGATATAACTTTGGGACAATTTCACATGGCTGAAGAGCAAGTCTCAGATTTCTTGAAACCTAAAGGGTGCCTTGTACAAAATTGTGATGAGATCTGTAGGGAGAGAGAAAAATACAAATGGGATAAGAACGCTTTTATGAACACAGGTGTATTTCTTTTATATAGCTTTATAACTGTAAAGATTACAAATGAAAAAAATAAAGAGCAATCTTTAATTCTATTCCATAAGGAGGCAGAAATGCTGCTTTTGAATAACATTATGATCCCTCCCCCTCCCTCCCCCCCCCTCCCCTCGGCTCCCCCTCAAACGAGAAAATGAAAGGGGGGCAGAATTCACTCCAGTGCACATGGTGCAGGTATCATGCCTCGGTGAATGCAGCAGTTTGCCTACTAAAATGTCCGCAGATTATAAAAATGTCAACAGATTATAAAAATGTCAACCGTGAGTCCCTGTAGCGTATTCAAAGAGAGGCATAAGTCCCTGTTGTGTATTCATAGGGAGGCAGAATTCACTCCATCTCGTGACGATTCATGCAGCATTTTGCTTACTAAAATGGCTGCCGTAAAGCTCGCGCAACTATTGGTAGCCATACAGTTGCCACTTGGAACCTAATCCGCGCAGCGCGGAACTCTTTTGACAGTCCCTAACGAAGATCACGTGCACGCGGCAGGTTAATCAACGCTATTACAACGTAGTAGCCTGTACGTACAAAATCCGCCGCTGTACATTATCTGCCGTGACTAATCGCGGCAGATTTTAGCCCATGTCGGAACGATAACTGCCGATTGAAACGATAACTGCCGGCGGATACTGTTTTAGAAAAAAAAACGCCGCGGAACGCTATCTGCCGCTACACCGGCAGCCCGAACTAGAAGTTGTTTATAGGATTGACAGCGCGTATAGTAGCGCGCGACGCACTTGTAACAACTGATTGAATGCGCACTGCTAGTGCAAACATTGTGACGTCGGCCGTGGATCCGGATGTTAGTGAGAGATTAATACAAGCACACGTGACTCATTTCAGCGCTTCCAATTGGCTACATTCTTGAACCCATTTTATAAAAGCATTTATTATAAGTAGGAGTACACCTGGGAATCCCCATATGAGTAGCAGTGCCGTATATTAATATGCGGCACTGATGAGTAGGACTACATAGCGCCCTCTATCGGGTGTCTGATTATATTTCTGGGGGAATCCCCGTATAAGTAGGCCTATATAGCGCCCTCTATCTGGTGTTTGATAATTGCAGCTGACGAAGATTAGAAGTTATTTGACCTTTGACCCCAGTAACCTTGACCTTTTCACAAATGAACCCCTCAAGGGCAATTTCGTGGTCAACCTGCATCCACCCACTAAGTTTGATGGAGATCGGACCTAAGATCTGGGAGGAGTAGAGGAACAAACAGACAGAGAGACAAACAGACAAACGTTGCTCAAATTATAGTATGATGATGTAGACTTGGGGTCCGGAAATTAAGTGGGAAAAATAATTTCGCGGGCCGGGCGCTGTAATCAGTAACGTGTTGGGGTCGCTGCTGCGGTTACCGCTGATGTTGCTCTGCTCGCGCTCGTGCTTAGTCTCCAAGTACGTCCACGACCGGGCGACCAGCTGCCGGGGAGGGGGGGGGGGGGGATTTCATGAAGGAACTTGTCGGATAAAATGTCCGACAAGTCAATTATATCCGACAAGTTCAGAGAAATCAGCCAATCTGACTAAAGAATTTCTAAAAACTTGTCGGATATAATTGACTTGTCAGATATTTTATCCGACAAGTTCCTTCATGAAATGCCCCCCCCCCCCTGATTCCGATCTCGCGCTCGCCATCTCACTAGCAATGGCGGAGCTGATTCTCTTGCATAAAGCCATCGGGATCATTTCAGAAGAGTTGGAAGCCATGGCCCATGCGTGAAGTCTTGAGCTAGATCGACATCGAAATCGCAATTTTAAGCTAGCGCGCGTACGTACCACGTAGTCTAAATGCCAATTATGTTTTGCTTTAAAATTCCATAGGTAGTGTGTGTGTGTGTGTGTGTGTGCACTTAGAATCCATCCATGTGTATTAAAGCCACTGTATAATTCTGGTCTATGGTAAAAATTAGAAACTCTCCTTTTGAAAGGGTCCTTACCTGTGGAGAAGTGAGGGTTCTGAGACCATACCACAAAGTTAAAAAAAAAAAAAAAATTACTGCTCCCTCTTGTGGTCATATATCACTAACCGATAAAATAATTTTTTAAATTGACTCGAGGGGGGGGGGGGCAATAAATTTGGTGTCATTTTTTTTTTTTTTTTTTTTTTTTTTGGTCTCTGGGGTGTGGTTGCTGCGCTTCTTGAGGGATTTCACTAAAATTATTCTGTGGCTTTAATATGTTTGTATATATTTGTGAGTTGTTATATCACATGTCTTAACTTGCCTTTCAGGGGTCTTATTATACAAGCTTGCTTTTCTAAGACCCCTCCACTTTACATCTACATTTGTATAATGCATCTAAATGCATCGTCAATTTATATTCAAATATTCTGCAAATTGTTTTAAACGCATATATTCAACAATGTATTCCTTGTTACATATTATTGTTTTTATGTAAATTTTTGTATTGTGGAAACTTTGAAGAACTTGAAACTTGAAACTTAGTGCACCAGTGTTCAACAGGACCCAGATTTCGACACCCAGCAGATAATTCTTATAAAATTTTATACTCAATACAAACGTCTGATTTCAGCAATCAACCAAGTTATCAATCACATTTCTAGTCTTATATGAACACCGTTTACTTGTCATCATAATCCGACGGTAGAATATTTAGGAGAAAAGCACACAGTGTCAGCAGAAATGTTAATGTCAGCCATTTTTAGGGGTTCAAACAATATGACGCATTTTGTATACATCGCCGTAAAATCAAATTCACCCGAGCCGGTTATCTTGCTTTAGTATCAGTTTGTTTGCCAAATCTTGATGTTTGATTTCATAATCGTCTTTAGTAATTTCATGGCTGAATTCGTGATAAATGAGCAAACTGACGTAGAAAGAGTTGGCTTTGAGAATGTGGCACCAGATTTCGACATTCCCATAAGAAGACACGTTATAGAGGAAACAAACAACAAGTTCTTGCGCCGGTATGATTGCTAGTTTGCGTCCACCATGCAGTGTACGCGTACTGTACGCGCCATGTGATTTCTGTGTGATGCGCGCTGTGATTGTGTCGAAAAACGATGCTGGGTATCGAAATCTGATGCCAGCGACGGCGTGACGGAAATCGCTTAAAAATTGAACGCGAGTGCATTCAAATGGGAATTCGTTTAAGGCATATTATTATTGGCCTTTGTAGCTCAACTTCATATCGAAATTCCGAGGTAAAACGGTGCAGTATTGATGGTAAACAAGGAAATGTGCTAAAGTGTCGAAAACCGGTACCATTACTGTACCTGCTTCCAACAATCGACTGCACTTTCTTCGAACCCTGCATGCTCGCTAATGCTTGCCACGCCGGCTGCCCTGGCTGCGCTGACAATCACGATGCTGTCTGCTCTCCGCATATTACCAGCGGGGTTACGTAGGGCGCTCATAAGCACTGCGAATCGTATACACTACATGTACTGTATGTAATGCTAATGTACACTGTTATGCGAGTCCGTTCATTTGTGTACAAATTGGCCGAGCTGTAGAATTAGCAAACGGGGCGCGATTTTTTTTTCCGTAACCCTAACGCGTCGAAATTGCCAATTGTGGCACTTGAGCAAAGACTATCAGTGTACTAGTTGGTTGCGCGTGGAGTTCGGCATACTGTGTTGCTTTCTTGTATACAGTACCACGGTCGTCTGCTATAAACCACAGAATCAGATTAGAATGTGAGAATGGCACGCCGCCTTGTGAACTGTCATAACAACGGGTTTGTGTGTGTGTGTGGTTGTGTGTATGTGTGTGTGCGTGTTCGCCATCGGCATCGCGTTCTGCTTTGCCGTCTGCTTACACTACTGGTATTCCTGTGGTTTTGTTCGCCGTCTGCTGACACTTTTCCCTTGCCTGCCAAGACTTACGTTGTTAATAATAATAATAAGTATCATTCATAAAGCGCTTATTACAATGTTTCTAAGCGCTGAGCGTCTCGAAGAAAAAATAAGAAGAGAGAAATTCAGTCATGGAGTACAAATTGTTGTTAAGATGCAAACTCGAAGTTTTCATCAGTATCTTGCAAAAGTAAATTTGAAATCTAAGCTTTTTGAATTATGATATAAGTACTATATAGGCCTATATAGGCCTATATAGGCGTACAGCTGCAGCAATTGCTATTGTTAACATTGATCATGTTTATTAAGCCACGCAGAATCAGATTCGAAGAGGGCATCAGGTCTAATTGGGTAACATGAATACACTACTTGGTTAATTTGGGTTTATACTTCTCCAACCTCACGATGATTGTGTTAAAAAAAAAAATGATTGAGAAAGGCGTAGTAGGCTCCTTTTTAGTTCAGGTTCATGTAGATCAAGTTATATTATTAAATTCTCATGCACTAACATTCAAGATGAAGATGGGGGAGGGAAGAGAAGCTGGGGGAGAGTAATCATCGATTTCGATCGATAAAATCTCTATATCAATATATTAATTCAATCAGCTTTATAAAGGCATTTTGAAACAGTATTTATAAAGCAAACAGCAACTCATTTTCATGTAAAATTCCTCTAATATCACGTACGGTTTGAATTGATCTATCAATATAGTGAAGCGGCATAGCCGAACAATTGTGCATTTTGTGATAAAAGCACCAAATTTCGTACACAGGTTAACAATCACGTTCAGATTAAATTTAGATATTGGGCCATTGTAAAGAGCGCCCTCAACGTCCATGGCAGCCATTTTTCAAAATGGCTGCCATAAATGCCATGTTTTCGTAAAATTTGCTAATTTTAGGAGAGAAAAGTCAATAAGATTTTGGTTACAAATGGAAAATTACATTCAAAATAAATCTAGATATCGGGCCATCGTAAATAGCGCCCTCAACGGCCATGGCAGCCATTTTTCAAAATGGCCGCCATAAATGCCATTTTTTCAAAATATTTGCTAACTTCAGAAGGGAAAGCCAGTAAGATTTTGCAAACAAGTGGGAAATTACATCCAAAATGAATTTAAATATTTGGCCATTGTTAATTGCGCCCTCAACGTCCATGACAGCCATTTTTCAAAATGGTTGTCGAATGTGCCACTTCTTCGATGATTTTCCAAATTTCAGAAGAGAAAAGTTAATAAGATTCCGCCCATAAATGTTAATTGCATTCAAAATAAATCCAGATATTTGGCCATCGGAAATTGCGCCCTCAACGGCCATGGTAGCCATTTTTTTTCAATATGGCCGCCATAAATGCCATTGTTTGTTAAAAAAATGCAAATTTCAGACGGGAAAGCCATTTTCTATTTTTTATTTATTTTTTTTTTTTTTGCAAACAAGCGGGAAATTACATCCAAAATAAATCCAGGTATTGGGCAATTGAAAATTGCGCTCTCATTGGCTATGGCAGCCATTTTTTTTTTTTTTTAGTGGGCACCATAATTGCCACTTTTTTAATAAATAAATGCTAATTTCAAAAGGAAAAGTCAATGAAATTTTGGTTATAAATGGGAAATGACATTTAAAATAAACCTCGATATTGGGCCATCGGAAATTGCACCCTCAACGGTCATAACAGCCATTTTTCAAAATGGCCGCCATAAATGCTATATTTTCAAAAGATTTACTAAAATCAGAAGGGAAAGCCAACGAGATTTTGCAAACAGGTGGGAAATTACATTCAAAAGTAAACTTATTGGGCCATTGCAAATTGCCTCCTCAATGGCCATTCCACACCATGAATGTCTTTTTTTCGTAAAGTGTTGCAGACGTCAATCAGAATTTCCGAAAAGGCAGAAAATTACATTCAAACTGAATTTGATAATAGGCCATCCAAAAGTGTACCCTCAACAGCCATAGCAGCCAAGTTTCAAAACAGCTGCCATGGATGCCCCCCCCCCCCCTTTTTGGCAAGAATTTGCCGATGTCAGAAGGAAAAGTCAAGTTGAAAATTATGCTCAAAAATACATTTAAGTATAAGGTCTTCTTAGAAGGCGCCCTCAAGGGCCATGCTGACCGCCATGGATGTCTGCTTCTTTTTTTCTTTTTTCTTTTTTTTTGGGAAAGATTTGCTAATTTCAGAAAGAAAATCAATAAAATTTGTACATATGTTGAAAATCATGTTCAAAAGAAAATAATATATGAGGTAATTACAAATAGCACCATCAACGACCATGGCAGCCATTTTCCAAATGGCCACTATAGATGCTATTCATTTCTTGAAAATATGATAATGCCAGAAGAAGGCAATACAACTTCTTGTGCAAATTGACAAAAGACATTCAAATAAATTCAAGTTTGAATTTGAATTTGAAATGAAGATATTGAGCCACCATTTAAACATCGTCCCCAATGGCTATGGCAGCTCTTTGTCAAAATGGCTTCCACACACTCCTTTTTTTAATTTCCTTATTCCAGAAGGAGAAAGCAATAGAATGCTGCTAAACAGCCGCTATATCTAATACAATCTGGTGTTCAAAGAAATTTAAATTCTAAAAAAGGTTTCATTGATAGGTTAGTTCTAAATTTATGTTTTCAGTTTAGTTCTAATTGCAGTATTTCGCGTGTGACGACTAACAGTATGGATATCAAACGATGTGTTTTTATGGAAGCATAGCAAGTAAATAAACTTTTTTCGTAAAATGGAAGGCCATTTTTTCGTATCTGTCTTAAGAATATTTAGGAAGTTACATTTTAGAATAGATACATGTCATATAGTTCCATATATTCAATGATATGTTGCTACTGTCAAAGTTAATACATGGCGCCATTATCCCTGGATATTCATATTACTCTTTTTTTCGGAAATGTTTCATGTTTGCCACCTAAAATATGCATTCATCATTGGTGAGATATAATCGCTAAGCATTTGCCTTGTTTATTTTAGTTGTTCCTCAAATGATTTCTTTAACACCATATTTCAGATTATATAATGTCTCTGTGAGTATTCTACTGTCTTCTCCTTCTGAAGTTAAGCAAATTTTCAAGACAAAAAAAAAAGAAGAAGAATGTATTGTAGCCATTTTGCCAAATAGCTGAAATAGCCATTGAGAACACAGCTTATGATGGCTCAATTTCTAAACTTCTTTGTATGTAATTGTCAACTTGCGCAAAAAATGTTGATTGTCTTCTTCCAGTATTAGGACATCTTCATAAAAGAAAAATGGCATCTATGACAGCCATTTTAAAAAATGGCTGCAATTACCTTTATTAGCAATTTTTTTCTTCTTGAAAATTTGCAAAGGAACAATTTCTAGAGTTAATGCAATCTAGATATATTGTTTGATTTTACACATGATTTTCAGTTTATGTACACATTTGTTGATTTTTCTTTCTGAAATTACCATTTTTTAAAACAACATGATTATGACAATGGGAGCCATTTTGGAATATGGCGACCATGGCCATTGAGGGCAGTATTATAATAATCTAATACAAATATTTATTTCAAACATAATTCTTAAATTGTGTGCAAAATCCTATTGACTTTTCCTTTTGTGAAATCAAGAAATAAAAAATAATGGAATCCATGTTGGCCATTTTGAAAAATGGCTGCAATGGCCATTGAGGGCGCTATTTACAATAATATAATACATGGGCGCAAGATATATTTCAAACGAAATTTTTAAATTGAGTGCAAGATCTTATTGACTTTTTCTTCTGGAATTAGTAAATTCAAAGGAAAAGGTGGTATTTATTGCAGCCAATTCTAAACATGGCCGCCATTGGTATTGAGGGCGCAATTTGCGATGGCCCAACATCTAAATTTATTTTGAATGTTATTTCCCACTCGTTTGCATAATCTTATTGATTTTCCCTTCTGAAATTTGTAAAATTTTACGAAAACTGGCATTTATGGTGGCCATTTTGAAAAAGCCCTGCCATGGCCGTTGAGGGCGCAATTTGCAATGGCCCAATATCTGAATTTATTTTGAATGCTTTTTCCAACACGTTTGCAAAATCTTATTGATTTCCCTTCTGAAATTTGTAAATTTTTACGAAAAATGGCATTTATGGCGGCCATTTTGAAAAAAAATGGCTGCTATGGCCGTTGAGGGCGCTATTTACGATGGCCCAATATCTGAATTTATTTTGAATGTTATTTCCCACTCGTTTGCAAAATCTTACAGATTTTGCCTTCTGAAATTTTTATTTTTTTGCGAAAAATGGCATTTATGGCAGCCATTTTGGAAAATGGCTGCCATGGCCGTTGAGGGCGCAATTTGCGGTGGCCCAATATCTAAATTTATTTTGAATATTATTTCCCACTCGTTTGCAAAATCTTATTGATTTTCCCTTCTGAAATTTGTAAATTTTTACGAAAAATGGCATCTATGGCGGCCATTTTGAAATATGGCTGCCATGGCCGTTGAGGGTGCTATTTACGATGGCCCAATATCTGAATTTATTTCAAATGCAATTGTCAACATGTGTGCGAAATTTGGTGCTTTTATCATAAAATGCACAATTCCTTTAATTTTTCAAGTTATGCCGCTCCACTAATAGAAATATATAGGTCTATATTTTTTTGATGTTCACTCTATCATTGCCAACCCTATAAGTTCTCCTCATCACGTACCTCCTCATCATGATTGCTACTCGTATTACCATCGTATACATATTACCACAAGCAATCTATCCTCCACCATATCGCACTATCGATACTTTTTTTTCATGTCACCAATCCATCAACAACTTCACGAAATCTCTTGCATATATTCAGCTTCATCATTATCATCAGTCCAAATAAGCATTGCGACTATATACATGTATTCCTACTCGATCCTCCCTTCGATGCCCACATGGCCTAGCACCCTTATTGTAAGTCGATTCAATGAAATGAAGATAAATGATTGAATATTAAAACACTGATTTGTTTGTTTGTTTGTTTGTTTGTTTGTAAGAACACTAGCCGCATTCACACGTGTTATAGCTGGTTACCGAGCGCGCTCCAAAACTCGAGTTCTTGTTATACTCGTTATAACTTTTTATGAAACTTCATGATCGATTATAGAAACAATCACCTGGCATTAACTGGTATCAGATTCCCAGGTGGGTTCATGAGTTTATGAGTAATACACATTTGTGGAAGCGACTTGAAACGACGTGTTGTTATTTGGTACAAATTAATTTCATTTATTCTAATGGTGAAGGATAACCAAAAGAAAATTAATCTACCCGATATTAGCCAAATTTAAGGTCTTTTCATTGGAACATCAAGCATCTGTTCTGAGTCACAGACGCTACTTACGCGTTTTTATGATATGCATTTATAGGAAACTGATATATCACTATACGTTTGAACGATGATAGCCATCATATTATGGTGTCCTATACAGCTCCATACCAAGCCTGGACAAAAGTACGGAATCTATCAGCAATGTTGCAATGTGTGTGTGTGTGTGTGTTTTCTTTGTACCGAAAACTCGTGTGTGTGTCTTTGTGTGTATGTGCGAGTGCGTGCAATGTGTGTTATGTGTTTGTGTGTTATGTGTTTGTGTGGGTGTGGTAGGTGTGCAGTATATCGTTACAATTGCAAAGTTTCGTGTATGCTAAGGTAAAAAACGTAATCAAGAGTTATTCTGAAAGAAAATGAAAGCGAGGTCACAACTGGTCGTTGTTCACGTCTGAAAAAGTAAATATTCTGGTCATAATCATAAAAGTGTCAGAAATTGTGCACTCTATTGTAAAAAAAAAAATGTTTGTTATTCAAACTTCAGCGTGTTTTATGAACACATATTTATATATTTCAAGATTGAGCCTATTGTGACCTAGTTTAGTAACCATGTCATTAAGCATTACAAATTTTTCCCCTTATATAAAAACGTGATACAACAGTGCTAGCAACTATATATGAATAGGTGGTATACGTAGATATAAGGCTTAGGACATTTGCAGGAGTAGGGTAGGTTAGATTTTTATGATTGTACCTTGAGGTGCTCCTGGGCGCTTTTATTAGATCTTAAACTAAAATACTGATAAACAAACTGGCCACGACTCCAAAATGACGTCAAAATCACGTCAAAAAGACGTCACAAATATGTCGTCTTTTAAACGTCATCCATTTGAGCAGAAATACGACTTTCTGGCGTCAGTCTAAGACGTCTACATGATGTCTGTTTTCTTTGCTTATTGACGTTAAACAAACTACAATTTTTGCGCCTTTCTGAAGTCTAAATAATAACGTCATTTTTATATCTTCCATTTGAGTAAAAATTCGTCTTATTGTTGACAGTTTCTGACGACAGTATGTCGCAAAGCAAACTGATATAACTCTATAATTAGTAGGCCTAATTATATGACGTTATAAAGACGTCGAAAAACTTACGTAAACATAACGTTAGTATGTCACTAATATAACGTCATAAATACGTCGCAAAACAACGTAAATTTAACGTCATAATACGTCATTAATATGACGTGATAAATACGTTGCAAAACAAACTGATATAACTCTACAAAACTATAATTCGCAGGCCTAATTATATGACGTCATAAAGACGTCGCAAAACTGACGTGAACATAACGTTCATATGTCGTTAATATACCGTCATAAATACGTGGCAAAACAACGTGAATTTTACGTTATTATACGTCATTAATATGACGTGATAAATACGTTGCAAAGCAAACCGATATAACTCTATAAAACTCTATTCGTAGGCCTAATAAAATGATGTCATAAAGACGTCGTAAAATTGACGTGAACATAACGTTAATATGTCGCTAATGCAACGTTATAAATACGTCGCAAATCTGAAGAAAATTTCACGTTAATACGTCGCTCATATGACGTCATAAAGGCGTTGTAAAACAAAGTATATATTACGGTATTAAGACGTCATTTAAATAACGCTATGAATACGTTGCAAACCAACGTCATTAATACGTGTTTATGACGTAAAAATTACGTTGCAAAATTGACGTAAATTTTACGTCATCAATATGTTACCAATATTAGGTAATAAATATGTCGGAAAACTGACGTAACACATCAGGAGGTCCATAACATGACGTGATAAATTCGTTTCAAAAAGACGTTGAAATCATGTCATTTCCTGGTCATTTTCAGACTTGCGACCACTTTGACCATGTAGTTGCGACCAAATTAAGACGTCTTTTTTACCTCCGTCTGCTAGCTGGGATGTTCATAACGTTTGTTCCATCCCTTTCTGCCAATTCAACCGCTCATCTACTTTAGTATTAGTGTTATATGTCTTTCCTAACCAATTTCTGTGCATTTTCTGCACACATCCTAATGCATCCAGGCTGTAGAAATCGACAACTTTTGCTGATCTGAGATATAACGTCAAACGTTGAAATAGATGAATTCACAGGTCTGTATTTGAAACTTAAAGTAAGGGGAAGTCCAAACTAAAGATAACTTCTTTTATAAAAAAAAGGAAAAAGAAAAAATATGATTGGTTAAAGTTTGAGGGAAACTTTCTTAAGATAGGCATCATTCTAATTTTCAACAAATTATAATCGATCAAGAAAATCAGGCAATCTATGACGTTTCCAGCAACTTCCATACAAGAGAATAGAAAAGAAAGTACATTTATGCAAAATTTCATATTCTAACGTAAAGGCATCATTTACCTTTTGTATATGAAACAAAAACCCAGCACTGCATGGTGCTTCAAAATAGTTCTTAAATGTGCGTTAGGGATAGAAACAACCAATGTAAATAATTGAACCATTATCATCGATGTTATGTATTTTTAGATATACAAAATGTGTACAATAGTTATAATAAAAATGTTTCCAGATTAAACAGTCTACGGTTATGGTTTAGTGAGAAAAATAGTGATATCTCCTCATATTTCATGCTTTATTGAAATAGTTTTATATGGTAGGATGTTTTGTGATACAACGAAATGACCTACACATAATATCCATCAAAAGTGATATCTTGATCATTTTTTAAATCACTGTTCTCAACGGTTAACAGGACCTTTAAAATACATCTTTGTATTCCATTTTAAATTCACCCTCTATAGTAATCACTCCAAATATTTTACAAATAACCTCTCTGACATCAGTTCTATTACTTCATTCAAACATCATGAAAAATACATTTCAAATAAATTTCTCAATGATATCTTTACAAATGCCTACGAAGGAGAACATTATCAAAATACTCCTCATAAATTAAGTGACGAGCACATCAAAACATCATTTTTGAACACTGTGTAGGTGATTAGTGCCTAGTGGAGTCATGCCATCTTGGTTTCGAACCAATGTTGACTCAACCTTATACATGCACATAGTTGCTAGTATGTCGTGCCACGCTGGACTAACCATTCATGTAAACGTCACATGGATGTTGGCACAATGTTTCACTGAATACTGTCATTGCTTTTAACATCATTATACCGTAGATTTTTGATGTTATACAAATGCGATCCTATACACTAACCCTTCACAGACAGCTGTTAACGCCATCCTAACACTTGACTAGCAAATTACTATAAAGTATCTTAGCTGTTGTAACACAAAAACAAAAGAACAATCGTATGGATGTGATTTATACGGTTTTGTCAAAAAACATTGACTTACATTTTTGTACGTTCACACACATATACACATACACGCACACACACGCACGTATATATAATTGCCTTCAAGATTTTTATATATACAATCACTTATTTAGACATAAAATTGTATTAATTTATATTGTTTAAAAGTTTTATATAGTTATTATAAATCTGATACATATTTACACATTTCTGTATGTTAATGCACACCACACCCAACACAACGTTGATTTATACAGATTAATATTACTTTAATGTTATGTATTTCTGACAATGACATTGACATTGTATTGCTGTATATTTCTTGTGTGTTTATCATGTCTATGTATCCATGTTAAACGTGTGCTCTGTATGTATGTATCGATGTAACTTGTATGCATGCTAACAAAACAAATTTCCAGAAACGGACAATAAAATCGAATTCAATTCAATTGAAATGAAATTTCTTTTCCCTCACGGCCTATATGTACACATCATTATATCATGCAGCACTGTTATCCTATTCCCCCCCCCCCCCCAAAAAAAAAAAAAAAAATCATTCATGGCTTGTCAGCGGACACCACCTGACGCTCACTCCACTTTTGAGGCTGCCGCGTAAGGCAGCCCATAAATAATCTGAACACAAGTGATCGCTGTCAGTGAAAGTGACCAGTGATTTGTAACTTTGATTGAAAAAGGCACCCTTCCGTGTACCAGGGAGGTGAGAGAATTATAATCTCTCTTCCCTGCTAATATACCAGCAAGGTGAGTCACCTCCCTGCTTATGTTGTACACGATATACTGAGTGCTGAGTTTTGTAAAATGATGACTTGCTAAACGGCTTGCTCATGTGAAACATCTTCGAATGTACGACTTGTGTCCTCACTTCTCAGTTTCCTCTGAAACTTTGATTAATGGGAACGTGTTACTGTTGAGTGTATACTTGCAGTACGAACAGAGTAATACACCAAAAAAAAAACTTAAAAAAAAATGATATTCTTTATTAGAATTTCATCGATATCAGGCCCATAATTGCATGTTTACAATGAAATTAATTGAACAAAAATAAGCAGCTGAATTCTTATCTCTTGTGCTTCTAAACCATATTTTTCTTAACACACAGTACAATATAGGCCTATATGTATACAAATCATAACATGCGTATTACTTGACATAGAATTCTGCATGAATATCTCAGAAAAGGCTCTCTGATTACTTAGTAACTTCAAGCCAATCCATATCTGCCTTATATGCAAACCACTTGTGCTGCTGAATCACCTTCTTTTTTAAATACACACACACACACACATGCACACACACAAACACGTTGTTATGTTTGAAGGGCGTGCCATTCACATTCGAATCTGATTCTGTGTTAGCAGACGACCATGCCACTGGTATTATGTGTACATATACTGTATAGCAGTACAGTATGCCTAACCAAGTCCAAGCGCATGCGTACAAAACCAGCCAGTACCCTGATAGTCTTTGCTCAAGTGACACAATTGGCAATTTCGACGCGTTAGGGTTACGGAAAAAAAAAATCGCAAACGGGGCATAGGTAGTGTAGATGGCGCTGTTGATGATACTGCCAATCATCGTTAGCATTGATACGAAGATTACCGAAGTTGAGCTGTCATCAACAGTAAAGTGGGTAGGTGTTGCTAATTAAGTAACGTTGCCTTTGTTGTCTTCTTTGCGCATCGCGCAGTGTGTAGTAATAGGGAGTTTTCGATTGGGTGATCGAGAAGGACGTGCCGCCGAGCGCAACCGTACGTCAAGGCGTCACGTCTGTACGTTGACCCGCTGCTAAAACACATTTCGATTTCGGGCGCCGGCGTCACGTCTCGTGCGTGGCGTGTGCAGGAGGCAACCTTTGCCTTGCGTGCATATACTAGTATGCGGAATTTGTGACTCGTTTCTGAACTTGTAATATTTATTTTGTCTTTGACTAGATGCGTATTCTGGGAGGAATTATGTGGATTTTAAAACATGATGCATGGTAAGACTACTAGGCAAATGCACTGCTGCACTATCAGCTAGGCCAAAAGTAACCGCAGCAGCGACCCCATACGGACAAATACGTACCGTAAACAGCGCCCCGCGACGGGGTTAGGCCAAAAGCACCAAGATCTGTTTGCGTAAAGCATTACGTGTAAATGCATGTGTGGGACTACGGTAGGCAGTCGCAAAGTGCGAAACAGTGAAAACGGACAAATAAAGTGGGTACCAGAGGCTGTAGTTCGTATGTCAGCGCTGCTGCTGTGACGTATCAAGATCATAAGCTTTCATGTAATTAGAATATAAATATTCTCTCGAAAGAAAAAGGAAAACTGGTGAACTGGGAAACTGAGCACGGATTTCCCGAGAGTCATCGTGCTCTTTCGCACGATACCCGAGAGGAGTGTGACGTCATAGCAAGGTGGGTTGAGCGCGGCGCAACCGATTTGGGTGGACGGTGATAACCGGGGTTAAAGGGACTGTACAGTACTGGTTGAGGTAAGGATTCATGTTTTGAACATTTCTAAGTGAGATAATGAAAAGCCTCTTATGAAATATGAAAGAGCATGTAATTTTAAGAAAGATTCAACATTTATTTGATGAAAATTGGTTTTCAAATGGCTGAGATATCCCAAAAAGTGCTAATAATAAAAGGCGACATGCCCCAACTTTATTAGTATCTCTTTGTTTCACCTTGTTTTTGGACATCTCAGCCATTTCAAAACCGATTTTCATCGAATAAACTTTTGATACCCCTTGGAACTGCATGCTCTTTCACATCTCATAGAGTGGTTTCTGAATATCTCACAAAACGTTAAAAGCTAAATCTTCACCTCGACCAGAACTGTACACACCCTTTAACGCCTTGGAAATTTGTGCGATGAGCCGAGGGTCGACACTCGCGCATGCGCAGTACGTAAAAACTACGTCATAACAGGGTGACGCCTGGCTCAACGTGCAAATCGAAAAGTCCCTATTGTCAGGGTGCGTGCATATATGTGCTTGTTATTGTGACATCACAAAAGAAGTTTGCTAAAGTTGTCATCCCCCTCAGCCGATTCATGAGCCGAACTGTGATCGGACCACTGATTGGACTTCTTCGGACTCGGGAAAGTGGGCCAAAGCGTAAGCGCCAAAGAGAAGTCGATAGCGTAGGTCTCTATAAGAAACTTGCGCCGTGCGCCCGCGTACGCATTTGACTAAAATCCACGCGCTTGCGCACTTCAAAATTTCAGCTCAAATTATGAATAATTCATGTCCTGTACCGTTTCCATGTACATGTACGAAAAAAAAAAATATTCGCAAGCGGGACGGGTGCCCAACATAGAGCTGTATTTACATATCGCTAGAGGGCGTACTCATTTAAATCGCTGTGATCGCATGGAGAGCTCGCCGCCATTACTAAGAGTGGGCGTACTCATTTAAATCGCTGTGATCGCATGGAGAGCTCGCCGCCATTACTAAGAGTGGCAAGTGAGAGTGGCAAGTGCATATGCACGCGCACTGCATCTGCCAAAATTGTGCATGCAGACGATATTGCCAGTGCGTACATGGGCTTTAAATAATTTTGTATTTTGTATCACAGATTTTCTAACAACCATTTATGATTTATGTCGAATAATTTGAGAATTGATATCCCATGACAAGATTAAATGCATAGAATATATGCTCTGTAGTACATGTATTCATTTGTGTGATATGTTCAGGACTTTGTTTGTGTGAGAGAGAGACTTGAGAGAGATTGTGTGTGTGTGTGTGTGTGTGTGTTTGTGTGTGCAGGCATATTCACTATGTCCCATTCAAATTATTGTATTCCTAATTAAGGTTGAGGTGGGGCCTTCAGTAAGTGTGTGTGTGTGTGTGTGTGTGTATTTGTGTTTGTTATGGATGTGTATGTGTGTGTGTGTAGGCCTACTTGTGTTTGTTATGGATGTGTTATGGATGTGTATGTGTGTATGTAGGCCTACTTGTGCTTGTTATGGATGTACTATATGGATGTGTATGTGTATTTATGTTTGTTAGGTATGTGTGTGTGTGTTTGTGTCACCCGTGCGCGCGCGCGCGCGCGCGCGCGTGTGTGTGTACAAGTAATGATCCTTTGATCTCAAAATACACCAAATTCACCCTGAAGCTACCTTTTTCAAGTAGCCTAGCTACTTCTGTAAAAGTATGGCCTTTTCCTCTGATTTCAGCGATTTTGCTACCCTTTTCACATACGCGCGTACATCGCCCGTCCGTGAAAAACAGCCCCTTTTACACACTTGTAATGGCAGTGTCCCCAGTGGAGGTATTGGAGACCTGCCCCCCCCCGCCCAAAAAAAAAAAAAAAAAATGTATGCCACAATGTGCCTCCCACCCCACCCCTGGAAAAAAATATGCTGAATAAAAAAATAATCACAGTAGCAGTTCAGGGTGCCCCCTACAAAATTGCGAGGCCCCCATCACAGTGCCCCCTACTGGAGAAATGCTAGCTATGCCACTGATTCCCGCCCCCGGGGTTATCTCCAAGTCGCGTTCACCACTCGATCAATCAGAGCTATGCATGCGTAGCTGCACTTGAATGTCCGCGATGAATAATCAGCGCTCAGCGTATGAAAATTGATACACTACTGAGGAGATAATTATTTAGCTTTATTTTACGTTAAAAATAGCAATTATATTGCGTAACGCGTGGTTTTGTGAATGAGATTATCAAATTATCACTCAAATCGTTGATTTTCATCGCGTGTACGTCTTGCAAAGGAGTCAATCCGGCGTTGTCAACCCCGGTTGTCAACGCAACAGTACATTGCTAATACAAGCGATTCGCACTGCACTGAAGTTTTGCCACTCTTAGTAATGGCGGAACGTGCTCCATGCGATCACAAAGCCTTAACGTGCGCGCGTATGTATATGACGAGTCCGAACTCTAGTACGTATAATAGAGCTCTATTACGTATAATAGAGCTCTATGGTGCCCAAATAGTGCTTACCTTTCTTTTCGTAAGTATGGAACGCCATGTATGTAAAACACTTTTTGTCAAATATATTTTGGGTCTAAAACATTTTTGGTGAAATATATATAGATATATATATATTTTGTCGAATATATTTTGGTCAGATATATTTTTTGGTCAAATATATTTTTTGTCAAATATATTTTGGGTCAAACTACATATTTGGCAAGAAATATATATTTCACCAAAATATATTTGACAAAAAATATATTTGACCAAAAACATATTTGACAAAATATACATTTGACCAAAGATATATATATATATATATATAATATTTCACCAAAAATATATTTGACACAAAATATGTTTGACACAATATGTTTTGTGTCAAATATATTTTTGGTGAAATATATTTAATATATTTTTTGGTCAAATGTATATTTTGTCGAATATATTTTGGTCAAAGATATTTTTTGTCAAATGTACTTTGGTGAAATATATATTTTTTGTCAAATATGTATTTTGTCGAATATATTTTCGTCATACCTATATATTTTTTGTCAAATATATATTTTGTTTGAATATATTTTTGTCAAATACATATTTTGTTGAATATATCTTTTATCAAATATATATTTTGTCGAATATATTTTTGTTGAATGAATATTTACTTGATGAAATAGTTTTTTAGTTAGTTGGTGTCAAAGAGATTTTCCCCAGTGACTGCTAGAGTGCGGACTCTTCATACGCCCTGTACTATTGTTTTGTGACCGCACGGGGCCCGGACGGGGCCGCACTGGATGACCAACGAGGCGGTAGGCTCACCCCTTGTGCTAACACGCTAGCAAACGAGCAACCGAGGAGCAGCCAAATCAAGTGCGTACTTGCGTAAAAAGTTCAGAAGTTCGCGTAATACGCGCTGTAGAAATGTATACTTAGTACGCAAAGTCCGCCATTACTAAGTGGTACAATGGCAGCCCTATGGGCAGCCCCACCGAACTAACACATAGTGGAATGCGTGTTCACCCAGGAAATACGCAGCCACCAAAACTTGCTACCACCGCCATTTTGTTAGGTCCATTTTTCCTTATACGGAGTGCGGACTGTGTCTCCGAAGCGCAAGACCATTATCATGTACAAACGTGCATTGTTACATCATAATCACTAGCCACTGGACGGCGTACTCTTGCTTGCGCGCGTACAAGTGGCCCAGTCTGACCGCGCCTAAGCGTGCACTCCATATAAGGAAAAATTGACCGAACAAGATGGCGACGCAACACGGTAATTTGGCTGCACGGTCTCGTGTATGTTGGGAATAGGGACACGCATTCCATTATGTTTTAGTTCAGTGGGCAGCCCCCATGAAATCACTGACTCCATTGTAGAGTCCGCCCTCTAGTGGTGGGGAGGAGAAAAATCTCTTTGGTTGGTATCGAACATAAATATGTGATTCCCTTCGGGAGCTGAGCGTTGCATAAAAGTTACTATTATGGTAACTTTGCCATCCAATGGTAACTTCCATGGAATTCTTGATTGTGATTGGCTGTTGAGTATTGTTGCTATGGTAGTTACCATTGGATGGCAAAGTTACCATAATTGTAACTTTTATGCAACGGGCGGGCCCGTTACATTCTAGTACGGTATTTTACTGCCTGATGAATATTCATAATGAAGCGGGACGGATGCCCATTTACATAATGACTGACGACATCACGTGATCATGACCAAAGATGATAGAGCGCCGCGAAGCGGCGCAAGATAGATCACTCTCCCAAAAAAGCGTAGTACGTCATGGGTGCGGGCGGTCGCCATTTTAGTAAGCAAGTTTAGTGTTTACGAATTCTGTCTACATGAAGACCTAATTCTCTTCTGGTACGTCGAAGACTTCAAAGATGTCGCGATCATGTGCTCATTGTTCAGCTATAAACTGTTCAAATCGACAGTCCAAAAGGCCAGATTTGTCATTTTTCAGGTTCCCGAAAAACAAAGAAAGGTATGTGGACCTCTATATATCATGTTTTATATTTATAAATAGACTGGGATGTCAACGAAACGCTAGCACTCATTGTAGTCCCCCATATGCATAATAGTGATGTTTGTATGTTGAAAGAAGGTAGCTGCACTGTCTGAGCAGGTAAAAAGGTGAAGAAATTAAGAAGTAAAATTCTGTCAAGTGTCAAAAACAGGTTCAGGTACACACGTATATGTAGCTCAGTCATGTAGTGTAAGTTCATTTATTTAATGATCTGGTGAATTAATAAATTCAAAGTCAAATTCCCTCAACTGAAATTAGTGACACTCACACTGTCTGACAACAGACAAGTGACAGTGGCAAAACTTATTTGAAGTCAGACTCGGCTCAGATGGCGAAGAAATATCCTAATTGTTTTCTTCACACTCAATCTTTGTGCACTGTCGATGGACTGACTGAAATATCTGCGTGCAAGGATTTTCACGCAGTAGTTGAACTTTATATGTTCAATAGTCTGTAAAGTTTAAAATAGTAAAGAGCATGACTGCCGAGAACTGGTTGACGTCGAAAAGTGTATAGTCTACTCTAGTCTTAAAGACTTTCAGCTTGGTCTAATAAACTGTCGATGTTATGTGTACAATTGTCATTGAATGTTCATGTTCATTGAGCCGATACATAACCCTAAATGGAATATGTGCACTTTGTGCAGTGTAAGCTACCTTGTATTGGTCTAGACCATGTGATTCTTCTTCTTCTTCTTCCGATAAAGTGCTGCCCTCAAATGGTCGAGGATGAACGCACTGCGAGAACATGCGCATACGCTGCACCGGGGCAACAGAAATTTGAAATCAGGTGAAAAATATTTACAGGTGCGAGTAAAAAATCTCTGGATGAAGAGTTACATCCTACAGAGTTCCCTCAGCGCAGTTTTGAAGGCGATGAGGGATGGGTATGTGGCAGGATCAACAGGCAGGCTGTTCCAGTCCCGGATGGTGCGTGGGAAGAATGAGTTGGCATACGCTATAGTACTGGTGTGGGGGATAGTGAATCGGGAACAGTGTCCTCTGGTAGATGTTGGAGCTGGGTCAGGTAAGTCTGCCAATGGATGTCAACCAAGTGATGTCTGATCTTATACATCATCAACAGACGATTTTGGGAGCGACGTTCCTGCAGTGGATGCCACTTGAGATGATCCAGCATGGCTGTGACGCTGCTAGATCTTTCGAAGTCGCCCGTGACAAATCGAGCTGCACTTCTCTGAACCTGCTCAAGCTTGTGTATGTTCCGTTGTGTGTGCGGATCCCATGAAGTCGCTGCGTATTCGACAGTTGGTCGGATGAGTGTTGTGTAGACAGTTTCTTTGACTTTTTGGCTGCTATGACGTAGGTTGCGTGAGAAGAAGGCTCGAGTACCATTGGCTTTCTTGGTGACGGTATCCACATGATTGTTGAAATTCAATCTTGAATCGATATGGACACCCAGGTATTTGGTTGAGCGGACAACTTGTAGTACATGGTCTTGAATGGTGTAGGAGGCAGGAACGGGATTCCTCTTGTTGGTGACCTGCAAGACCTGACTCTTGGTAGCATTAAATCGCATCAGCCATTTCGCTTCCCATTCTTGAACTGCATCTAAGTCCCTCTGCAAGCGGGTTGAGTCAGCAGGTGAAGAAATGTGCCTGTAAACCACACTATCATCAGCGTATAGTCTGACAGATGAACTTGAGATGCAGTCCGGCAGGTCGTTGATGAAGATGAGGAAGAGCAGGGGGCCCAAGACACTTCCTTGTGGGACTCCCGATGTAACAGGGGATTCCCTGCTCTCCTAGCCATCAACAAGAACAGATTGTGTGCGTGAGTGGAGGAAATCAAATATCCAATCTGCTGTTTTACCACAGATTCCATAGTGCTGGACCTTCTCCATGAGATGTCGATGGGAGACTTTATCGAAAGCCTTCTCATAATCGAGAAGGACCACATCAATTTGTGACTTCATGTCTAAACCCTTGGCAAGGTCATCCAGCATGCAGATGAGTTGTGTTTCGCACGATCTCAGTTTGCGGAAACCATGCTGGGCATCCGAAATGATGTTGTTGTCAGTCAGGTGACGGATTACAGCACAGTGAATTATGTGTTCACACAGGTTACACAGTACGGATGTTAGAGAAATGGGTCTGTAGTTTGCAGCATCAGAGCGACTTCCTTTCTTGAACAATGGAACGATCTGAGCCTTCTTCCACTGTGAAGGCACTTTTCCTTTCTGATAGAAGCTTGGGAAAGTAAAGTCACTGCTGGTGCAATATCCACGGCTGCTTGTTTCAGAAGCATAGTTGGTATCCCATCAGGACCTGAGGCAGTGAAGGACTTGAGATTTTTCAAAAGCTTGATCACTCCGTTTTCACTGACTTGGATGTTATCCATAGTGGGGTACTCCTTGTCCTCAAGGTCTGGGATAGGGGCTCCATCATCAATTGAAAAGACAGATGAAAATTGCCTGTTCAAGATGTTGGCTTTAGATCTTGGGTCCGAATGAAGGAAACCTCCATCTTTCAGTGGAGCAACACCTATGTGGTCGCAACGCTTAGCTTTCTCTAAAGCACCCAACTTCTTGTTTCTGCAGCCAGCTGGTACACTGTGGATGATGTCGTGCACATAATTGTTGTAGGATTTACGGCACATTTTTTGGGCTTCTTTCTTGAGGAGCTTGAAGCGGTCCCAGTCCCTGGTCATATTCGTCTGGCGGGCCTTTTTGAAGGCACGACGTTTGCGTCTCAGGATGCGTTTGGTTTTGGAATTAAACCACGGTTGATTGACTCTAGTTGAGGTCATCTTGGAAGGAACACAGTCACTGATGATCAAATCAAGTTCCTGCTGCAGAGCGTCGGCAAGGTCATCGACTGATGTAGAAGTATTGAAACTGGAGGTATAGCTGGTTGACATCTGTTGTACCCTTGAGCGGATGACGTCAAAATCGGTCTTATTCCATAGAAGAATCTTGCGTCGAATGGGCTTTCTTCTGCTGGCTTGTACGTTAGCATCCATGAAGACAAGATCATGATCACTTAGAGCAGGAAGACCTGAACATCTATTTGTGAGGGAAGGCCTGTTTGTCAAGATGATGTCAAGTGTGTTATCCCCTCTGGTTGGAAAATCAGCCATTTGCTCAAGACCTGCCGACTCCAGTAGATACAAGAAAGTCTCATTGATGGTACGCCGGTACTGATGCGAGATGATGCTGGAGGTTTCCCAGTTGATATCTGGCAGATTTATGTCTCCAGCAAACCAAACTGCGGCACCTGGATTGTCCTGGCAATGCTGGCTGATGGTACTGCACAGATCTACCATGTAGTCAACATTATTGTTAGTTGGTCTGTAGAAAGAGGCAACAACGATAGACTGTTTGTTGTTGACAATCTTAGCAGCAACTAGCTCAGCTTCAGTCTTGATTGAGATCTGGTGGTTATTCAAGCTACTATGGACAGCAAGTAGCGCACCGCCGTAACCATCCTGGCGATCAATGCGATAAACATCAAATCCAGGAGGGAAGATTTCTCCATTTGAAATCCCTGGTTTAAGCCACGTTTCGCAACCAAAAACAACATCAGGCTTGACTGCATCCAAAACACTCCAGAATTCTTCACGCTTCCCGAAAATGCTCTGGAAATTAACCTCGAGAAAGCGGAGGTTCTGAAAGGATTGATGAGATTTGGTCTTGGAGCTCGGAGATGATTTAGCGAGAGGGGAACCGAGTTGACTTGAACTTGTGGAGCTTGTTGAGGGGTGAGTGTGAGAAGTGTTAGAAGTGTCCATAGTGCTAGATCCATCAAGTTCTGTAGAGTTAAAGAGCCCTGAGGAAAAGTTAGGTAATCCACAGTGACAGCACTCCCATGGAAGATCACTTCTTCCGAGGTTATCTAACGCAGAATCTGACAGGCCCACACACTCCGAGTATAAACCATGTGTTACACGACTCGCACAGGATACTGGCTTTTGCACCTTTGTATTTGGTACAAGCTTTATTACACTCCCCACAGGGGTACTTGGGCTTGCGAGGGCCAGGGTTGCATTCTATGTCACCAGAAAGCAAGAGATTACTCTGGGTGAAATAGTTCAAGGCAATCAGGAGGTATGCACTCTTGAGTATAGTCACTTGTGCGTGCATGTTCATAATGATGATAGAAAGTCTAAGTCTAAGAACATGTTGAACAGTTATGAACACGTCTAATCAATGCTGACACAGTCACTCGTGTATTGTAATCAAAAGAACAACATTAATATTAATATGTGCCAGGAGGATGTGCTATGGGTGAGAGTCATGCACATGCAAGAGCAGTAACCTGTTGAACTCCTGCACTGACAGTAGCAAAACTAACTAGAGCATTTGTGAAGCAGTCATAGTAGAACACAGTCACAGTGAAACTTCATGATGTACTATAGACAATGTTGTACGTTGCAGATAGTGAAGCAATCATGCACATGCAAATTCGAGGCAAGCAACTGTAGTAAAAAATCAGTGATAAGGTCACTCGTCACTCAGTTACTCATTGTCGGAATTGGCTATACATACAGTACGTTGACGCTGGTGAGAGCATGTAAGCATGCAGCATGACTGTATAGGCCTAGTACATAGAGGTAGTACTAGTGTAGTACACGTGTAGTACAATACAGGACGGTAGGTACTACAGCAAATGCCGTGGGGGAGACATCTTTAGATGTTACAAACACTCAGGCTGAATCCATGAGTTCATCATACATCATGATGTATTTTATAGACAATGATGTAAGTTGCAGGTAATGAAGCAATCATGCACATGCAAATTCGAGGTAAGCAACTGTACTAAAAATCAGTGATAAGGTCACTCGTCATTCATCACTCAGTTACTCATTGACAGAATCGGCTATACATACAGAACGTGACGCTGGTGATAGCATGCGAGCATGCAGTATGGCTGTAGTAGTAGTAGTGCACGCGTAGTACAATACAGGACGGTAGGTACTACAGCAAACGCCGTGGAGGAGACATCTTCAGAGACTCCAACCCCAAGCACCTTCTGATCTGGAGATTCTCCCGCCCGAAACTCCTAGCAAACGGGAGACACCAAGTTGATGTGTGCGAAGCGCGAAGTTCCTTAGGATTCTAGATGTTCTCTGGTGCTATCTAAGGTTTATTTTTTCAACATACGATAGAAATAAGTAAGAAATCCTTTCCACCGGGAGACACAGAGCCAGGGCGGGAGAAATCAAATCTCAAACGGGAGAACGGGAGATTGTGCAAAAATGGGAGATCTCCCGTCGAAAACGGGAGAGTTGGAGTCTCGATCTGCATCTTTAGCTGTTAAAAAACACTCAGTAGGGTGAAAAATAAGCTGAATCCATGAAGGCATGAGTTCAGGAGACATCAGAACACCGGTATGTTGAAAATAATCAGCAAATGATCAGAAAAACCAGTAAAAAGAGTAATGTAAGAAAATTTGCGGCACGAGAAATCAAAACTCCATGCTGCCCGATGCCACGCATGCGCACTTTTTTTCAGATTATGTCAGAAAAACAAATCCTCATTTAAATTCAACTCATTTACTTAAAAAAGGTGATTGTCTGTGATTAACTTGCTTTAAAGCCTTAAGTATTAGAGAAAGAGAGGTCAGATAGGAAGGAAAGGGAGATGGAGAACTTCCATGTCTTACTTTAATGGAAATTTACTTCTTTCCTCTATTTATCTTTTACTCCAGATGTCAGCGATGGGTACAAAACACCAGACGCGAAGACCTCCTTAATCGGACGACTCTTTACCTCTCAAACAACTGCCGCTTATGTTCAGAGCACTTCACAGATGACCAGTTCTCTAACCGTCAGATTAAAAACAGGCTAAAGTGGAATGCAGGTCCGACTGTCTTTCAAGTTCCCAATCCCCCCAAACCTCAGTCCACACCACGCCGTCCTATCAAAAGGAAGTGCACTGATGATGACTCTCATACAACAGTGAAGCAAAGAAAAGGTAAGTGTACATGCCCATTCTGCATCGAGGCAACTTCTTCTTTATCTTGTTTGCCAAAGAGCACTTCTTAATGTTGTTGAATGGAGCCTTCTGTTCATTTACATGGAATAATTACATATAGTTGAATAGGGACTAGCCCACTGAAGTAACTGAAAAGTACTTTATCCAACTTATCTTTAAAAGCACAATTACATTACCAAATAATTTTCATATATGAGTAGAATGGCGCTTGCACACAGATATACGAAATTACAAAGTCACCATTATGAATTACCACCTGCCCCAGGCTGTATTTTAAACTTCAAATGAGATGAAATAAAAATATAAAAAAAGAAGTATAATCATAATGTATTTATTCTATATAGGCTGAAAAATGGTAAGAAAATACATGTACCCATTTTAAAACATTGATTGAGGGTGTTATTCTTAAAATTGTTTGTCGTTTGTTCTAACTTTTGTTTTATCTTCCTGAGATAAAACATCGCTAAAATTGTTTTAAATTGGTCTTCTGAAAATTGTTTACCTCTGGAAGACCGCCCCTAATTTTATCTTTGCCATACCCATTTGTTGGGAGCTAACGAGTCCACGACTCACAATTGATTCATGTTTGTAAGTCAACCGATGAAAACATCGCTTGTGCCAAAGCATATATATATGTCTTCGCATTGCGCGTATCTACTTGCGGGCATGTTTAACTAATGTACGCATCTAATATTCTGTCTTGCTGCACTATATCCATGTTTCTGCCAGTTTACGCATTAGAGTGTGGATGGTAATATATTACTCAAAATTTAAGCACGGGAAGAGACAGGAGGATGGGACGAAAGATAAAACAACAGTTATAACAAAAGGTAACACAGTTTTCAGAATACTGATTTTGTTTAAAGGCAGAAGATAAAGCATTTTAGAGATAAAACAATTTTTTAGAATACCGCCCCTAGAGTTCAATTTCCAAAAGTGATTCAGTATTGTGATGAATGAAAAATTGACACATGGATTAATGATTGTTTTTTTTTTTTTTCTTATGTTCACTGTAGTGACCTACTCTGTCCTGACTGAACATGCATACAGTAAACCAACGGTGGACAGCCCCAGTTCTGAAAGCCCAGGAAATTCTACACCCGCTCCTTCATCATTCACGCCATCGCCTGAACCGTTCGAGCAACTTTCAGCCAGGAAACAGAGTAAACCTCTCAGAAAAGAACGACAGAAAACATTTCGTTTGAAACAAAAGGTGGCATCACTCAAAAAATCCATGGAAACAGCAGCAAAAGAATCAAAATCTGTAGAGGAATTGATTAAAAGTGCAAAACAATTCCTTGATGAGCCTGCCATGTCATTCTTTGCTTCACAGCTTCGTAATTCGACCCACCGTCGTAAAGCAAAGGGAAGGAGGTGGTCATAAATGATGACAAAGTTCTTGCCCTGTCGCTGTACCATCAGAGTCCAAAGGCATACATTTTCTGTCAACGGGTTTTTACACTCCCTTCTGTTCCGTCACTACGCCGCTGGCTCAGCAACATAAAGGTTCGGCCTGGATTTCCACAGAGAGTGTTTGATTTGTTGAAGGACAAAGTGGCTTGCATGAGTGATAAGGACAAACTGTGTGTCGTAACATTTGACGAAATGAGCCTCAGAGCAGGCTTTTCTTACAACATTACAGAGGATGCTGTTGAGGGGTTCGAAGATTTTGGATCGTTGGGGAGAACAGAGAAACCGGCAAACCATGCACTATGGTTCGAGGACTAATCGGGAAATGGAAGCAGCCAATTGGCTACTTCTTGTCTAAAGATGTAACCCCAACAGGCAAACTTGAATCACTTTTGAAAGAGTGTCTCAGCAAGGTGTCTGAAATAGGACTTGTACCCAAAGCGGCAGTTTGTGACCAGGGTTCAAGCAATGTTGCTTTATATAAACGTCTCAATGTCACTGAAGAGAAACCTTTCTTTTATCATGGAAGTAACAAGGTCTTCTGCTTGCATAAACCACCCCACCTTTTGAAAAATACTCGTTCCAATCTAGAGAAGTATGTATTCTGCATCGACACAGAAGGCGTTAAGAAGCACATCAAGTGGTCTTACATTCGACAATTTTATGATTTTGATTCACAATTACCAATCCGAAAGGCAACTAAACTAACTAAAGGACACTTTGATTTAACAAGCTTCTCAAAGATGAGAGTGAATAAGGCTGCACAAGTTATCAGCCGTACCGTTGCAGCTGGTATATACACTTACTCAGCATTAGGAAAACTTCCTGCTGAAGCAGTTCACACCGCCGAGTTCGTTGTAGGTCCATGATTGAAACCATAGACAGCCTGTTTGATGGCCTGAATAGCAGATTCTTCAAGGATACAAAGAAAATGAAACGACCCATCTCATCCAAATCGGAGCACATGGAATATTTCAAAACCTGTGTTCCGGTGCTCGCAAATCTGAAGGTGCTGGAATCAAGAAATGTCCTATTCATCAAGGGATGGCAACTTGCTATTTCCTGTGTAACACAGTTGTGGGAGCATCTAAAGGTAGAAGAGGGAGTGAAGTACCTGTTCACTTCTCGCCTCAACCAGGACATCGCTGAGAACTTATTCTCTGTTGTGCGGAGGAAAGGTGGCTGCAGGGATAATCCCTCTTCCAAAGAGTTCCGTTGTGCACTGAGAATGGTCATGGTAGCCGAACTCCTTAAGCCAGCAAGTGGAGCCAATTGCTCATCCGACTCAGATAAATTTGTACTAACACTTCAGAACTTGACAAGCAGGAAACGGATTTGTATGCCACAGACTTCCAGCATATCATGTCCAAAAAGAAACATTGGTGCCCTTAATGTTCAGCTTGATCTACCAGAACAGAATACCTTGCAGTACATTGCCGGTTATCTGTGTCACAGAGTTCTTAGTGGACATGAACTGCTTTCATCATGTCACGTGTGTAGATCAGCTCTGCTAGCAAGTGATCCTGAGCTGAATGACCCGTGCCTTCTCTTCATTCATAATAAGGCATATGACACTTCCAAGTCGGACTTTGGTGCTCTTAAGGTACCTTCAGATGAGTTTGTTGCTTTCTGTTCTCAATGTGAAGAAGTATTTCGCACAGAGTTCGGTGATGCCAAGATGACAAGAGAAAACATCTGCCATCTCCTTAGGCAAAGTATGTGTGAGCTTGATTCCTGCAAGGCACTTGCTACATGTCATGAAAAAGTTAAGTCCAGAATCGTAACTGTGTTTGTAAATGTGCGTGTGCAGTTACGCTCTGAAATTCAAGAACAGAAAACTTCAAGAAATTACTATCAAAAGGAAATGCAGGAAACTACAAAAAGTGTCACACAAGTAAAACTACAATAACTCTGTTGCGTCAGTCTATCTTGCCATGAATCTGAAAATATTTGTACAGATGTAAATTTTCGATGTATGCCACTTCTTCTGAGGGCAAAGGTTGATATGTAAAAATGTCTTTCACATATTGAGGGTTATAGTAATGGCTGATTATACAGACAGGTGTATTTATGTGTGCTGATAAACCTCGAACGGTTACAAGCTTCATGTGTATGCAGAGATGACATTGACATTTATCCCTCTTATAACATAGATATTCAAGAGTTTGTGAGAGACTACATGCCTGCCTCTGCAACAGTTGTATTCCTCGCGTCAAGATTGCCTAATAGCTTGGAAGTTTCCACTGTATGTGTGAAAAATAACATTTGTTGTGCAAACACTCACCAATTTTCACTGTGCAGTTATTTTTTCCTGCACCTTTTCAACATGACGCAACAAATATTGTGTACATTATGTTCGTTCAGTTTGTTTCTTTTTTTTTTGTTTACATTTACCCAATGTCCACGTTTTCCCTTGATGGAAAAAGATTGAAAGAAACTTCTCGATTTGTAATTGTTTTTGGACTGTAAGGATATTGAAATTGAGACCCAAAATGTACATCCTTACATGTTGCTCCACAGTCAAGTAATGAAGTTGCATGTAATATCAATGCAATGTATACCTTGTTTCTGAAGTCTGTAATATCATTGACATCTCCATATTGTGCATGGGAAATCTAAAAACAAATCTGTTTGAACATGGAGGATAACAGTATAAGTACAGTAACAACATCAAGATAATATTTACTAGTACAGTATGTTGACTTTGCCCTATGAATTGCATAAATGTTTCTTTTTCCAGTATGAAAGTCCTGTTTTAAGATTTACGCACATACTGTATGAAAATGTCAAGTTCAGTTAATTCTTATTACATAATATCTATTATAAATACCATATACCGCAATAGATAACGTCTTCAACCTTATAATATTTGTTGTTGGCACAATTGATATACAGGTTAGTTTAAGTTGCACAGTCCCAAATATATTTTTGCATTGCTTCTTGATCCACATACAATGTATAATATGCACTGTATGCAGATTCGTTTTGCAGTGTGCAACATGGTGAATTTTGAAGACAGTCACATCACGTCTTGTACCCTATTTCTCACTAATAAATTGCTAGTTAAAGTTTTACCAACTTAACAGTATGAATAAAACTTGTGTCATTGGGGGGGGGGGGGAACTGCCCCCCAATAAATACATAAATCACTTTGTTCCACTATTTTAATGAATTCTCACTACAAATAAAGACCCGCCCCCCCCCCCCCCCCCGAGTTAACATTGTTGGACCATTTTATGACCTGTTCTCTGCTTGCGACCATTTTAATTTTTTTTTTCTTACCAGCTAGGCAGCTCGCAAGGTTGTCCTGCTTCTGGAAACTCACCCCACCCTCTCACTCCACCCTGGCCAAGCCAAGTAGTTGGGAGGGGGTGTTGTGCTATTTGTAGAAGAGTTACTGGTTCATTTTCTTAGATTACCCTGGATCATGAAACATGCAAGAGATTTGTAATTGACCCTGCTCCCAGGAAAAAAAGTTGAATGCCGATACCCTAACAAGTTAGGGAAACACACACACACACTCACATGCATGCATGCACACACATACATGTACACACACACACACACACACAACACACACACACACACACACACACTTCAACAAAATCCATCAGAAAAATTTCAAGAAATCAATTGGATTGCAAAAGTAAAAGTAAAAGTCAGGTACATACACTTGTTACTTTTAATAAATTGATTCAAACTGGTTTTGAAAATACATTTTCTTTCATCCCGATCTCAACACAGAAATGCTGAGAAGTTTAACACCATTAAGATATACATCAAAAAGGAATGGAAATACTTGGAATGGGCATGATATCGAGAACAGCATCAGAAAAAAAATGAACTCATAATGTGTACGCATTCAAATAAAACCTGGATGTTCTGTCATACATTACTGTATGTAACTTGTCAACACATATGCACCTTCTTTCAAATTGGAGCACTGTAAGTCCTACTGGTTGCATGCAGTCATGAAGCATTAATGTAAAAACTACTGTAGATAAGATGCGAGTTTCGAGGAACCATGAAAGTCAACGATGAAACTCAAGGTCTTCAAGGTCCTGAACTTACACTACATCTGTTCACTGATAATATTAGTGATTTATACACTGTATCATTCATACTGCCACACATCACATCATCAGACCTATAAAATCTGTTGTAATTTGAAATCAAATGTGAAAATAATGAAAATTATATGACTGACGTACACTTTATTATAAAGCAAGCAAAATTGTGTGTCCAAAGCCAGTGAAGGTACATACATGTACATGCAGAAATTTATCACCTTTTCATGCAAACTTCACTAAAGCCTAAAGGCACCAAGTTAACAATTATTTTGGGATTGGACTATGGGTCCAGAAGGTAATTGCCAGGCTTCAAGAGAAAAAAAAATAAAAAAAGAAGCATGGAGAGAGAGCGCACTTTATCACCGAGCAGCATTGTAGGCCCTCTTCGCCTGTGTTGCTCGATCAACGGCACTTGCTTACTAAAATGGCGGACGTTCCTCTCCATTGCGTACTACACCCTAATGTACGTGTTTTCCACCGAACTAAAACATAGTGGAATGCGTGTCCCTATTCCCAACATACACGAGACCGTGCAGCCAAATTTACCGTGTTGCGTCGCCATCTTGTTAGGTCAATTTTTCCTTATATGGAGTGCACGCTTAGGCGCGGTCAGACTGGGCCACTGGTACGCGCGCAAGCAAGAGTACGCCGTCCAGTGGCTAGTGATTATGACATAACAATGCACGTTTGTACATGACAATGGCCTTGCGCTTCGGAGACATAGCCCGCAAACAGATCGAGAAGTTTGGCGGAAAGTTACGTGGAAAGTTTGCGGTCACACTGGCAAAACTTCGAGTTAAACTTCTCGATCTTTTGCCAGTCTGACAAAGTCGATAAAAAGGGTCTAGAGCTCGACGAAATCATGTGTGCACGGGCGCTGTGTGTAGGCTGTATGGCGGCTATGCGGAGGACTCACATTAGTTCTTTTAACATGTTTGCGGCGTTTTTGTTTTTTTGTTTTTTTTTTTTTTTTGCTGTTGAATTTCTAGATTGCTTTATCAAATCTAGAATTACATATGCACCGTAAATAAATCAAGTTTCTTCATTAATAAGCACTTTAATTTAGGCATAATACTCGCCACTAAAAGAAGTTAGGCCCAGAGTTTCAGTTGCTCATCAAAAGCAGGCAAGATCCTGCGTCTGTCTTATTGCTTCATATCATCAGTGCTTCCACTTTTCAAGGTCAGTCCTCCTGAAATCGACACTAAAAACTCCCGGAATTTACAAGAATATCCTGGAATTTTTCAAACAGGCTACAAATACATGATTAATTGTGAGGTAAAAATGACAGAGGTAAAAATGTCATAGTAAAATGGCAGAGGTAGAAATGGCAGAGGCAAAAATGGCAGAGGTAAAAATGGCAGAAGAAAAAATGGCAGAGGTAAAATGTCAGAAGTAATGAGAGCGATTTCGTCAGAGGTAAACGTATGAAGAGGTTTTGAATAATGACCTTTAGCCAGAGCAAACTGTATTTATCAAATTATCAAATCCAAATTGCAGATTTGAAGAATATTTATTGAATTATGTTTTAAAAAGATGACAGCACTCTCATTATTCTGATTTTGATTCAAGTGCAGTGGCGTAATCTGTCTGTTCAGAGGAATAATAAACCAGCTAAAAAAGAGCCTAGTATAGGCCTATGGGAAATTATCATTATTATTATTATTACTGAAGGGGGTTTCAACAATGCTGCATAGCCCTTAAACAGTATAATCCTATAAGTTGTTTCGCCCAATGAAGTTATCACACACACAAACATACACACACACACACACACACAAACACACACACACGCACGAACCCACTTTTGGTATAAATATATACTTCTATACGCAGATATACAACATTTACTCTCACATACACACTCTTACACAAACGAATTCCGCTCACTTCCAGGCTAGTATATTGTCATTGTTTTTCATTTTTTGAACTGTTTAGTGTAAAGAAGTGAAAGAGACATTGTCGAAGCGAACCGCTAATTTTTCACCTGTTCTATGTTATTTTCTCACATTCAGGTTTCGTAGGAGCCTATATCTTTCTCACAAGGCCTGCATGATAGAAGTAAAAATACAAAACGCAAAAAACAAACTATAGCTAGATGTATCGGCAGACATCAGTAGGCTCTGGTAAAATATTTCATTACATTGTTCAAAGATTTAGGAGTGATCCCTGAGGTCACTCCAAAATTAGTGAAAATGAACATTTTCACTCAAAATTCACTCCAATTTCACTCTAAATTCACTATTTTTTGTATTCACTCCTTTAAGAGTGAATATTTTCACTCAATTTTTTTTTAGAGAGAGTATGTAGCACAGGAGTGTAGGAACATTAGTAGAGCATTTTGTGATACCCCTATATATATATATATATAACATTTTCGTGTAATTAATGATTTGTTTAACCCCTAATTTGGGGGGGGGGGGGGAATACGGAACATCAAGCGCTGAGAAATGAGACAACCTGGAGAGAAATTAGATAACCATCATGACCAAAGTAGGATTTACATATGCTGCGGGGAGAAATGTAACACTATGCCCTATTGAATTTCTCCCAGTGATAACAAAAACAGTAAAAGATCCCTGCCAATTTTTCATACCTGCATGTCTGTTATCAAGCAATTTTATTTTCAGAAGTTTGCACACTTATTAAAATACCTATTAACATAGTATAGGACCTACGAGATCTAAGTTTGATATTTTACTGACAAGATACCTGTAGAGCTGTATGGTAGTCAATATGTCCTTTTTCAGGTGTACCGAGGCTCATACTGATATAATTGGATTGTTGACTTGCCGACCATTTTTCAACTTATATACATGAGTTTATATTTCTCCCCGTGTCCCATTTCTGCCCGGTCTCCCCCGTGCTTTAATTATTTCAGGAGAAGGCACGAAAAGCGCGTATTGCTAGAAAAGTGTCAGAAACATGAAGGAAAATAAAATCTCTGTCACTTTAACCTCGTCATCTTGCATTTCTACGACTAAATTTTTATCAATGACATTTTTATCTCTGGCATTTTGACCACTGACATTTCGACCACTGACAACTTTACCTCTGACATTTGTACCACTGTCTTAATTATTTACCTCTGCCTTTATTACCTCTGACATTTTTACCTCTGACATTTTTACCTCTGCCATTTTTACCTCTGCCATTTTTACCACTGCCATTTTTATCTATGCCATTATTACACCGAATTGAACATACCTCCTTGATCATACCATATACCTCCCGTGTTACCAGTGCGTGCGCGATTGATGAGGAAGTGGGGGTGGGGTGCGCGATATGACGCGTGCATGAACAATCGAAAATGAGAGAGTGGTTGGATCCACATAGCGTGCACTCCATATAAGGAAAAATTGCCCTATCAAAATGGCGGTGGTAGCAAGTTTTGGTGGCTGCGTATTTCCTGGGTGAACACGCATTCCACTATGTTTTAGTTCGGTGGTGTTTTCGGTTGATCTTGCGCCGCTTGGCGGCGCTCTATCATTTAATAGGGAGCTTTAGATTTTAGACGCGCGGACGTTCAAAGAGAAAAAAAAAACATTTATCTGTGCGGATCAAGTTGCTGCGCACGCTCAGATCATGTTTTTTTTTTATCTCTTTGAACGTCCGCGCGTGCGTCTAAAATCTAAAGCTCCCAAAGAGATTTTCCCCAGTGACTGCTAGAGTGCGGAGTCTTCATACGCCCTGCTGTACTATTGTTTTGTGAGCGCAAGGGGAGCATTGGATGACAACGAGGCGGTACAACGGTAGGCTCAAGTCACCCCTCGTGCTAACACGCTAGCAAAGGAGCAACCGAGGAGCAGCCAAAATCAAGTGCGTACTCGCCAAAGAGATTTTCCCCAGTGACTGCTAGAGTGCGGAGTCTTCATACGCCCTGTACTATTGTTTTGTGAGCGCAAGGGGAGCATTGGATGACAACGAGGCGGTACAACGGTAGGCTCACCCCTCTTGCTAACACGCTAGCAAACGAGCAACCAAGGAGCAGCCAAAATCAAGTGCGTACTTGCGTAAAGGTTCAGAAGTTCGCGTAATACGCGCTGTAGAAATGTATGCATAGTACGCAAAGTCCGCCATTGTTAAGTGAGCTATGGCGGCCCCCATGAAATCACTGACTCCATTGTAGAGTCCGCCCTCTAGTGGTGGGGAGGAGAAAAATCTCTTTGGTACTCGCGTAAAAGTTCAGAAGTTCGCGTAATACGCGCTGTAGAAATGTATACATAGTACGCAAAGTCCGCCATTGTTAAGTGAGCTATGGCGCGCGGCGGCCCCACAGAACTCTTGTGTAAGAGTTCTGTGGGCGGCCCCCATGAAATCACTGACTCCATTGTAGAGTCCGCCCTCTAGTGGTGGGGAGGAGAAAAATCTCTTTGAAAGCTCCCTATCTTTGATCATGACGACGCAAGATGGTGGATGTATCATGGAGTTCAATTCATCTCATCACAGCGATAGTGCCATTGTTTGCTTATTTACACTGCTGACGACACTAGCTTTGCTAGCAATGACTATGACAGGTATGTAAGCTGAGCATCTTGCTCGAGATTAGGTCTACAATGGAAAAACAAGCCCTGCTAAAGTGTTTCATGTTAACATTGACAAATCTAAATTACTGAGTTTAAACTACAAAACCCCGATTTTCCACGCGTTTCTATTGTCAGTAGGCCTAAATTTATTGATAGAAAAACATATTGTCAATCATTTGATAGCTGGCTACTGATGTGTGGGAAAAACACACATTGATGTGTTGGACACCCAACTATCTTAGACTTCTCTAGAAATTCTAGGGCCTATCCTAACGGGGATCCATCCATCCTAATTTGTTTTCTAGGTGTTCTAGACACGAAAATCCGTCTATTCCCCCCAACCCCGATTTTTACAAACAACTACTAGGACCTAGGCCTACTAAGTTAGGGCTAAAAAGTTCTTATAAACTTAGCCTAGGCCTACTTCCTTGCAGGGAGGTGTTTTACAAAGCTGTTCTTAGTTGAGGACTTAAGTGCGACTGGTGATCTGGGCCCCGTTTTTAAAGATGTTAGGATGGCAACTCTTGCTGGAATGGCAACTTTCAATAGCAACAGGCAATCAGGAAGCTGGATTCTTGTCATTGGTCTATGACAATGCCATTCCACCGGGAGTTGTCATTGTATCAACCTTTGTGGGACCCAGTTCTTGTGCTGATCATTGAGATTCCGATAAGTATCACAAGCGTTGTGGGACTGGACAAGTTGTGGGACCAGACTAAAAATTTTCTTCCACAAACACAATAAAATCCCATGAAATAAGCATAAAATACAATGGCTTTTGAATAGATATTTTCTACCAATTTTTGAGGTACCGTAACTTTTCTAAAGCAGAATTCAGCGATTTGTTTCATGATTTGTCAACCAGAAGAAGCGTGCAATATTTTATCACACGCGCGATGTGAAACTTGTGCGCGTCAGAAGTCAGAAACAAACTTCAGTGTTAATCCATTTCCATAGACAGTAGAGTCTACATGGAGGCTGGCTACAACGTTCAAAATATATTTGCAAGGGTTTCATTTAAGTTCTCTCGTTACGATAAAAATTGATTTTGTTTGCTTTGCTTTGGAAGAACTGTTAAGTAGTGCACCAGTTTTCGACAGGACCCAGATTTCGACACCCAGCAGATAATTCTTATTAAATTCAGTACTCGGTACAAATGTCTGACTTCAACAAGATAACAATCACATTTCTAGTCATATAGACCTACACACTTTACTTACTTTACTTTACTTTTCCGGAACGATGGTGTAGGACAGAGCCTGTTCATCGATCAGGTAGAGTTCTCTCTTGATGCTCTCTTTCCAATCAAGCAATTGTCCAGCGCTGTTACCCTTCTATTTATTAACAGCTCAACTTCTATTGCGTATTTGTGTTATTACCAAAAATGACCTACAGTGTATGGCAGGAGTTGACAGCTACTGAAGACCAAGAGCATGTACTAGTATTATGTACCAATACACATACATGTAATGACTATCCCAATCAGTCATAAGCAAACACAACACCTTTCCAGTGCTTGTCTAGCCTATTCTTAAAGGCATTTATGGAACAAGCAGAGACCACTTCTTCTGGGAGAGAGTTCCACATACCAACAACTCTGTTAGCAAAGAAATACTTTCTGACATCTAACCTTGCAAACCGTTTTCCCAGTTTCATAGAATGACCACGTGTTCGTCCATTACTATTATGAGAGAACATGTCAACCTTTGTGTGATAGTGTCCATGTAGATACTTGTACACATCAATCATGTCCCCTCTTTTTCGCCTGTAACTGAGAGATGGCAGTGAAAGGTGGCGTAGACGTTCAGAGTAGGACAAATGCCTAATCCCCGGAATCATTTTAGTCGCCCTTCTCTGAACACTTTCAAGTCTTCTTTGTTCACCTAGCTTGAAAGGTGACCACACAGCTTGACCATATTCCAAGATGGGTCTCACAATGCCTTTAAACAAGAGCTTAACAGTATCCTCATCCAAATATACAAAGGATCTCCTAATAATTCCTAACAGCTTATTTGACTTTGCAACAGCTTGGGAAATATGGTCCTTGAATGTCAATTGTGAGTCCACTAAAACACCCAAATCCTTCTCAGCTTTTGTTTGAGCCAAGACAATTGTGTCAGACCCTTTCTTCATGACATATTGGGAGTCTGAACATGACCGACCAATTTTCATTACAACACATTTGTCAGGGTGGAAACGAAGCTGCCATCTATCTGCCCATGACTCAAGTGCCTCTAAGTCCTCTTGCAGCTGCTCAGTAGCTCCTGGCTTATCTGAGCGCACATACAACTTTGTGTCATCTGCAAAGAGTTTTGAGCTAGACCGAACACATGTTGGGAGGTCATTTATGTACACTACAAACAGAATCGGGCCAAGTACACTCCCTTGTGGTACTCCACTTGAGACAGCTGACCAACCTGATTTCTGACCACTGACCACGACCCTTTGGCGTCTGCCAAGTAAAAAAGATCTAATCCAAGCAAGGACTTTGCCCTGAATGCCATATGCCTCCAATTTACAGCGCAAGCGCTGGTGGGGAACGGTATCAAAAGCTTTCATTAGATCCATATACACAACATCAACAGTACCACCCTCTTCTAGTATTTGTGTCCATTCATCCAACACTTCCAACAAGTTTGTCATGCATGACCGCCCAGCAATGAAACCATGCTCATGATCAGAAAGAAGATCATTCCTTTGGAGATGATTAACAACTTGCTTTCTCAGCAGGCTTTCAAACAACTTACACACCACACTGGTTAAGCTTACTGGCCTATAGTTTTTTCCATCTGCCTTACTACCCCTCTTGAAAATCGGAGTCACGTTAGCACTCTTCCAATCCTTTGGTAAATTACCTGTTTCAAGACTCTCCTTAAAAAGGATGGCAAGAGGTTCAGAGATGACATCTGCTAATTCTTTGAGTATGCGAGGGTGAAGATTATCAGGTCCCGGGGATTTACTCGGTTGGAGATTGTGGAGCAGGTCAAACACATCCTTAGTCGATATGGCAAAATCTGAGAGTGGATGGTCAAACTCAACTACCGGTGGGTCCGGCATATCCTCCAGATCCTCTTGTGTAAATACTGATGTGAATACACCTTGCAATACCTCTGCTTTCTCTTTGCTTGAAGAGGTGATGCTCCCATCACTTTTCTTAAGATTGGCAACAGACTCACGAACAGTAGTCTTCGATTTCACATACGACCAAAAAGCTTTAGGGCACTGTTTTGATCCAGATGCTATACGACTTTCAAAGTTACGAACTGCTTTTCTACACGCCCATCTGGCTTGATTCCGTGCACGAGTGTAGCACAGTCTTTGCATATTGATATCATGACTATTGTACTGTGAGTTAGTCTGCACTCTCAACATATCTTGCAGCTTTCTAAATTGTCTATGTTTTTCCCTTACTAGATTGAGAGTGCTAGCATCCATCCATGATTTCTTCTTCTTGCCTTTCTTAAGATCCTTCTTTGGTGTGTATCTATCTAGTACAGAATTTACCTTTTCTTTAAAAAACAGCCAGGAATCATCCACAGATCCTGAACCGAGTTCCGCCTCCCAGTCAACGGCACCAAGGGTATCCCGCATTGCGTCATAATCTGCCTTGTTGTACAGGTATTTTACTTCCCTTCCAGTTCCATCATTTCCACATAATGAGAAAAGTAACACAGTGTCACAGTGTCGATCGGCCATTTTTAGGGGTTCAAAACAATATGATGCATTTTGTATACATCGCCTTAAATTCACCATCCATCGCCTGGCGGGAGGATGGACTGCCCTCCGTAGCCTCACCCCTGCTGCCAGGTCCTGGCTGAGGGAGGCAGTCTTCACTGCATAAGACTCAAGATGACAGATCAGACAGACAGACCACAAGCAAGAAGAAGAGAAGAAGCCTTAAAATCACAGGGCTGCCAACTCTCACTCATTGAGAGTAAGACTCACTCATTTTGGTCCTTTCTCACTCTAAAACTTTATTTCATTTGCATGCATTTCTATTGATCTCACTCATTTTGACTCCTAAATTATAGCATTGGCCTATGGGATCGAGTCTCACTCTCAACTAGTTTCCAATGTTGGCAGCGCTGAAATCAAATTCACCCGTGCCGGTTATCTTACTTTAGTATCAGTTGTTTCCCAAATCCTGATGTTTGAATTCATAATCGTCTTTAGTAATTTTATGGCTGAATTCGTGATAAATGAGCAAACTTGTAGAAAGAGAATTGGCTTCAGAGAATGTGGCACCAGATTTCGACATTCTCATATTAAGACATGTTATAGAGGAAACAACAAGTTCTTGCGCTGGTATGATTGCTGGTTTGCGTCCACAATGCAGTGTATGCGTACTGTACGCGCCATGTGATTTTATGTGTGATGCGCGCGCTGTGATTGTGTCGAAAAATGTGATGCTGGGTGCGGTATGGCAAAATCTGATGCCAGCGACGGCTTTACGGAAATCGCTTCAAAACTGAACACGAGTGCATTCAAATGGGGATTCGTTTACGGCATATATATATTATTATTGGCCTTTGTAGCTCAACTTCATATCGAAATTCCGAGGTAAAGAGGTGCAGTATTGATGGTAAACAAGGAAATGTGCTGAAGTGTTGAAAACCGGTACCCTTACTGTATCATTTTCAGAACCTCATCAGTGTGTATTGGAATATTTTTATTGAGAATGGCAATGTGAAAAATTCAACTAAATCTCAACTTCTTAAGTGTCCAGGTACGCAACCCCCCATCATTCATATAGCACACAAGATAAACTGATCTTCACCAGTCGCACTTAAGTCCTTCTTAAGCACCCCCTAAACCTACATTGTAGGATGGGGGGTTGGGTGTCCGGACACTTAAGACTCTCGCGTACGGACTTGCTTATTAGCTCACCTGAGCCAAAGGCTCAAGTGAGCTATTGCGATCGCCCTTCGTCCGGCGCCCGTCGTGCGTCGTTCCGTCGTCCGTCGCGCATCGCGCGTAAACTTTTTACATTTTCATCTTCTTCTTGAAAACCCCAGGACCGATTTTCATCAAACTTGGCAGGTAGCATCCCTAGGGGGTTAGGAACTCAATTTGTTAAAATGGGCACCATACCCCACCCAGGGGGCCCCCAAAGGGGGGGGGGGGGGCCCAACCCCCCAAAATTAAGGAATCTGTAAAAATCTTCTTCTCTAGAACCAGAAGTGATAGAGCTAAGTTAATACTATGAGTTAGTACATTGATGACTGTAGTTTCAAGTTTGTTCATGGCAGGATCAGGGGTGCCCCCCTTGGGACCCAGGGGAGGGGGTGGGGAGGGGTTCTAATGGGGCCTAAATTGTACATTTTCATCTCCTTCTTGAGAACCCCATGACCCATTTTCACCAAACTTGGCAGGTACGGTAGCATCCCTAGGGGGTTAGGAACTCAATTTGTTAAAATAGGCACCATGCCCCACCCAGGGGGCCCCCAGGGGGGCAACCCCCCCCCCCCCCCCCCAAATTAAGGAATCTTTAAAAATGTTCTTCTCTAGAAGCAGAAGAGATGGAGCTAAGTTAATATTATGAGTTAGTACATTGATGACTGTAGTTTCAAGTTTGTTCATGGCAGAATCAGGGGTGCCCCCCTTGGGACCCAGGGGTGAGGAGGGGTCTTAATGGGGCCTAAATTGTACATTTTTATCTTCTTCTTTAGAACCCCATAACCCATTTTCACCAAACTTGGCAGGTAGCATCCCTAAGGGGTTAGGATTTGTTAAAATTTGTTAAAATGGGCACCATGCCCCACCCAGGGGGCCCCCTGGGGGGGGGGGGGCTAAACCCCCAAAATGAAGGAATCTTTAAAAATCTTCTCTAGAATCAGAAGTTATAGAGCTAAGATAATACTATGAGTGAGTACATTAATGACTGTAGTTTTGAGTTTGTTCATAGGAGATCCAGGGGTGCCCCTCTTGGGGGCAGGGGTGGGGGGGGGGGGTGGTTGGGAAGGTCCAAATTGGGGCCTGAATTGTACATTTTCATCTTCTTCCTGAAAACCTCATGATGGATTTTCGTCAAACTTGGCAGGTAGCATCCCTAGGGGGTCAGGATCTAAATTTATCAAAATGGGCACCATGCTCCACCCAGAGGGCCCCAGGGGGCCCCAATCCCCAATAATTAAGGAATCTTAAAAAATTTGGGCCCTTATTGTACATTTTCATCTTCTACTTGAGAATGCCTGGTCAAATTTTGGTAGAGCTGTGAATAATTTAGATTAGTGACTGCGTGAAAGGTGAACTTGCGATACTCAGGTGAGCGCTAGACTCGCGGGTCTCTTGTTTTACTTTGAATGCGCATTGACGCACACCTCCTCACTGACAAACAACTGTTTACGTAGGCGCGTCAACACCAGACGCACTTTACAGTACGCGTCTGGTCCCACAACCTGTCCGGACACCCAATGACTTGGTGTACATAGTCCCATGTACCGGGGACGAGGTATTTAACCCCGGCTCGGGGTGCTCCTTTTATACAGTATACAGTTATACTGTGGGAACGTTTCTCGTTCGGCGTTAGCTGTGTTATTTCACAGTTAGAGACGGGGGGTAGCTCCTCTACGTCATTACCAGTGATTACATGTCAATGGTAAGATCTTTAATTCCAAAGCAAACTGCCCATAATTCGACCAACACTTTCCCAAAGCGACCCATGCATTCTGCGTGAGACTCTAGCATTATAGGGTCCTTCTCACGATCTCATGGCTAGCATGCCACTCTTCTTTCTCACGCATCGAAGGATTAAAGACAAGTGATTCTGTAAAACGATGGTTCGCGTGCATTTCAATTTCGCGAATTTCGCGAGCGCCAAGAATTCGCGAAAATTTAATGCCACGAAAAAGGCCGTCGGCTCCAATTCGCGAAAATTTCGTGCTGCGAATATATCATGTTTTACAGTGTAGTTGCAATTGACAGTATATTTCCCTGTCTTTGTCTTTCAAAATAAGTATAAAATAGTCACTGAAGTATGCACCAGATCGCACCAGTAAGAGTTCAAAATTGAAAAAGCTTCCTGCTGTGGAGTAGGGGGGATACCCCCCTCCCACTCCCTCCCTTGCTCACTCGCGCACATGCGCGCACGCCAAGATGCAGATCGAGTCATGAAATTCTCACTCATGAACATTTTTTCAACTTAGCATCTCTGCTTTCCAAAGTTTGACTGTCAGCTACAGGAACAGGTACATTGTAAAACCTACATCAGTATAGTAATTATGTCTACTAGCTACTCATCAACCACCTATTTTTAGATCGCACCCTCACTCAATGGCTTTCTCGCGTATAAAATCTGAAATATGCATGGGCCGGGACGGGGCACAATACGCTGGAACATTCAAGCATGAATTAATACAAATCAAGAAAAAATTAGGGGGATACAGGTATAAGGTAAATAACCTGAGGAAACAGAAGGAAAAAGAATTAAAGGAAATCCCCATAATACATGTACAGTTTGGTAATTATTGTTTTAACACATATTTGCCCATTAACTGGATTTACATGATTTTCAATGGGAAAGCAGGCTGTCGGTTTAAAAAATGAGCTACCACGGGCGCACAAAAAAAACCTTGCCTGTGTTTATCACCGAGATTTACGTGCGTAGGATACTGAGCGACAATCTGAGCATGGGGTAAGGATCTGCGATATTTTCTCCCAAAGTGAGACGAAATTGAGGTAAATCTGTTGAATATTTTTGGTGAAATAGTGGTTACAAATAGAGGCGGTTGATGAATAGTAGGTCGAACCATACATGGCCATGCTTTTTCTCATCATTCTTGACTGTCAAGAATGATGAGAAAAAGCATGGCCATGTAAGACATCAGTGTCTGACATCAGATCATGGTCGAATCTGGCATGAGAGGTCAAACTTTTGCATTGCCGTTGCATTGGTGCTGCTTGGTTTTTACACTGTATGTAAAAATTAATGCAGTACCGCATACTATTTACAGTGAAATGTTCAGAATTCACATCAGTTCATACAGATGTACAAACCAGATCTGGGGTCTATAAGTCAGACAGGAGTACCCTAGGGTACCCGATACTAGATCTAGGCTTACGTCACTTTTGAATGAATGTTTTCAATGAATAGAAACGACTTTTAGTCCGGGAGCCAGCGGGGGTCAGCCTAGCTGAAAAGGTTACCAATTTTTATGTATATAGTAATTTAGTACATATGCCCCTAAGTATGGAAATGCACGTCTGGCTGGTCATCGGTGGTGGGTGTGGCCAGGAGGGCCAAAAAAAGGACCCCTCAAAATTAGGCTAGCCTAGCTGGAAAAGTAACCCCATGAAAACCACTGGAACTTGTTCGTTACACTTACAGGATAAATGAATGACCATTGCCAGACGTTTTAAGTGGTGGGGGGTAGCCGCCAGACGCTCTTAAAGGCCCAACTCCAGCTAGGCTAGCCTAGCTGAAAAAGTAACCTCATGAAAACCACTGGAACTTGTTCGTTACACTTACAGGATAAATGAATGACCATTGCCAGACGTTTTAAGTGGTGGGGGGTAGCCGCCAGACGCCCTTAAAGACCCAAATTTTTCCAGCTAGGCTAGCCTAGCTGAAAAAGTAACCTCATGAAACCCACTGGAACTTGTTCGTTACACTTACAGAATAAATGAATGACCATTGCCAGACGTTTTAAGTGGTGGGGGGTAGCCGCCAGACGCCCTGAAAGACCCAAATTTTTCCAGCTAGGCTAGCCTAGCTGAAAAAGTAACCTCATGAAACCCACTGGAACTTGTTCGTTACACTTACAGGATAAATGAATGACCATTGCCAGACGTTTTAAGTGGTGGGGGGTAGCCGCCAGACGCCCTTAAAGACCCAAATTTTTCCAGCTAGGCTAGCCTAGCTGAAAAAGTAACCTAATGAAACCCACTGGAACTTGTTCGTTACACTTACAGGATAAATGCATGACCATTGCCAGACGTTTTAAGTGGTGGGGGGTAGCCGCCAGACGCCCTTAAAGACCAAACTTTTTCCAGCTATATAGGCTAGCCTATAGCTGAAAATATAACCTAATGAAACCCACTGGAACGTGTTATTTACACTTACAGGATATATGCATGGCCGTTGCCAGACGTTTTAAGAAGTGGGGGAGGGGGGGGGGGGGGTGTAGCCGCCAGATGCCCTCAAAGACCCAATTTTACCAGCTAGACTATAACCCTGGCTGGAAAAGTAACCTCCTGAAACCCACTGGAACTTGTTCTATGTTTGTATCTCACCTGATAAACACTGTCGACATAGTATTCCGGTGTTCTTTCAATAACTTTCCACACTTTTGAGCTATATGATCACCAAATTCACTCCTCAGATCATCTAATGATTGCTGTCAAGTGTTAATATTGGTGAAGTCCGACTACGTCAACAGTCAAAAAGTCAATGAACTAGGCCTATGCCATTTGAAAATCTCTGTAATCACAAAGTCGATATGTGGACGAGACATTACATCGCTTTTGCCTTGTTAAATGGTGAATATTAAATTAATTTGTAAGCTTCCGTTTCTAATTCATACAGCACCAGCATACATGTCTGAGAATAGCGGTAAAGAAGATTAGAGTCTTTGGCAACAAGTGCAAAATTAAATTCTGTGCCTTATTTGCTAAACAAACGTGGTAGGAGGACAACGACCTGTTAGGCAATATGGCGGACCAATAGCTCTATATTATTAGTGTTATATATAGAATAAATGACAATGATGTAGTTCTGAAGCATACTTTTCATTAGATGCTTTTGCAATGACTCAATGTATACTTTTAATCGAACTAAGTATAATTATATCCATGACTTGCTCATGAATTACGGCAGAACGATTCCGTGAGGAAAGTTCTCTGTCATGTCATTACGGAAGAAGTGAACGTGTCAATATTTTGCTATTTGTTCCATAATTATTTCTGAAGTGGTTAAATGTATTTTCCTAAAACATTTTTTCTTTTATATAATACCTACGTTGCATCCAAATGCCTATTCGTTGAAAAAAATGCGGGCCATGTATTCAAAGGTCAAAGATCATAGGTTAATGGAAGTAGGGCATACATTGTACAACATTTCACTAAGTTGTTGTTTTTTTTTTTTTTGGGGGGGGGGATGATTCAAAGTGTCCTAAAACCTTGTATTTTAATACATGTATTTACTTTTGTAGTCACGACTCTTGCTATGAATGATGCCAAACTCTTCCCGCTCATACAAATGCAGCCGTTTCAGGGAAATAATTATGATAATGATTGGTAATGCTGAAGTGGTTCATAACATTCCATTGATACTATGTATAGAACAGAAAATGAATTTGACAATGGTATAATCCGCAATTTACTCTTTGACAGGTTCTATCATCCGATTAATAATGTATAAATTGAATATACAGTAGTCCCCTATTCAGTAACTACAGGTTAAGTTAGATAAGCTGCATTCATTTTGCACGCGACCAAGGCGTTATAGCCAAAGATGATTGAATTCTGTAAATCTCTGTGTGCCTGGACAGGATTGGAAAACGAAACAACTTTCTGTGTATAGAACAACGAAACAGAAACTGGTGCATGCATTATCTCAGTCACTTTGTTATGCATCATGATGGTTTGCTCATTGCAGTTCCGGAATCTCAGCTCGAGGGACTCGAATTGATCCTAAATCAGTCGGCATGCGTGTATCACCCAAAACAATATCTGAACACAATTATAACTGCAGTCCTCCATAGTCTGTATTGGTTGTCGATAAGGGCTGGTATCAAGTTTGATTTTCATATTATTTACAGTACCGAAGTTGTATTTAATTGTTTTCATCGAAATGCCGTATACGGTATGCGTATCTCAGTTAACTCTTTAAACCATAGTTGTAATCTACGTGCCAAGAATCTCATGTTTTCAATAAGCGTGAACTCCAAGACATGTCGTGATAAGGACTTTAAGACAATTGGCATCGTCATTATAAAACGAATTCCCCTTTTACAAGACACGTTTTAGATTTTAGATAGAAATATGGATTCGTTTGAATGCATACAAACAGCTTCTTAAATCCTCTTACATTTAGTTTTTAAGATATGGTGTATACTTTAGAAGTGTAAGAAGCATGCTCTTGTTTTAGAGGCTTTGAGTACTGGTAAGAAGCATATGTTATTCTTGTAGATTATGTGAATAAGTACGCATTCAAGAACGTTTTGAATAAAACGTATCCAGACAACTGCATATCATATTTTCACCTCTTCCTTATACATGCAGATGTATACTCTTGCCGAGAAGGTTAACTGTTTGATAGATATAGTGCTCACCTTATTGAAAAGGTAATTGGGTAAATTTTTGGTTTCAGTATAGGGCAAGTCCAAGATAATGTCCCCTCAGATGCTCAAAATTCATCTTGATTTAATCAAAAAGTTATTGATATCATGTTGTAGCCAAAGAGTTAAATCGTATATTTCCAGCAAAGAAAATATTGAATTATGCAAATTTATGCAAGAAATATGGCCTTGATTTGCATAAATCAAAAACAAACCTTACGTATGGGACAAATTATAAATATTCATCTAAAATCAGTTGAATTTGTCCTTGACCTGGTTCCTTTATGGACATGACCCCTGTATGAGCTAGTATAATCTGCAATTGGTAAGACAAGGTCAGCACATTAATTATGCAAATTATGCACTTTCCCAGAACATAGTGTCCCATACGTAAGGATTTGAGTATGTTTTTTTAAGTTTTTTCTGAAGATTTCTAACATTGACCAATCATACTTTAGGAAGTTCTAATTTATTCATTTCAACTCCAGATTAGCAAAACTAAATGTGGAAATTTAATTAGTCCTTCATCTTATAACTAATTAAAGTTTGCTTACGTATGGGACAAATGCCTTACGTATGGGACATTACATGCAAAGTGAATGGGAAAACCACCTTTTGACATGGATGCTATTAAGTCCTTACATTTGTTTGGTTAATGGTTATCTTTGCACCTACTCTGAAGGACATGTCTATATATCTGCCTCTCCTACTCAGTTGACCTCAGGGAGAGTGTAAGAACAGCATTATTGAGTCATTCTATGATTAAGAAAGGAAAATAAAGAATATTCATTTATACTTGTATTTTCTTATTTTCATTAGAGGCTGTGCAGCTGGTCTTAAATTAACATTCCCTGTTAACATTTTGATATTGGACATTTTCTTAATTCAGTTATCATTTTCAACTTTACCCCTCTACAAAATGACTTTGTCCAAGAGAATGGATTCTCTGAGTGTCATTTTAGGTGCAGTACACTGTTCACCATGTACTACAGGTTGTACAGCCTCAAAAGGGAAATTAAAACAATTGTGCTTATAGCACTCATCAATGACAACATTATAGGTCTTGCTGAAAAGAAAAATCACTAAGGTGACAGCAGGTAACTTTGTCATTACTAGAGTTGATAGCAAAGGAAAATCCCGATGAGAATACTTTTTATTTTGATATGATTGTTAATATATTTCAACTGCTCACCCTCAGAATATGTCATGACTTTATCAAGGTCATGAACATGATTTCTGAAAATCCTGTAAAATGAAGACTATAGTTTACATTTGCCATAAACCACAATATCAATACTGGTTCTGTGGTTGGAGTGCTAAAAACTCAAATAACACAAACAAATAAGGAATTCAATATTCTTTTCTATTTTGTGTTTGAAGAGACAGATGTGCTCTGAGACACCTTCATCAACTCATACTTTACTTTGTACCCCAAATCTACACAATTATCAACATACATTGCAATCTGGTAGTGTATGATCAAATGAGGTTATTAGAATTTATTCAAAATTGTAAGTTGCAGATCAGTGAGTTACTTAAGTGTTTCAAATCTAGACTTGAATGTGCAAATGATAATCTTTCCTGTATCACTATACAAGCATGTATGTTTGTACAAAGTAACACAAATTTTGTCGTCTTTGGTTTCATAGACATGAAGCCAAGCAATTTGAAAAAAAAAAAAGCCAGCATTGGTACATACATTCTTCTATCTCCTTAAAATCTAAAACTTTCATTGAAATTTGATTGATTTTGCAGTTCAGCTAAAATTCATATGGCAAAACATGATTACAGAGCAAAATGAAGTATTCTTGTTGTTGTTGTGTTTTGTGCTGAATTTCAAACAATTATAAAGCTTTATAAAAACTTAAACAACTTGCAAGGTAAGCCTAGATCTACTGAAAGTACCCACTTCAAACTGTATTTGCAAATTACATTGTACATGACATTTGATTCTAAAGTTGAAATTATCAAGACTACAAATTAGTTATTGTACATGTACATGTATGCTATATCAAGGTCGCAAGCTAGAATTCGCTCATTTTTGTTTTCATTTGATAAAAAACATATTGACTAGAGTATTACAAATGGGCTAGAAATAGAGTGTCAGTATATATCTGTATGTGTAGACATCATGAGGACATTGTTAATGTATGACGGAATCCAAACTAAGACATTTAATTGTAAATTGGTAATTACTTTTATTTCTTTTATTTTAGCTTTTGCTAGGTACCTGAACCGGGAAAGTACCCACTTAGAAGTCTATTTCATTTGTTACACGTTATAGCATGATTTGTGGAACTGAATATGACACTATGGGGAAATTTTAAGTCATTCCCATGAATGCATTTGAGCACTAAAGACAAATGTCCCATACGTAAGTTGAGCCATGTCCCATACGTAAGGTGTACTTTCGTTAATTAAACCAACTTCATGAAAATATGCTTTATTCTTTTGCAGTGAAACTTTGCTGAAAGATACTTCAGTATTGTACCTTTCTTCACTTCTAAACAGAACTTGATCAGTAAGGTACTTTCAGAGAATTTTCAGTTCAAACTTTATTTTGAAAAATCCAGTTTTTCTCTGGTCCCATACGTAAGTTGCCATATTTTTCTTAATAAAATAATTAACCCAAGGTCATATGACATCAAACTTAAACACAATACTCTTCTCAGGGATACCAGTCCTCCTGATGATAAACAATAAAATCCAAGTGCTCCTTCATTACTTTTCAGAGGTTTGAAATCTCTGAATGTCCCATACGTAAGGTGCGCGATATCTTGGACTTGCCCTATATTATTCAAACACAACTAAGTTAACTTTTACATTAACATTTTCACAACTCACAAATTCTGCACGCACACACATTTCATGATTCACAAGATCCAAGTTACACTAATCCTATTTACTTTGCAGAGTGCAACAACAACATAAGTTATATGCTGAGCAAATAGGCTTACATCAGTTCGCACTATTCAAGGTTTAGAGTAGTTAAGGAACTAAATCGTACCCGATTTTGTGATGCTAAGTTGCACCTTGAGATGATGGGCAATATTGCCCCTGTAAAGGAGCAGGCAGTGACACTGACTTGCTCCTTTGAAGGAGCAATTTTGCAGCAGTCATGGAGCAAATAAGCACCACATAGGTGCAACATCATACCAATAAGGCACAAGGTTGCACCCTCAAGAGAGGGTACATTCTTGCATCCTTCGGGCATAAAGTTAAAGGTACGAGGTTGCGCCTTTTTCAAGGGGGCAAAGTTGCTCCCGAGGGTGTAACTTTCACCCTTTCTTGCGGGTACAAAGTAGCATCCAAAGTTCCAAGATTGCACCCTCAAAACAAGGCACAATCTTGGAACTTTGGGTGTTTCTTTGCACCCTCACGAAAGGATGTAATGTTGCACCAAGATGTAAAGGCTTCACGGGGTGCAAAGGTGCGCCGAAAGGTAAAGAGTGCAAGAAAGCACCCTCAAGAAAGGTGCAACTTAGCACCACTTAATGTGGGTGGAAAGATGCACCCTCACGAAGAGGTGCAATCTAGCACCACTTTGTGTGGGTGGAAAGATGTACCCAAGGGAACATTTTCGCACCCTCAATAAAGGGTTCAACTTTGCACCCTCTCTGCAGTATTATTTTATACACACGTGAATTCCTTGTTCCTGTGAGCTACGTTTAATATGAGCGTGACCCAGTATTAGACACGTGTCAAGCCTTTGCAGACACAGAATTTTTTTTTTTCATATTCTTTAAAGGTCATTTAAAACAAATTTAAATATATATTTATTTCTTTTAAGTTAAGAGGAGGAAATGTGGAGATCATGACCTGTGATACATGTTACGGGAAGTCTATATTTTTATGTCTACTCGTTTTTTTTTTTTCAACTACAAGGAATTACCTATATATGAGCTAATTGGATAAAGAAGCTGAGCATTCCTTTTTTCATCAGTTAATGTCAGTGCTGGTGTATTATTCTTGAAAAGTTGGCATCTAAATGTCCTCCAAACCAAGTACTTACTGTATAAAATTATATTTCTGTGAGTTACGTTTCTTATGAGCATGACAGATCTGTAGACACGTGTCATAGTGGTTACAAACACTAAGTTTCTTTTGCTTTCATCGTTATCAAGAAGCGATTTTGAACAATTTCAGATGTTCAGTTTTTTTCAATTTCGTTACGAGAAGGCAATAATGATTTCACGTAAAATATGTTAAGGAAAGTTGATAGTTTGGTTATTTTATCATTACTCATCTTCGTCTTCTCAACAAGAAGATGATACACATGAGCTCATTTGCTAAAGAAGTTGAAGGATGTTTAATTGCTGGTAGCCACGTAGGGGCTTTTGTCATAACATTTTGCATCTTAATCCCTCGAAACTAAGTACATGCAGTATTAGTTTATAGAAAACAATATTTTTGTTGTTGCTGTGACTGAGCTTATTCATATGAATTTTAGACATGTTTCTCATATGCTTCTGTCATATGCTTTACTGAAGAACAGCAAATGTTGAGTTTATTGGCAAGAGAGGTTGATCATTACTTTACATTTAAGCTCATTGAAGTGCCGGAGCATAAACTTGTCTTGAAATATTAGCATCCAAAACCCTCCAAACCAAAAACGTGCAATACTAGACACGACAGGAATTCCTTGTTGTTGTGAGTTATGTTTCTTAAAAACACTGATTTTTTCTGCTTTTGCAGTGTGCTATGTTCAAAAACACTCTTGAACAATTATCAAATTTCGTTTCTTTCTTAAGAGAAGAAAACGGTGAGGTAATGTGAAGCATGTTCCTATAAGTTTTATTTCGTTAATAATTTTTCTTTACCCATCTCCTCAACCGTAAAGTGATATGGTACCTAAAAAGTCATAGGCCAAAGATGTTGAGCTTTACTTCCCCTATTCAAAGTAAATTTAAGAGCTGGGGCATTATTTTTTTAAAAGTTGGCATTTTAAGCTATGTACACCGAGGACGAGTCTTACTGAATGGATTTCTTGTTGCAGTAGAATTGTATTTTTTATGAGCTTGATGGAGTATTAGACAATTGTATGAAGTGTTTGCAAAAACTGTTAATGTATTCCCTTTTGCTAATGTCCAAAGAGTTCATTTGCCAAGTTTTGATTGTCTTTTGTTTTAATCATCAGGGGTCTGTTTTATCATGGTCATAGAGGAAAGAAACTTAATTATAAAAAAAGCCTTCATATAAGAAGAGATACTGTAGGACACAATTTCATCAAAAGTTGTGATTTTTAACATTTCCAAAATGCAATTGATGAATATTTCTCCCCAGGGCACAGAAAGAAAGTAGTTTTTGGTCTTGTTTTTTTTTCACGTCAGTATGTTATAATACCCGCGGGTTTACGCCCATCCCACCAATTTCCATCCGGATACTGTACCCGGCCCTGTTTTTTTGTTTTTTTGTTTTTGTTTTTTTTACACTGCAAAGAAAATGAGAACACTGATGTTTGAGAAAAATCCCGACATGTTTGATTGGGCAATTCTTTTTTGATGTCTATTATTCTTTCCAAATAAGTTTTTTGGTTATCACTGAGGACAAATACAGATACCCTATTTCTTCTACCAAAACCACAGCACTGTATATTCTCATATTTCTACAGTATTTTGTCTCAAAACTTGCCCTATTAATATTTCAAAGCATGTTTCCATGTGCGCTCAAGAAACTCCCCCATTAAAGGAGACCTCCGGGTGATTCTCAGATGTTTACATTTGTACAACTATGAATTAGTTATACTGAGGACAGAGTTTCAGAATTTGTGATAATTGGGATGAGGAATAAGAATATTTTCAAAAAATAGAGCAAATTGCAATGAACAAGGATGATGACATGGGAGAGTCACCATAAGAATGCATGAGTTGGGGCTCAAGGAAGCAGAACAAAAGAATAAGGCATGCATAGATTATAGACAGGTGAACTCGCAAGCTAGCGGTATTGTTATGGAATTACACTGCTATCATTTCTGAAATATGTGAACCTTATAGCTGGTAAAATTGTGTCTTTGAGAGCGTCTGGGGGCTACGCCCCACCACTTAAAGCGTCTGGCAACGGTCATGCATTTATTCTGTAAGTGTAAGAACAAGTTCCAGTGGGTTTCATGGGGTTACTTTCCTAATTTTCAGCTAGGCTAGCCTAGCTGGTTAGAGTTTGGTCTTTGGGGCGTCTGGCGGCTATTGTCTGGCAACGATCATTCAATTATCCTTTGAGTGTATCACAAGAACAAGTTCCAGTGGGTTTCAGGAGGTTATTTTTCCAGCTATATATAGGCTATAGCTTAGTCTAGCTGGAAAAATTGCGTCTTTAAGGGCGTCTGGCGGCTTCCCCCCCCCCCCCCCACAACCACCATTTAAAACGTCTGGCAACGGTCATGCATATCCTGTAAGTATACAGAACAAGTTCCAGTGGGTTTCACAAGGTTACTTGTTCAGCAAGGCAAGCCTAGCTGGAAAAAGTTTGGTCTTTAAGGGCGTCTGGCGGCTACCCCCCACCACTTAAAACGTCTGGCAATGGTCATTCATTTATCCTGTAAGTGTAACAAATAAGTTCCAGTGGGTTACATTAGGTTACTTTTTCAGCTAGGCTAGCCTAGCTGGAAAAATTGGGGTCTTTAAGGGCGTCTGGCGGCTACCCCCCACCACTTAAAACGTCTGGCAATGGTCATTCATTTATCCTGTAAGTGTAACGAACAAGTTCCAGTGGTTTTCATGAGGTTACTTTTTCAGCTAGGCTAGCCTAGCTGGAGTTGGGCCTTTAAGAGCGTCTGGCGGCTACCCCCCACCACTTAAAACGTCTGGCAATGGTCATTCATTTATCCTGTAAGTGTAACGAACAAGTTGCAGTGGTTTTCATGGGGTTACTTTTCCAGCTAGGCTAGCCTAATTTTGGGGGGTCCTTTTTGTGGCCCTCCTGGCCACACCCACCACCGATGACCAGCCAGACGTGCATTTCCATACTCAGGGGCATATGTACTAAATTGCTATACACATAAAAATTGGTAACCTTTTCAGCTAGGCTGACCCCCGCTGGCTCCCGGACTATTTATTCAGGGTTAACATAATACAACCTCAGGGTCCCTACTGACCCTAGCGTTGCACAGCCATTTCTTATAAACGCCTTCTCACGTTCACCCTCCTCACAATTCACTCCTCGATGCGCACCTCTCACCCACACACACGCGAATAATTCCAATTGGGCAATTTCATACAGGTCTACGTACGTTTCGGACATTTTTAACTGCTCTCACAGCTAGAGTTGATATCACTGAATGCAGTTTGATACTTTAGTATCTCACATCCATATGTAGCAATGGAAAGTGATTATGTTAGATATGATCAACATTTTCATCTTGAGGTGATGAAAAACAATGCTGTTACAGACATACTCGCACAAATGGATTTTCGTACTGAGTGCGCGAACCTTTGTTACAAGTGCGCATACTCTTGCTACAAGCAGGGAGGTGGAAGATCCCTGTTTGTGGGATAACTTGTTTACCACTGTGACTCAGTGTGCGGCCAGTAAAAATCAACACAGCTCTGGACCAATGAGATGGCAGGATTGTCGCTACCCATTCTATAAATGTCTATGGTCCTGTTTCAGATCAGTGGTGTAACTGACAAAAAGTACCAGGTACGTAATTGAACTATAAAGAATAATTACAAAGTTGTATTGCCTGTTTCTCTGGTGGTTTGAAAGGGCATCAAAAGTGCTACGTCCCATAGCATAAACTTCTGTAAAACAGAAATGTTCGAGTGCATTTTAATTTCAAGATTCGTGAAAATAAGATGGGCGTGGCTCAGATCAAGGGTACACTGCACAATGTGCAAAAGTGTGCTTCTGAAAATTCTAAATTCAACTATAATGCAATGGTAGTGACTAGGACATGAAGTGCTATTTTCATCTTTGAAGGTACAGTTGATCCTCTATTATCCGGCCTCCCTTTATCTGGATCTCTCTATTATCCGGACGCAATCTCGCCGTGATTTTTTAAAATAATTACGGGAAGAAAGGAGGATTCCCAACTCCTTGAGAACTCCTACCCAAACACACATGAATTACATATTACTTCCAATATGATTAACATACATTGCATCAAATTTCCTTCCAAATTGCTTACCTTCAGACATTTCGACATCCCGAAACATCCCCAAATGTAACAATGAAAAGGTTGCAGTATACACATTACTACATGTGGTACCACAATGGGCTACATCAGTGTGTATGTATGTACATAATATAAAGCATTGAGTCTCCCGTATCCGCCCAAATCCCTTATCCGGATGAGCCCCGGTCCCGACTTGTCCGGATACGAGAGGTTCAACTGTATAATATCATAGTAGCTGCACACAAGTTTACAGGTTCATTGCTCCAAATTTAGGTATTTTACAGCAATTTTATGGTTTAAAAAATGCCCATTTTTAATTTTTTGTCTTACATGCAGAACATAGATTTTTTGGACACCTAATTTTTATACCCCCACCCACACAAAGTGTGTATGGGGGTAGATAGGAATCACTCTGAGGTCGTGTGGCCGGTCGGTCGGTCAGTTGGGCTAGCGGTCGGGCGGTCGGTCTGTTGCAAAATCTTGTAGATCGAACTCCTCTCTCATCTTTTGAGCAATTGACCCCAAATATGGCATGTGTGACCGCTATCAAAGGTAGATTTGCAATCTTGAGACACCTTTTTTGTTAGTATGGCATAATGCGTTGCCATGGCAACGGCATATTTTCACAAAAAATTGTGGTTTAAACTACTCTGTCATTTTTTGAGCAATTAACCCCAAATTAAGCATGTGTGACCGCTATCAAAGTAAGATGTGCAAGACACCTTTTTCGTTAGTACAAGTGTATTGGATAATGAGTTGCCACATGGCAACGGCAAATTAAAAAAAAATGTTACAAAATGTTGTGGATCAAACTACTCTCTCATTTTTTGAGCAATTGACCCCAAATTTGGCATGTATGACCGCTATCTCAGGCAAATATGCAAGACACCTTTTTCTTGAGTATTGTATAATGCGTTGCCATGGCAATGGCAGATTTTCATAAAAATCTTACAAAATGTGGATCAAACTACTCTCAGTTTTGTAGCAATTCAGTTTGAATTTGGGATAAGATCAATTGATGTAATATGTAGTTGTGCAAAACACCTTTGATGTGTGAGTTAAAAAATCTGTTGCCATGGCAACAGTTTTTTTTTTTTAACCAATCATACAAAAATGTGTCGATTAACCTAACTCCTTTATAAGCATTTTGCTTGAAAATTGGCACACATGACCGCTGTGGTATGTAGATGTGTAAACATTTAAGCTTTCATCAGTGGTAAACAATGCGTTGCCATGGTAACTATCTTTTCTGGGCAATTCAAGTTCAAGTTCAAGTTTGAATTTATTCGTTTTTCCACAATAAGATCATACAGACATAAATCTCACTTTCTTGAGTGACAGAAACAATGTATGTAAATTCGTACAAAGAAACCAACAATAATGAGAAAAACTAATAGTATCAATACATTGCAATTGTTGCAGAAGTAACGAAAATGAAAGAATTGTCAATATGCACTGCGTGAAAAAAACGGAGGGACCCACTAAAAAGACAATGCTTGTAGAGTGTGGGCCCCTCATGTATTAAAAACTCGATGCAAAATTTGACTAAATATAGCAACAAAGCAGCACGAAAAGTTTGGCATAAAAAGTTTAGCAGCCCACTAAGAGACAGACGGACAAACAGTTACACACAAAACAATAACAAACGAAATAATGAGCATGAGACAAGACTGGGACAGCAAGAAGACTACTTATAGGGAAGAAAACTGACTTGACGAGACGACAGGAAACGAGACTACAGCGCGACGAAGAGGTAACAAAATAGACAGGAGTAAGCAACAGTAAGCAACAGAGACAACGATCCTCGGAGGTTAGAGGAAGAAAGAGAAGAAGAAGAAAAGAAGAATATACAACAAACCCTTCAACTGCGAGGTATAAGTTAAAGAAGATCTTATAATCAAAGCTAAGGCAAAAGTAACAATAATGAAAAAAAAAAACGGCAATAAAGATTTTGCGGACGGGAAACAAAATAAGCCTATGAACTAATCTGATTCAGGGGGTCGTCATTATAGGATTGCAAAAGAAAAAACTTCAATCTCCTTTTAAAGGAGTATATAGAGGGAGCAGATTTTATATCGTGGTTCAGGGAATTCCAATAATTAGGTCCAGTGTAAATAAGTGTATTCTTTGCTAGAATCGTTAGAAGAAGTGGTAAATGGAACTCGTTAGAGCGTCGGGTGGGGTAATTATGGAATGATTGATTTTTTTGGAACATAGAAGGGCAATTCCGCGGTTAGTAACGTTACATTTGAACAAATTTAGATATTTGTTTTTACCACTAAATTACCATTTATTAATTTCAAGTCAAAATTATGTCAAAAACATGTTCATCCTTCCAAGGTTTATGATACAGAAAAGAATGAACACAATCCAAGAAATATTAGAATTGCTATAGCAACTTAAAGGGCTGGTTAGTAACGTTACGAAAAAAGGACATGACAAAAAAAATCAATGTTTTGTAACAAAAAGTGTGCAAAAATTCAAGTTACTTCAAACAAAGTGTTGCATTAATTTCAATTATTGCATCATGACAAATGTTCATGCAAATTTTTTTTAGCAGTTCGACTGATAATTTTTAGATAGACCCCCAAAAGCATGGTTAGTAACGTTACGGTTAGTAACGTTACATTTGTCCGGAGTAATTCCGCAGGTCATTTCACCCTTTTGTAATTGACAAAATGTCACATGACTTCTGGAGTATTTAAATGTATTCATCTTTTACCCTTTAGCAAAACTTTGAGGAAAAAAATTTCAAAGGAACCCACTGTAATTTGCATTTAAGTGAATTTCAGCGTCCCCAGTCCCACATGTACATTTTAAATGATGGTTTTAGATCTCGCAAAATCAATAAATACGAAAAATAAAATCTACTGAATTTGAAAGACCCTAATGATTGGTGAACATCCATGGCTTTCTTTGATACCTAGATTAAAGGGTAAGATAAAGAGGCACATTTCTTTTATCCATGTCATGTCCATCTAACTGCGGAATTGCCCAGAACCAAAGATAGGTGGCAGTAAACTGTTATCATACATATACATAAATTGACCTAAGTTGTATAAAAATAATTCGTTAATTTTTAGTAGCTTATTACTGTTAAACAATACATTTGTATGTGAACGAGTGGGAGAATTGGAAATGATACGGAGGGCTTTCTTTTGCAATAATAACACTCTATTCAGCAGCGTGTGATGTGTATTGCCCCAAGCTAAAATTCCATTATAATGAAGGTAAGGGAGTATCAAAGAGGAGTATAACACAAGTAATGTCTTTTCAGGAATATAACATTTTAGTCTGTTCATAACACCTATATTTCGAGAGATGATTTTGCAAATATGATCCATATGTATTTTCCAAGAAAATTTATTATCTACAAAAATACCAAGAAATTTGAAATATGACACACTTTCTAAATTACAATCATCCAGAACTATTTCTGAATTCAAAGAATCAACAGTATTGCTGAAAAGCATATATTTTGTTTTTTGAACATTCAATGACAACTTGTTAGCTCTGACCCAGTTGGTCACTTCTTTCAATTCTGTATTGGCTTGTTGAACAAGAACATCGATGTCGATATCGTTATGGGCAAGAAATTCCATAATTACAGACATACATTTTGTACACTTTAAAAAACTCTCACCAGGGATGCCAAGTTCAACAAAATTTCATGAGTGAGGTTTTTATGACTTGGCATCTCGGCATGCGAATGTGTGCGCGAGCGAGGGTGTGGGAGGGGTTTCCCCCCCCCCTCCCTCCCCCCATGGCCTCCCACGGTAGGGGGCTTTTTCAATTTTTAGCTCTTAATGATGCGATCATACTTATTTTGAAAGACAAAAGGGAAATATACCTTCATTTGCAACTATCACTTTAATCTTTTGAGCTGTGTTCATTATTATAGGCCCAAGTTGCAGACTTCGCCCGATGCGTGAGAAAAATGGGTGCCATGCGTGAGATTGTGAGATGGCCCCTAAATGCTTGAGTCTGAACGCAGAATGCGTGAGACTTGGTAGCTCTGTCTCACAAGTAGACTTGATTTCATTCACAAGATTTAATAGTTTTGATTTCTAACGTCCATCTCAAGTAAAACGTAATCACAAAATTATATTCAATATGATCAATACTTTGACCTTGAAATGATGGAAAATAGTGCCGTTACAGACGTACTCGCACGAATTGAGTTTTCTGACATTGGAATTTAAAGTGGAAAACTCTGTGAATTGTGGTGTACTTTCCAGCAAATTCATTATTTTTCATTTCAATTAGATGTTAAACAACCCAAGAGTGCAGAAATGAAGAATTATTTTCTTTTGTGCATGGCTCAGATCAAGGGTACCCTGCACAATGTGCAAAAGTGTGCTTCTGAAAATTCTAAATTAAACTAATGCAATGTGACCAGGACATGAAGTACCCTTTTCACTTTTGCAGGCATACATGAAGAGTTTGTTCGCAAAAACCGATATGTCCATTTTTGAAGATTTTGAAGTGCAGTCTCTGTCATAAAGTACAAAATGATACTGTTTAAATGATATATTGGTCACTACATATGTGACCCTGCACCTCAAAACAAACAAAAAGTCGCCAGACATGAATTTTTAGTTAAGACCATAATCTGAAAGAGCAGACTTTAAGCTTTAAAGGTATTGGCCCACATTTGTAAACCTGCAGCAATTGGTCTCTTAGCATGGAGTTTGGGTATGATTGCAGTAACACCTGTGCAAAATTTCGTTCCAATTAGTCTATTACTTTCATAAAAATAAATGAAAATGCACCATAATCCGTATGCATGCGTATACGCTCGCTAGCTCCGGTCCACGTACGTGTTACATGTACAATGTACGTAGCTATAGCCCGCGCTCGTAATTCGATTTTGGGTCGGGTTGACCCGGTTTGAAAATTGATTTTAAAACGATGATTTTCTCTCTTTTATCGAATGGTATAGGGGCAAGTCCAAGATATCGCGCACCTTACGTATGGGACATTCAGAGATTTCAAACCTCTGAAAAGTAATGAAGGAGCACTTGGATTTTATTGTTTATCATCAGGAGGACTGGTATCCCTGAGAAGAATATTGTGTTTAAGTTTGATGTCATTTGACCTTGGGTTAATGGTTTTATTAAGAAAAATATGCCAACTTACGTATGGGACCAGAGAAAAACTGGATTTTTCAAAATAAAGTTTGAACTGAAAATTCTCTGAAAGTACCTTACTGATCAAGTTCTGTTTGGAAGTGAAGAAAGGTACAATACCGAAGTATCTTTCAGCAAAGTTTCACTGCAAAAGAATAAAGCATATTTTCATGAAGTTGGTTTAATTAACGAAAGTACACCTTACGTATGGGACATGGCTCAACTTACGTATGGGACATTTGTCTTTAGTGCACAAATGCATTCATGGGAATGACTTTAAATTTCCCCATAGTGTCATATTCAGTTCCACAAATCATGCTACAACATGTAAGAAATGAAATAGACTTCTAAGTGGGTACTTTCCCGGTTCAGGTACCTCGCAAAAGCTAAAATAAAACAAATAAAAGTAATTACCAATTTACAATTAAATGTCTTAGTTTGGATTCCGTCATGCATTAACACTGTCCTCATGATGTCTACACAGACAGATATAGTATACTGACACTCTATTTCTAGCCCATTTGTAATTTAGTCAATATTTTTTCATCAAATGAAAAAAAAAATGAGCGAATTCTAGCTTGTGACCTTGATATAGCATACATGTACATGTACAATAACTAATTTGTAGTCTTGATAATTTCAACTTTAGAATCAAATGTCATGTACAATGTAATTACAAATACAGTTTGAAGTGGATACTTTCAGTAGCTCTAGGCTTACCTTGCAAGTTGTCTAAGTTTTTATAAAGCTTTATAATTGTTTGAAATGCAGCACAAAACACACCAACAACAAGAGTACTTCATTTTGCACTGTAATCATCATGTTTTGCCATGTGAATTTTAGCTGAACTGCAAAATCAATCAAATTTTAATGAAAGTTTTATATTTTAAGGAGATAGAAGAATGTACAATGTATGTACCAATGCTGTTTTTTTTTCAAATTGCTTGGCTTCTTGTCTATGAAACCAAAGACGACAAAATTTGTGTTACTTTGTACATACATACATGCTTGTGTAGTGATACAGGAAAGATTATCATTTGCACATTCAAATCTAGATTTGAAACACTTAAGTAACTCACTGATCTGCAAATTACAATTTTGAATAAATTCTAATAACCTCATTTGATCATACACTACCAGATTGCAATGTATGTTGATAATTGTGTAGATGTGGGGTACAAAGTAAGTATGAGTTGATGAAGGTGTCTCAGAGCACATCTGTCTCTTCAAACACAAAATAGAAAAGAAAATTGAATTCCCTATTTGTTTGTGTAATTTGTGTTTTTAGCACTCCAACCACAGAACGAGTATTGATATTGTGGTTTATAGCAAATGTAAACTATAGTCTTCATTTTACAGGATTTTCAGAAATCATGTTCATGACCTTGATAAGTCATGACATATTCTGAGGGTGAGCAGTTGAAAATAATATTAACAATCATATCAAAATAAAAAGTATTCTCATAGGGTTTTTCCTTTGCTATCAACTCTAGTAATGACAAAGTTACCTGCTCACACCTTAAGTGATTTTTCTTTTCAGTAAGACCTATAATGTTGTCATTGATGCGCGCCATAAGCACAATTGTTTTGATTTCGCTTTTGAGGCTGTACAACCTGTGGTACATGCTGAACAGTGTACTGCACCTAAAATGACACTCAGAGAATCCCATTCTTGGACAAAGTCATTTTGTAGAGAGGTAAAGTTGAAAATGATAACTGAATTAAGAAAATGTCCAATATCAAAATGTTAACTGGGAATCAAAGACCAGCTGCACAGCCTGTAATGAAAATAAGAAAATACAAGTATAAATGAATATTCTTTATTTTCCTTTCTTAATCATAGAATGACTCAATAATGCTGTTCTTACACTCTCCCTGAGGTCAACTGAGTAGGAGAGGCAGATATATAGACATATCCTTCAGAGTAGGTGCAAAGATAACCATTAACCAAACAAATGTAAGGACATATAGCATCCATGTCAAAAGGCGGTTTTCCCATTCACTTTGCATGTAATGTCCCATACGTAAGGCATTTGTCCCATACGTAAGCAAACTTTAATTAGTTATACGATGAAGGACTAATTAAATTTCCTCATTTAGTTTTGCTAATCTGGAGTTGAAATGAATAAATTAGAACTTCCTAAAGTATGATTGGTCAATGTTACAAATCTTCAGAAAAAACGCAAAAAAACATACTCAAATCCTTACGTATGGGACACTATGTTCTGGGAAAGTGCATAATTTGCATAATTAATGTGCTGACCTTGTCTTACCAATTGCAGATTACACTAACTCATACAGGGGTCATGTCCATAAAGGAACTAGGTCAAGGACAAATTCAACTGATTTTAGATGAATATTTATAATTTGTCCCATACGTAAGGTTTGTTTTTTATTTATGCAAATCAAGGCCATATTTCTTGCATAAATTTGCATAATTCAATATTTTCTTTGCTGGAAATATATGATTTAACTCTTTGGCTACAACATGATATCAATAACTTTTTGATAAAATCAAGATGAATTTTGAGCATCTGAGGGGACATTATCTTGGACTTGCCCATAGACAAAGAGCGACAGGTGAGGTATGTTACTGTTATGACTTGTACTTGAAGTCATATTGGACCTGTTTTATGCAGTTTTGATTTTCGTTGGTTTGCAAATGTGGGCTAGTACCTTTAAAATGATGTATAACTCAAATCAAATGGACTCTCCTAACCTATATAAATATTGGAAAGAAAGCACAAACTCAGGAAAAGTGTGAACTGAGAAAAGAGGCTCTGAAGTACAGTGTCTATTCAAGCGATTAATCTTTACCAAACCGTGCAGGCTGTGCGATGAATGGGTCAAAAAACAGGCAGTAAACCACCAGAGTAACAACAATGAAGGGATTATCAGATTAAATTGAAATTAAGCATGCCTCATTAACACATTCTGTCCATAATTAATGCCAAGATTCAAAGCAGTAGCACTATCCATTCAAAAGTTATTAGAGTTGAAAGTGAAGAGTGTGGACAAGGTTTTTCAGAAATGAAAAAGGGATTCTAAAGACACACCTAATCACACTATTCTTCCAAAAATGTTCGAGATAAACTGCTAAAAAAAACCACACTTTCCTGCCCGCTTTATGATACCAAATTTTAGCATAATGTAAAAGAAGACCCGCTCTTTCAGAAAATACGAAAAAGTCAAGTTCGGCTAGGTTGACCCATTTCACTTATTTTCAGTCCTCACGCAAAATCAGTGTGTGCGACTTTATGTTCGTTTTGAGGTGCACGGTCACATATAAAGGTACATTCTTGAAGTTATGGCCAAAAGAAGCAAAATTTTTCTTATTATTCTCTTTATTTTTCTTGACCTTTAATCGCAAATATCTCGATTTGACAAATATGGACTTGTCGGTGTTTGCAAACAAACTCTTCATATTATAGTAGCTCCAGACACGGTTTCAGGTTCATTGCTCCGAATTTAGGTATTTTACAGCATTTTTATGGTTAAAAAATGCCCATTTTTCATGATTTTTTGTGTTACATGCAGAACATAGATTTTTTTGACACCATAATTTTTACTTTTACATTTTGAAATATGAACTGATTTCAAACTTTCAATAAAAATTAAGTATCAAATTACAGAATTCTCATGTTGTTCATTTTTTACATCGCTTCTGAATTTCCAACAGCCTTGAGGCAATTTGTATGTCACGTACATAACTTTTGGTGTCCAACAATTCTTTGAAGTTGTTAAGTGAAAAAACTTGTGGAAAACAGTTCATATTCTTTATGATATTCATATGTTTATGTATATAGTATCTTTACTTCAAATTGAATTCACTGCAACATGAAGTGTACTTTTTAATATTTTTACAGTTATTTTATGTACTGATTTTTTTTGGTGTCCAGGGTTATGTACATAACAATTGTATATTACTATGTCAACATTATCATATTTTCTTACAAAAGGCAAATACCAGGCAGCTAATGCCTAAGTGCAAACCACTTACAACCTAAATTGATAAATTTTAAACCTATTGGCCGGAATTCACGAAGGTGGTACAAATGAAACCATGGTTTAAACCATGGACAAAAACCATGGCGTGCCAAGCGTTGCACGGAATATTTCGTTAGAAAATTGGACATTTTTTCGACAAAATTACAGTTTCGTTAACGAAATTATCATTTCGTGGACGAAATGTTCATTTAGTTACAAAATGTTGTCATTTCGTTACAAAATAATCATTTCATCGACGAAACGACTGATTTCGTAACGAAATGTTCCGTGTGACACTTGGCGCTCCATGGTTTTTGTCAATGGTTTAAGCCATGGTTTCATTTGTACCACCTTCGTGAATTCGGGCCATTGAGTCCTTCAAAATTGATCTTGAAAGTGGACACCGAGTTAAGTACGGTACGTGACAGGTTATGTACGGAATAGTTCACACCTTTCAATTCACTGTGAAAATTGCACATTATGAACTAGTTTCTGCATCTAAACAAGTTTTTATGCCTCCGCCACGAAGTGGTGCCGGAGGCATTATGTTTTCGGGTTGTCCGTCCGTCCATCCTTCCGTCCGTAATGAATTTTGTGGACGGCGTAACTAAAAAACCTTTTGAGGTATCCTAATGAAACTTGGCATGTATGTGTATTAGGGGGTGAAGTTGTGCCTATCAACTTTTGGGTGCACATGCTCAAGGTCAAAGGTCAAAAGGTCAAGGTCAAATACGTAAAATTTCACTATTCCACCATATCTATGCAATGCCTGAAGATATTTTCTTGAAACTTAGTATATACATGTATTACTTAATTAAGATTCTTTGGTGAAAGTTTGGGGTAATGAGGTCAAAGGTCAAAAGGTCAAGTAAAAATATCAAAACTTAACTTTTTTCTCTGTATCTTGGAAATTGTTCAAGGTATCTTCATGGAACATAGTATACATACATGTACTGACTGGCAGTGAATATCTAGAGAATTTAGGGTTCATGGGTCAAAGGTCAGGGGTCAAAGGTCAAGGGCAACACTTCAAAATTTTACTATTTCCCTCATTTATGCAATGCCAGCAGGATTATCTTTTCTTTTTTACACTTGGTATATGCATGTACATGTATAACCTAATAGAGATTCTCTGAAAGCTTTCTTTTTTCTTCTTTTTTTTTTTGTTTGCCTCAAAGGTCAAAAGGTCAAAGATCAAGGGAAAGTGCTGAACTAACTTTTTTCCTCCATATCTCAGAAGTGGCTCAAGTTATCTTGAAACTTACTACGTATTTATGCATGTTGTGCCTGACAGCGATTATCCTATGAATTTTAGGGTCAAAGGCCAGATGAAAATGGTAACAATGAACTTTTCATTATAGAAATTGCACTTTTTCTCCATACCTTGAAAATTACTGAATGCATAAACTTATGAATGGGTCAAAGTCAAGTTAAAGTCCTTAAATCCCCAAGTACATGCTCTCCTATTCATGCAATTAAACCTAGGTCAAGGAAGGTGAACATTCAACACACTTGTGACAAACTTGTCATTTTAATATTTTGCCAATTTTGTGAAAATGTAATCACACATTGTCTGCATGTACTATAGACCTACAATTTTTGTAGTAGGAGAATCGTGCATTATGGCGGAGGCATACCAGTCGCCTTAGCGACATTTCTAGTTATATCATAAAACTTACATAATGAGTGTTAAGAATGTTAAGTTACATTACATAATTCGGTGTCCATATATATTTCAGGAAATACCTCCAATGTTCATTCGAAAAATCTAAATTTTTAACTGGTTTTATTTCTATTTGGGGCAAGTTTCACCACACATTGAAGTATATTTGCAAAAATGAATTTAAAAACAAGATAAAAGCATAAAGAGGACACCGAGTTATGTACGTTACACTTTCTGACCACCAAACATGGCTCGCTGATTGCCAGATGTATGTTTCATACTATAGCACTTAAGTAAATATTTTGCAATGTTGGGAGATTACAAAAATGATGTTATTGAAGTCTGTATGTCAGTTTCAATTTTTTAGTTCAAATGTAACATTTTGGGTCCCTTGATCTGAGCCATGCACTTTTCTAATTAGACATTAATTGCACCCTTTTTGTGTTAAGGACGTACAGTTACAGACGTACAAAATTTCTGTTACAGACGTACATTTTGAAATTGTTATTGATTTCATTATTTTGAATGGGATGGATTTTTAAGATCCTTTTACCAGAATACAGTGACCTCTCATGCTGTAGGGTCTTAATCTTATAATAATTTTAGATGACAGTCACATTTTTCACTAAAATCTGTAAACACCTTCCCAAAATCATCATCTTGCATACAGTCTGTGCTTCACTGAGCAACAGGATGATTACGTTTACCAAAGAAATATCCTTTTTTTTGTAAATTAGATTGTCAGTTGGTCATAATAGCCTATATCATTTTGACAGACACATTACGGTCTAAAACATTAATGTGTAGAAAATGAATTCATTTAATATTGGAATCAAATTTAATTAATTGCCACTATAGAACTATCTAGAGATCCATTGCTCATGTATGCATTACACACAAAGCAGTGCTAAAATGTTTTGCACCACACATGAAAAATTGATGGTGTAGGCCTACTATATTTTGTAAGCATTTTAAGCAAAACCCTTTTAAACATACATATATATCTGAATCGTAGCTATATCTGATCAAAGTTTTGAAATAAAAAAATAAATACATTTGTACATAAAAACAAATCGACAGTAAACTATCATGATGACCAGAATTAGTCTTAAAAATACTGGTATGTGTAACATGGAATGATAGAGACTTTAGTGGAAAAAAGGACATAATTTACAGAGCAAAGAGTTTGAATGCGAGTCCCAGACTCGAGCTAAACTGACCACGATTGCCATCAACTATTTGTAGTGTGATTTTTCTGGCAGTATTTTTTGTTTTGTTTTGTTTGTTTTTTAAGGAAAATATTTGATCTGGTGGCTGAGGCCATCTCCAATGACCACTTGCAAATTCATGCCATTGATCCTGAGATTCCTGCTCTTAGTGCCCCCATTTATAGAGCCTCACCAGGAAATGTTTCCCTGTGATATTCATCTATAGTATGTTAGAGATCGACGTACACTTTTTAACAATAATTAACTACTTTATTGCAGAGCAGAAGTTTCTTTATGAGTGTTTCAGAAGAGGGTTATGAGCTTGCTTTGCATTTATAGTATTTTCCTCTTTCCTGAGTGCTTTATTTTTTTGAAAACTTAAAAGAACATTTTTTTTTTTTGTTATGGACGTACATGGCCCAATGAAATTAACGATTAGTACAGAGTATTCAAATTCATGAAATTCTTCCATCGAGATGCTTTCATTGAGACTGATTGACAAACTGCCCTGCATCGATGTAAATAAGCACTGAATTGATCAGTGTTTTAGTAGTAGCCATGATAAAAATCATGGGCGTACGTACTCGAGCAGGATTCGAACCCACGACCTCCTGATCACCGCACAGGCGTCATCTCCACCAGACCACCGAGCTTTCGCCCGACAGCAAGTGTTGGTTCTAATCCTTATAGCATGCAGCGGGTACTGCATAATCATTCAAATTCATGAAATTCTTCCGTCGAGATGCTTTCATTGCAACTGATTGACAAATTGCCCTGCATCGACGTAAATAAGCACTGAATTGATCAGTGTATAGTAGTAGCCATGATAAAAATCATGGGCGTACATACTCGAGCGGGATTCAAATCCACGACCTCCTGATCACCGGACAGACATCATCTCCATTAGACCACCGAGCTTTCGCCCCACAGCAAGTTGATTTTTATTAGGAGGTCGTGGGTTCGAATCCCGCTCGAGTACATGTATGCCCATGATTTTTATCATGGCTAACCTTCTAAACACTGATCAATTCAGTGGTTATTTACTTCGATGCAGGGCAATTTATCAATCAGTTGCAATGAAAGCATCTCGACGGAAGAATTTCATGAATTTGAATAATTACACAGTACCCGCTGCATGCTATAAGGATTAGAACCAACACTTGCTGTCGGGCTGTCGGGCGAAAGCTCGGTGGTCTGGTGGAGATGATGCCTGTCCGGTGATCAGGAGGTCGTGGGTTCGAATCCCGCTCGAGTATGTACGCCCATGATTTTTATCATGGCTACTACTAAAAGACTGATCAATTCAGTGCTTATTTACGTCGATGCAGGGCAATTTGTCAATCACTTGCAATAGTACAGAGTAATTACACAGGTCATATTTATTATCACTGACAATTTTTTGTTCACATAACTAAACTCTTCATACACAAAAACAAAAGTGGTAATTTCACATTTACTGAAGGAAAATATAATGAAAACAGTTAGACAGCATTTTGGAGATCAAAATGCACCTAATATTTTCTCTTGTTTGAAAAGGATTTTGTGACCTTGACCTTGGCACAAACTATTTCTTATGTGTGATTTCTGAAAGTTCATACAATAAGCTTTCAGTTAATGTGTCATTTAGCTTGGTGTGTTCAATTTGAAAATTTGACCTGATGGTTGACACATTCATGGAATTGCCCTTCACTAGAAAGCATACAAAAATATTTTGGATTCAGGTAACTCCCTCAGTCTTTGAGCATTTAGCTTAAAATTTGACACATGTGACCACTATAGTACGTAGATACCAGTAATCTTTCGTCATTGTTGATCAATGTGTTTTCATGGTAGCAGCGTATTTTGAATGAAAATCATACAAAAATATTGTGGATTCAGTTAACTCCCTCAGTCTTTGAGCATTTACATAGCTTGAAATTTGGCACATGTGACCACTATAGCTTATATATCATGATACATGTACATTTAGTGGGGGGCGCAAGGGATTTTTGGTTCAAGATTTTCCAAAAGCACCAAAATTTGGCACACATGTAGCCCAAGCCATACTATTTCGATTTTTGATGGGCGCCAAAAAGGGCGCCCTCTGGGGCGGCCATATTGGCAAAATCCAATATGGCCGCCATATAGGTTTAAAGGTAACTTGCACTTGAAAACATAAAAGGGTTACAATCATTCAAAAAGGCAGGTTAAGAGGTTTTCTTGGTCAAGGAATTCGAATCTTAAGTTGTTTTTATGGTCTGAAGTCAAATTTTCCTTATAAGGTCACCTTAAGGTCATTTAGGGGTCAAGCCATTGTATTCATTATAGTTTATTGAAAAAAATGGCTTGCCCATAAGCATGGTCAATATTCCAGGAATGCCAGCCTTAGAAATAGAATTGCAGTGTTATTGTCGACAGCTGAAAAAAGGCGTATTTCTTGTGAAGGGCGCCCTCCGGGGCGGCATATTTGCAAAATCCAATATGGCTGCCACCTATACGTTTAAAGGCCAGTATAACAATTAAAAACCTTTAAAGTGTAACAATAATTTGAAAAGTCAGCTTTAGAGGTTTTTCCTTATAGGGTCTCCCTAAAGGTCATTTGGGGTGAAACCATTATATTCACAATAGGTAATTTAGAAAATGGCTTGCCTATAGTCAATATAGGAGGAATGCCAGTCCTGCTGATAGAATTGCAGTTGTTGAGGGCTGTGGGAGAGGGAGAGGTGGGCTTTCTCACGAGTGACATCAATATCTGCTTTCGTGTTAAGATTTCAAACACTGTATACACTCATGAATTATGATAAGAACCCCTTTCTGAGAGTAATTAGGTCTAAGGGATCTTGCTCAGATCCTTATTTCACAATTAGATTTGAAGACTTGGTAACCCTCCAATTTCATTTTTAATGGTTACTTACGGTATTTTTTTTTCTGCATCATTTCAATTATGGCCTGTTATAATATGGCTACACAAGCTTTTAAGCAAGGTTCTGTCCAAAGCTGTGGAATATCATAGTTCATGTCACAATCATTCCATTAATTATTTTTACATTACAGGCGCTAAGAGGAAATGTCCTCACCGACTGGTCGTATTTGCGGAATTCAATATATTTGCATTTGCTTTAATGACAGCCAAAAGAGCTAGTTAGAATTATGGGTAATGCCCTTTCAAATAGTTTTCAAGATTAGATTATTGGATTATTATTTTCATCTTCATCTGCAAGGAATGCAATAAAAACATACATAAATGAGAAATAGAACCCTATTGCTACCTAACATATTAATAGTTTAGCAATAAGGGGGGGGGGGGGCTACTCTCTATATTACCAGCGTCCTTGACATTGCCACTAAAAAGAGAAGTGTTTTTATTTCTCTGTTGCAGTTCAGGGATCCTCAATCACTATAGATATTCATAATTCAGATTTACATTCAATGGAATAATAATTATGAAGATCACTCCAAATGTGGATGAAAAAAAAAATCTGTCGTGTTTAAGAGAGTTTTTAGTACATCAGGTTGGCATCAATTTGCTATTTTCGAACTTGTGTAAGAAAGTTCGATTCTAAAGTCCTTATGGGAAATTGTATTTGCCTCCACAGCTAAATATGCCGTTCAGAGAACATGACGGTCCTGGTGACGCCATGTAGGGAACAAGCATATTTCACAGGTGCCGCAGTGACACCATTAACAGGGTACAGATTAGATATGCTATAGTACAACTTTCATGACACCTTATAGGGTCTATTAAGATTCTATCCAAAGTGCTTGGACGCAAATTGGTATGATATCACAAGACTTTATAAGTTGGTATCTCGTTGGTCTGAAGACTATAGGTTGCAACTCTACATCTCCGCAACATCTCTACAACGCACGTCTCATGGAGACGACCCCAATCTCCAGGATTCGCAGGAGAATCGAGCATTTTCAATTTTTGCAGAGACTATTTCCGTCTTCCAGCTTGTCTCCGAGACGTCTCTGCGAAGTCTCTATCACTGTGGCCATGTCGTGGGGACTAAATTTGTCTGCAACATCTTCGAGATGTCCCCGCATCTTTGGAGACCGTAATAGCATAATGGCGACGAAAGGGAGAAGTCGCTGAGAAAAGATATCTCTGATAAGTCTCTGCGACCGCAAAAGCCGTGCCAACATCCCCGTGACTTCCAAGCAAATAAGTTGTCCCTTTGTTTGAAGACGTCTTGGACGTCGCCGTGGAAATCGCGTTAGTTGTGACAGCGAAAATAATTTGTTCGAGACGCTGGCATTGCGACAATGTCTCCCCCGTCAGATAGGCCCTCAATCCCCTCCCCTCCCCCCCACTTTAAGTTTGCAGCAATATCAAACTACTGACCATGGCTCGTCTGACACCTGCTCTACATTGTGCATTGTCACCTTCATTCATTCATTCAATCGTTTCATTATTTTTTTTTTCCATTTCCATGTTTTCCACCTCCCAATGCATGCCTTGAAACAGCTGTGGTGCAGAAGAATGAAATTTGGTATTGAAGCATTACGGAGAGTGGCTGATAGTACTAGTAATTGCCATGTACCTGTGCCATCTTTCCTCCAGCTCCACTCCCTGAAGTCAGGGATCACATCATGACCCATGCTGTCATGATTCCAGTAGAAACTCACTTGCAGCAGCACTCATCTTCGAAATGTTGATACAGCGCCGCTTAAGCAGATAGGGTGGTTTCTGATGATCTGCTCCCACGTTATGACGAGATGATGCCTACCCTCGTTGACGCTGGCTGTCCCATAAACCTTGTTGCTCATCAGTCCTTGCTGGACATGAGCACGATTATTGAAGTAGTCAATGTGTCAGTGAGCTCTGGTTTGCTGACGCTTACTACTTAGGCATTTTGCATGCCACATCAAAGCAAGTCTGAAGTAATGTCGCACCCTATCAGTGCCTGATGTTGGGCTGTGGAAGAGAGGTATGCTGTACAGGAAAGAGCTGAAAAGGCCTTTATCTTTTCAATACCACGACCCATCCGTAACTCCCTCAGATCAAAGGGATTAAAAAAAAAGCACACTACCGAAAATGTGATGTTATGCTCATCCGTGCGATTTTCAGAAAATGCTTTCAAGAAACATTATGCCATCCTTTGTAAGGATATCTTTGCGTAGATCGCATCTAAGTTGTTGGAAAGCTGAAAGGTTGTGAGATCACAATTCCTGTTGGATATTTCCGTCTCGAATCAGGTGCTCAGGATGAGTTGTCCGTCCCATTTATTTTTGGATATCTGAGCGCTGATAAATGAGGGCAGTTCTTTATTTTTCAATCTTAATTTTCAGGAAGCCGCTACGCTCTTCCAATCATAATTTGAGATTTGAGTGGTGCTATCACCATCTCTTGTCAGAGGACTGCGCAGTGTTGCTGCGCAAAAATGTTAGGATTATTTTCGTCAGGATCAGTATCCCATACAACATCAATAGGTGTTCAGTTTCCCTAGTCATTTGCGCTTTCAGCAAAGAAACGGTTTCGTTTGATAAAAAGAGAATAAAAAAAGATAAGCAAAAAACTTTCAGCTGAATTGTCTTCACCTACTCTGATAGGATACTGCCATTAAAGGACTTTAATGATCGAATTTAGTTAACTGCCCCTAGAATACTGGTCTGACCTGGATTGAGAAGCTCGATTCCCCAAAAGCTTCGGCCATTGCTTCCTTCACTGATGAAGCAGACGCTGTCTTGTCAAGGGAGATCAGGCATACACCAATTTCAGCAGGAGCAGAATCATATCGCTTGCCAGCTGGAAAGTTATATAATTGACCATGAAAGGTGACGAGGTGGCTCAGTCGGTAGCGTATGACTTGCGGTCTAAAGACTTGTGTTCCGGCGCGGGTTCGAATCCCACTTATTGCAAGTCTAGCTGAGCAATAGTGTGTGTTGTCATACCATCCCCTCTAGTAGAGGCACAACACTTTGCACCTCATCACTTGGATATCAAAAGTGGAAGTCCCTTGTGTGGAAGAATCACAAAGCCAGACACATGAAAAGATCCCGAATCGGCATTCCGTTATCGGAACTCAAGGTGCATAAACCGAAAAAGTGGTCCACCCCAAGTACATACAACTGACCAGCTAGTTGCATACGGGCTATCGAGCTATCTCGTCAGAAGGAAAAAACGAAGACAAAGATTAGGCGTGTTTATTACCCTCCTTGCTATTGCACCCTGATTCGGCACCTTGGAATAGAATGGCGGCCATATTTAAAGGGAAGATAAACCCCAAGAACAATGTGGACTGAGTGAAAGCAGCAACATTAGTAGAACACATCAGTGAAAGTTTGAAGAAAATCGGACAATCGATGCAAAAGTTATGAATTTTTTAAGTTTTGGTGTTGGAACGGCTGGATGAGGAGACTACTCGAGGTTATGACGTATAAGTGGACAACAATACCAAGAAAATATAAAGAAAATACTACAAAAATCCATTTTTCATGAAAATTACAAATTCTATCAACTTGATATTGACACATGTTAAGGGTAGCAATTATTCCCCCTGCTTTCTGAAAGCGGTTGGTCCACTGCTGTTAATCTAGAAAAGTGAATTTTTGTTGAATTTCCTTTATATTTTCTTTGTATTGTTGTCCACTCATACGTCATATCCTCTAGTAGTCTCCTCATCCAGCGGTTCCAACACCAAAACTTTAAAAATTCATAACTTTTTCATCGATTGTCCGATTTTCCTCAAACTTTCAATGATGTGTTATACTAATGTTGCTGCTTTCACTCAATCCACATTGCTCTTTGAGTTTACCTTCCCTTTAAGCATGTATATATATGTATATATTATATGTATATATATATTGAAACAAAGAAAAGAAAAACTGACCAGAAACAATTGATAAATAGTGAAAACTTTGAGCAAAGAAAATGAGAAAAGAAAACGAAACCGATGGAAGCCCGTTTTATGTAATCAAAGATTTCAATATATATATATATATATATTGAAACAAAGAAAAGAAAAACTGACCAGAAACAATTGATAAATAGTGAAAACTTTGAGCAAAGAAAATGAGAAAAGAAAACGAAACCGATGGAAGCCCGTTTTATGTAATCAAAGATTTCAATATATATATATATACAGTATTCATCGCATAATCGGAACAGGTTGGGAGTAGCAAACACGGCCCCTTTAAAGGGAAGATAAACCCCAAGAACAATGTGGCTTGAGTGAAAGCAGCAACATTAGTAGAACACATCAGTGAAAGTTTGAAGAAAATCGGACAATCGATGCAAAAGTTATGAATTTTTAAAGTTTTGATGTTGGAACCGCTGGATGAGGAGACTACTAGAGGTTATGACGTATGAGTGGACTACAATATCAAGAAAATATAAAGAAAATACTACAAAAATCCATTTTTCATGAAAATTACACATTCCATCAACTTGATATTGACATATGTTAAGGGTAGCAATTATTCCCCCTGCTTTCTGAAAGCGGTTGGTCCACTGCTCTTTCATAATTCTAGAAAAGTGAATTTTTGTTGAATATCCTTTATATTTTCTTTGTATTGTTGTCCACTCATACGTCATATCCTCTAGTAGTCTCCTCATCCAGCGGTTCCAACACCAAAACTTTAAAAATTCATAACTTTTGCATCGATTGTCCGATTTTTCTCAAACTTTCACTGATGTGTTCTACTAATGTTGCTGCTTTCACTCAATCCACATTGCTCTTTGGGTTTACCTTCCCTTTAAGCGGGGTGCCCGATTTCGCGATGAGCACTCACCATACACTAACGGCATACTACATGTACATGTAGTGCACACACACACACACACACACACACACACACACACACGCATACTGACGTACTGTACATGTACATGAATACACAATCACGCTACCCCTCGGCGCGACCCTCTAGCTACATCTCCCTGCATTCTCGCAATGATGTAGAGTAATCGCAACCGGGTTCTTCTAGCTGTCACCTCTCTCCGAACACAAAATATGTGGATTAAAAGCTAGCACTTTCTTAAACATTCGTAGAATTCTTGGACACGTAGGGCGTTCCGTATAAATACATATCCACAACCATGGGAAATGATTACCCAGAACTGATGTGGAAACGTCAATGAAAAGTCCTTCAATCATTCAATCATCACGGCTTGATTGTTTACTTGCCGCCATCACTGCACTGTACATGTGTTGTCAATATGTAGCGATCTAGCTCACCATATATACACATGTACAGAAAAGCGAAGGCGGGCAGCGAGCTGAAATGTACGTGTACTGGATGGACGGAGGTCAAAACACACCAGTCCAAAGCTTGCTTTGTAAGTTCGATGTAAACGACAACTGATAGGGAATCTTTGAAATATTGTTGTGGTATTTTGGTAGATTTTTTGTGTAAAATATCAACAAAATCAAAGATCGCTTGAAGAAAAATTGTCCCGTTTATCAGAGGTCCCCACCCGATTATCCAGTGAAAATAACGTGCATTGGAAATGTTTCTGGGAAGCGTATGTCATTTAAGCGAGGTTCCCGATTATCAGATACCCGATTATGCGATGAATACTGTATATATATATATATGCATATATGTATACATATCTTAAATATAATTTTTTCATTTATTTGTCATAATCATTATTGATATGTAGGGGGACGGAACCGCTCTTGGCCCTAATTGACCATTGAAGGAGTATGGGAGAGATGACAAATGGGACAAAATAGGGGTACCAGTGAATTGCAGTTGAATGCTCACAGACGCCATTTCGAAAAATGCACAAAATGCCTGATTTGACCCTTATTTACCTTGAAAGTGACCTTGAGATGTGATAGTGACCTTGAATTGCAGAAATGATATTTAGAATCACATTCTCTATTACCAACCCCGTAAAATTTTCCACATGGGATTCATAACAGTAATCAACCTTTTCAATTTGTAACTGCAGTTGACCTTTAACCCGGATGGCAGCCATATTGGATTTCACCAATATGGCGGCCCCAAGGGTTTTTAGTCTTGGCGCCCATCAAAAATCGAAAGAGTATGGTACAAGGGACCTATGAGCCAAATTTGGTGCTTGTGGAAGAATCTGAACCAAACAACCCATTTTGAGCCCTTAGGCCCCCTACTAATTGTAGATGTGCAAACTTAATCTTTGATAAGTGTTGAACAATGCATTGCCATTTCAGCATTTTTTCACCAAAAAGCAAAAGATATTGTGGATTCAGCTAATCCCTCAGTCTTTGAGCATTTAGCTTGGAGTTTTGCACATCTGACCATTATGGTACATAGATGTGCAAACTTAACCTTTTGTTATTGTTGATCTATGCATTTCTATGGTAACAGCATATTTTGAATGATAATCATACACAAATATTGTGAATTCAGGTAACTCCCTCAGTCTTTGAGCGTTTGGCTTGAAATTTGGCACATGCAACCACTATATAGCACAGAGATACGCAAACTTCATATTTCATCATTGTTGAACAATGTATTGCCATGGTAACAGTGTATTTTGAATGAAAATATACAAACATTTCGATTCTCCTAACTCCATTTTAGAGCATTTTGGCTTCAAATTTGGCACATGTTACCTCTACATTACCTATATGTGCAAAAATTATCTTGTCAGTGTTGAAAATGTGTTGCCATGGTAACCATGTATTTTGAATGAAAATGATACACTAGTATTGTGAATTCAACTAAGCCCCTCAGCCTTTTAGCATTTGACTTGAAATTTGGCACATGTGACGGCTATAATAGTTCGTCGCCGGTCACACGAACCGACGAATCACTCGATTTTGGGTCAAATTTTCGATTTTGAGATTTTCAATCATTTCCATAGTAGACATTCCGTACTACATATTCTGAAATTCTCAGTGTGTAATTCGGTGTTACAATTTTTACGTAGTTATCACTTTTGTAGAAGTATGTAATTCCATTTGTGAAACTTATTTGTTTTCCCCATAGACGAGTGTGTTAAACAATCACGTGATTCGATGGTTCGGTGACCGCGCGTACTAGAATGCGCGGTCACCGAACCGACGAATCAGTGCGCATTGACATGCGTGTAGTTTTTGAGATTCAACAGTTCATTGACCGTGCGCACAGTGCGCGTACTATGTAATACATGCGTTGACAATGACAACGCTCAATGTACATGTACATATGGACACACATGGAAAATGACAACGTTCTTTGCAGACCGAAAATACATGCATGCAGCTCTTTGACGATTTCCCGCTTATTTGATAACAATACAATTCGATAAAAACTTCACAAGTTAGAGCAAGAATTGAAGTCTGATGTACTACAAAAATAATTGGAAATTATAGACATGAAAGTGTAACAACCATAAGTCAAAAATGGGTTTACTTCAAACGTGATTTTCTCAAATTGTCATTCTTACGCAAACCTGAGGGATTCGTCGGTTCGTGTGACCGGCGACGAGTTGTGCAAACTTCATTTTTTCTTAATGTTAAACATTGTGTTGCCTTTTAATAGTAACACAATTTTTAATATACATGTAAACCATAGAAATCATCAGTTTATTTCTTGCTCACTCAGTTTTTGAGCACTTGACATGAGATACATTATGTACATGTATGTGGGACATGTGACTAACAGTGAGCAATACATTTATTCACTGTTGAACAGTGCATTGCCATGGTAACAGTTTTGTTTCCATTAAAGAGTAAAACAAAATAACCCTGGTTGAGCTAAATCACTCAGTTGTGGGTGGGGGTATATTAATCACAATGAGTGATAGTTTTAGTTACTTTTACATTTTGAAATATTAAGTGATTCCAAACTTTCAATAGAAATAAAGTATCAAATTACAGAATTCTCATGTTGTTGATATTTTACAACACTTCTGAATTTCCAACAGCCTTGAAGCAAATTGCATGTCGCGTACATAACTCTTGGTGTCCACCATTTTTTTTTTTTTTAAAGTTGTTTAGTGAAAAAACTTGTGGAAAACAGTTCATATTCTTTATGATATTCCCATTCATATGTTTATGTATCATTACTTAAATTGAATTCACTGCGACATTACAGTAAGTGTACTTTTCAATATTTTTACAGTGAATTGTAAAATTTTTTGGTGTCCAGGGTTATAATGTACGTAACAATTTATGTCAACACAATCACATTTTCTTCCAAAGGCAAATACAAGGGAGCTAATGCCTAAGTGCAAACCACTTATAACATTAGTTATTAATTTTAAGCCTATTGTGTCCTTTTACATCATGAAACTTACATATGAGTAAATTGGTGAGAAGCAGACCGCAATCTTAGCTAATTGACCCAATATGATATCACGTACATAACGTGGACACCGGTGTCCTGGTTATGTACATTGTACATGTCACATGGTAAAATTTGGACTATACAAGCATCTACAATTTGTTTAAAAGTGTTTATGTCATAAATACAACACTCAGATATGATTGGGTGTATTTGGCAGAAATGAAGTATATTAAGAGATAAGACAATAACATAGGACACTGAGACACTGGTGTCCTGGTTACATGTATGCACACTGTACATGTTGTACATGTCACATGGTAAAATTTGGACTATACAAGCCTCTACAATTTGTTTAAAAGTGTTTATGTCATAAATAATAGATAACACTCAGATATGATTGGGTGTATAAATTTGGCAGACATGACGCAAATCTCTCGTTTGAAGAGGCTACACCCCAGTAAATAATGCCAGTGCATATCTTGGCAATCAATGACTTAAAGTCAAAGATATAAAACACCTGTTTCTTGACCCTGGCCTAATCTAAGCATTTTGTCAGCATGTGGAGGTCTATTACAGGCCTATACATGGAGGCATAACCAAGTGTTGAAGGAGATGGCGGAGGTGGCGAGGGTGGCAGTGGAGGCAAGGAAGAAGAATGGGCCTCCTAGGGTGAGGGGAATCCGGTTTGTGAAGGAGGGTATGACATGCAGTGTGAGAAGGAAGGGTCAGAGGGATGATGGTGGGGGAATCTTAGCAGCGGGGGATGATTGGGAGGTGCGGGTGGATGAGGGAAACCGTACAGTGCCAGAGGAGGTGGTAGTAACTGCCCTTCGGCCGGACATGGTGCTGGTAGCTAGGTCTGTGCACAGGTTAGCAATGGTGGAGCTGACTGTGCCATGGGAGACAAGGATGGATGAGGCAAGGGAAAGAAAGTTGGATAGGTATGCTGAGTTGAGGGAGGAGTGTGAGAAAAGGGGGTGGAGAGCGGAGGTGCATACTGTAGAGGTGGGGTGCAGGGGATATGCTGGTCGATCGGTAAGGAGGTGGGTCAGAGGGATGGGAATAGGTGGTAGGGACGGGGAAAGGTGGATCAGGAGAATTTGTGGGGCAGCAGAGACAGGATCTGCATGGATAGTAGGGAAGGCTTGGGGGGGGGGGTGGTGGGAATAGGGGGGTGTAGAGAGAGTGTTTCGGGAGTGAGGAGAGGTGATTGATGCCAATTTTTATTTTTTTTATTTTTTATTTTATTATTTTTTTTTTTTTGTCTTTTCTTTTCTTTTCTTTTCTCTGAAATGCCATGGGGGTGCTGTCAAGGGGATCCCAACGCAGCACCGGCCAGCCAGGGGGAGGTGTACAGCACTTAAATGGCCGAAACACTGGTGATCCCTGGTGTGCTGCTGACGACCCGTGGCATTTGCGGAATTGACATCTTTCCATTTATTATCCGTTTATTATCTTCCTGCACACTGTACATGTTGTACATGTCACATGGTAAAATTTGGACTATACAAGCCTCTACAATTTGTTTAAAAGTGTTTATGTCATAAATAATAGATAACACTCAGATATGATTGGGTGTATAAATTTGGCAGACTATGAAGTATATTAAGAGATAAGACAATAACATAGGACACTGAGTTACATTTGTTATGGACAACATCTTTCAATATTGATAGCTGGTTCAAATGTTTCCATAGAAAATATCACCCTCTGTGCCAGCATTGTTGTATACTGCTTCACTGAACAGCATGATATTATAATTTTTGGATCTAATTAAGAAATGAGAAGAAAGTTTATATGGTAGCATTTTAAGTGTTACATACACATTTTGTACATAACTCAGTGTCCATCTATAGTTCAGGTACCATGGTAATACCTCCAATGTTTGTTCTAAAAATCTTAATTTTTTAACTGGTTTTGTTTCTTTATGGGGCAAGTTTCACCACACATTGACGTATATTCGCAAAAGTGAATTTAAAAACAAGATAAAAGCATAAAGAGAACACTGAGTTTTGTATGTTACACTTTCTGACCACCAAACATGGCTCGCTGATTGCCAGATGTAATGTTTCATACTCCAGCACTTACAGTGAATATTTTGCAATGTTTGGAGGTTACAAAAGTAATGTTGGTGCAGTCTGTATGTTAGTTTCAAATTTTTTAGTTCAAATGTAACATTTTTGGTCCCTTGATCTGAGCCATGCACAGATGCATGCGAAATTTCTTTGCATTATCTACACTATATTCATTGAACGCCAGTGGCAATTCGCGAAAATTTCATGCCATGAAAAAAGCTGTCGGCTCCAATTAGCGAAATTTTCGTGCTGCGAAAATATCATGTTTTACAGTAACTGTTGGTACATGTATGTGGTCCAAAACTACCATTCTTCAGAGGAGAATTTGCAAGGTTTTAGGTCCAATCGATGAATAAAGCTTTCTAAAATTAAAATCCTATTATTCCTGTTGTAGAAGAAGAGGAGTCATACTACATTTATTTAATTCTGTAACCAGTCACCATTGGAACACTACAACATCTCATATGTACAATTGTACATGTAAAGATTGTAGATAATTGCTTCAAATTGAAGAAAATTCCACTTAAAGATAGTGAATATCATATGATTTGTATACTTACAGGTATTTAAGTTTGTTTGAAAATCATATGACATGATCAGAGAACAAGTAGTGTCTGAGGTTTAAGACAAGTGAGTGAATGCCTTTATATCACAGCACATGTCACACTTCTGTTCAAACTGTTTTCTTTTGTGAACAACTCTAACTTGTGTGTTATTCATTTGGTTTACATGAAAATTTTCTTCTGACTAGTGGGTTAGTAAACCTGTATGCTGTAGTAAGAAGTACTTACATGTACTTATTTAACTAAATATTAAGCATTCAATGTTCATGATGAAGGGGTACTGTAGCTGTGGGGTACTGTAGCTGTACACTGTTTCTTGGATTGTAGATACATGGTATTCTTTCCAGTAGAATAAGGCCCAAATACCCCAGATTACATGCCATGGGTGTTGGCTAAGAGGCCTGCAGCAATATCACAGTCCCACATTAGAAAAAAAAAAATAGAAGAAATAGTTTGCCTCTAGAGGCTACTTTGTAGATAGGGTGCCACTATTCCGGTAAAGGGGAGTTGCTCGGATCAGATGAGGGCTAGACTCACATTTCTCTGTTTACAACAAAAGTTTCCAATTTACTTTCTGCAGGATGTTTTGCAACAGAGGTGATCCAGGCCCCGGTCGGACAGGACGTCATGCTGCCCTGTCCATATGACCACAGACTGGAGGATGTGGAATTCTTGCAGTGGAGAAGAATTCATGGAGATACTGTTCAGCATCTTGCAGAAATGAATGCACAGGGAGAGCAAAGTGCTGTATCTGCACATCACAATATATCACCCAATCTTCACTTGTCCATCAGATCTGTGTCCTTTGAGGATGCGGGCACATACAAATGCTATGTGGCGCATGCAGACATCATGATTGCATCAACTGAAAAGGAAGTAATTCTCCATATTTATGGTAAGAGTATTACCATAACAGTGATCACAATGACTGCCTTTTGGATGCGTTCTCACATCACCATCACTTATCATGCACCATCACTTTTTTTTTTTTTACCTCTTTATGTCTGTATCAATTTTTCTGTGTGTTCTTAAAACTAGATTTTCAGAGCAGGAATTTAGCTTTACAATGGTTTTATGTTACTCAAACAAGATTAGATCTATGTTTTCAAATCCAACCACTGGGAGCATTAAAAGTGACTAAAATGTCAGTGATGTCAAGCCCATTTTGCCCAAAGATACCCTGTATATTTATGCGCATGCATACAAACTTTGAAAAGGACTATAAACCTGAAGATATAAATTCAGAAAATGTCGCAACCAAGTAGTGTTTGATGAACTGGAAGAGAGAGGGCACATTTTATTCACTTGTTGAATTACTGTACCTTAAAGGACAAGTTCACCTTCATAAACATAAGGATTGAGAGAATGTAGCAATATTAGTAGAACACATCATTGAAAGTTTGAGGAAAATCGCTAATCTCTTCGCATTTCGTACATGCGTATACGACACGGCCGAATTTACGATCCTTTTAGCGCCTATTTCTACATCAAATATCAGCGGGATTGCGATATTTCGTTAATTATTTCTGCTGTAATCTTTTGTGATACATGCACTAGAAGGGTTGAAAATGCGTTCTTTATTTTTCTCCTGATAATCTCTTCCCATTCGTGCATGCGTTTTCAAAACTTTCCACTGCATGCAGGGCCGAATTCGAGATTCTTTTTGCGCCTATTATTGTTTACTCAAATTTCAACGGGATTGCGAAATTTTCATGAATTACTACTCGGCTGTAATCTATATGATGCAAGCGCCAAAAGGGGATGAAAATGTGTCCTTTATTTTTCTCCCGCTAATCTCTTCCCATTTCGTACATGCGTTCTTAAAAGGTATACGACACGGCCGAATTCACGTTCCTTTTTGCGCCTATTTCTACCTCAAATATCAGCGGGTTTGTGGCGATTTCATTAATTACTTCGGATGTGATCTTTTGTAATGCACGCACCAGAAGGGGAAAAATGTGTTTTTTATTTTTCTCCCGATAATCTCGTCGCATTTGTGCGTGCGTTTTGATAACCAACACGGCATGCAGGACTGAATTCAAGATCCTTTTTGCGCCTATCATTTCCTCAAATTTCAACGGGATTGCATTGATTTCATGAATTTTTATTCGGCTGTAATCTTTTATGATGCACGTACCAAATGTGTCCTTTATTTTTTTTTTCTCCTCTATAATCTCTTCGCATTTCGTACATGAGCTTTTGAAAGGTGTACGACGCGGCCGGCCGAATTTATGATCCTTTTTGGGACGATTTCTACCTCAAATATGTAAGCGGGACTGCGATGATTTCATAATTTTTTTTTCTCCCTAGTATTATCTCTTCACATTTTGTGCATGTGTTCTTAAAAAGTACACGGAAGGGCCGATTTCGTGATCCTTTTTGCGCCCATCTTCATTGTGAGATCATTCTGAACGAATGAAAATATTCATTTGTGAAATGACTGTGTAAAATGAAACTGAACGCAATCAGATCCATTTACTGTATCGCTGAATATCGAATATGTTTTTACTTTTCTAAAAATCGACACAAGTAAATTAGTTCTAACATGTCAACTGCCACGCTGCTGCGAAGCCGGGATCGGATCGTGAGTAAAAATGACCCAGAAATTCGTGCGCTTCTAATTCTATCAATGCTTCTTGTCTGGCATGACCGCCGATCGCAAGCAAACGAAAAGCAGTTACACTCTACATGCTTTGCATGTATTGCATGGCATGGCAGTGCGTGAGCAGCGCCAATGCGCAAGCTAGCGCGAATAACTGGTCGCCAGTGTGCAGCCCTGTACTAAGTGCATAATAATACATGCATCGATTGGATTTCGTGCGCGTGCACGCATGTGAGCCAAAAAGGTAGCTACATTGTAGCATGCAATGCATGCTATAAAACGTAGCCTGTGGACCGACGCGGCCCGACCACAATTACGACGGGCCGATGAGATGAAAAAAAAATAAACATTTTTAGACTTTTTTTTTATTCTTTCTCTAGCTTAAAATGGATAATTTTGGGTTTAAAACCATTCACAAATTTGTAGAAGATGAAATTTGTGGAAAAAAATGAACTTGAAAAAGGAAAAAAAAAAAAAACGCGACCCAAAATTTTCTGTGATTTTCGCTCGGTCGCGATGGGCAAACAAACCATTTTTTTTTTTTGGCCTTATCATGATGCGTTCTCGGTACACGGGAAGCTACGTACGAATGCCGTATTTTATTTCACGAAACTGCAGAATCCTCTGCAGCTCAGCTACATCATTTAGTTTACTCTCAAGTCGGGTATCATTGTACTCAGACTGTTTAGCAGTGATCTCGACGGCTAAATAGCCACTTAAGTTTTGTCCTTGCCGATCATGCCCTTCCATATCAGATTACAGGCCTGTGCCTGTGTATGTATTGATGATGGTTACACGAAACACTATCTCCGTGCGGGCTCTCATAATATATGGTCATACAAGGGCATTTACGTACAGTTCGCCATTGGCGTGCTCAAATGAAAACAACGAATGCTGTTATTTTATTTTATTTTATTTTGCACAATTCCAGGATACTATGCAGCTCAGGTACGTCATTTAGTTTGCATTCAAGTCAGGTATCATTGTACTCGGACTGTTCAGGACGGCTAAATATCCACTTCAATTTTGTCCTTGCCGATCGTACCATTCCATATCAGAGTACACGCGCTGCTGTTCATTCGTTTACTGCATGGCTGCTGTAAACATGAATATTCATGAGACGAGCGGACGCGGGGGAAACCCTCGCTTTGATGACCGCCAATTTTTGAAGTTACAAGTGGACATCAAATGGGTGATTCTATAGTGCATCAAACCAAGTTTTGGTGATAAAAATAAAAAAGAGGGAGCAAATGACGACAAAAATATTTTTTAAATGATGTGTTAAAAATGAATATTATTCATGACATACGCCATTTTTTAGCTTTTTCATGAAGAGAAAAGATGTGTACGTGCGTTGGGGCCAGAAAGGGCTCATGTATTTTTTTTTTTCCAACGGGCGTCGAGACTGAGGGTAAATGGCATGGGGGAGGGGAGATACGTTGTATGCAGGGCAAAATGTCAATGGCACCCCCTTCCCCAGTGCTTCGACGGGAAGAATCTTTGGGCAAAGAAGACAACCCTCGAATTTCAACGGGTGCTGGTAAGTTGATCTGTGATAACAGCAAGCGGGGTTAATTTAAAGTCCCATTCCATGGACCGGCTCCTCAGCTCATGTGTTAGGAGGGGATGGCCATGGGTAGAAGAGGGTGCAAAAGAAGGAAGGAGAAAAAAATAAAGTTCTTTCTTTCTGACTACTAAAAACGCGGCGAAAGATAATATGAATAAATACCCACGGATGCCTACTTATTAAACCTATAATGACTATATCATCTCCCCTCCCAAAATAATATTTGAAGAGTTTGTTTGCAAAAACCGATAAGTCCATTTTTGAAGATTTTGAAGTACGGTCTCTGTCATAAAGTACAAAATAATACCTTTTAAATGATATATTGGTCACTACATATAAAGGTACATTTTTGAAGTTATGGTCAAAAGAAGCACAAATTTTCTTATTATTCTCTTTATTTTTCTTGACCTTTAATTGCAAATATCTCCATTTGGCAAATATGGACTTATCGGTTTTTGCAAACAAACTCTTCATTTATTAAATGATGATACAATAATAGTATTCATAAAATAATGATAATAATGATAATGTACAGTCTGAAGCAGATAAACGGGCGAGGATATGTAAACATATTGTCATTGTGTGGGTTGTATTTTTTTTAACCCGTTGAGGACGGTTTGATTTTGCTACAACACGCATTCCCCATAGACACCTGCCCGAGTATACTCCGGACTCGTCCTCAACGGGTTAATGACGTACGTGGTAAAATGAATATTATTCATGACATATGCCACTTTTCAGCTTTTTCATGAAGAGAAAAGGTGTGTGCGTTGGGGACAGATAGGGCTCATGTATTGTTTTTTTTTTTTTTTTTCAATGGGCGTTGAGACTGAGGGTGAATGGCATGGGGAAGGGGGACATATGCAGGGCAAAATGTCAATGGCACTGGAATCAATCAATATTTAAAGAAGAACTGAATAACACTTACGGAAATATATTTGCAAATTGGTATTCAAGAAGCCGTAGACCAGCCAGGTTTCGAGATTCTACAACGCACTGGCACAATATATGAATATGTTTCATAACAGCTATTACATCAAGACCTGTTCATGATTCCTGGTGTGATTAAGAGTTACAAAAATTAACTGCAACTATAAACTAAACAACACACCTCTATTATCTCATTTGCATAAAGAGCAAATATTTACCCATTTTCTATATTGCATATATTTCCATATGCATATTTTTCACCAAAAACAAGGTCTTGCTATCAGGGCAAGTCCAAGATAACGCGCGCGTTACGTATGGGACATTCAGAGATTTTTATGACCTGAAAAATAGTGTTAATGGCCTTTGATCATATTGAACTTTATCATTGTGATTTATATCTAGGAGAAGTATAATCATGTAAAAAATGGAGAAAATTGACCCTCACAATTATATTCTAGAAGATAAAATATGTGCTGTTACGTATGGGACCAGAAAAAAATTTTTTTTTGAACATTTTTTTTCAACCTCTGAACTCTCTGAAAGTATTTGATTCTACAACTTATAACTCACTGTGATGAAAGTCACAACACTCAAGATTATTAGAGGTAAGTTTCATGTCATGAGGCAAAAAGCTCTAATTACAGGTTCTAATTAAAGACAGACATGACGTGTTACTTATGGGACACTTTGTCCCCCATTCATTTTAAGTGTGTGGAGAACCATGTTTATGGATATTTTGCATAATTATTGAAATAAAATCAATTGAAACTACTAAAATACTGATCCAGATTGTCAAGGAAACAATATTCCCCAAATGTTTACCATCATAATCATATTCAATCATATTTATATATTCTTATGACCAACCTGAGTATGCATGCCCTTTGTCCCCCATTCGTTTAGTGTGTTGAGAACCATGTTTATGTGTATTTTGCAAAATGATTTTGCAAAATACCCATAAATTTTTGCATTATTATTTAGGTAGAATTAGTTGAAATTATTCAAATACTGATCCAGATTGTCAAGGGAACAAAATTCTCCAAATACCATCATAATCATATTTAATCATATCCTATATTTTTATGACCAACCTGAGTATGTAGGATGCCCTGTATTTTTGATCAGGATAGTTACTACTAAAAGTTTGAATAGTATTGAAGTGTTTACTTTTATTGATGAAGGGCAGTTTGCCATTCAGTTTCAATAAAAAACAACTTGACACAAGAAATATTAATCTTAATAGATATGCAATACCTGCTGCGTGGAACCCCAGTAATCGAGTAGATATATGTCTGTCTAGCAATCAGGTCATTGATTCGAGTCACTCCTCAGTATGTATACCCATGAATTTTGTCGTGACTACCACTGAAAACTGAATAAGGGCAATTTGTTTATCACTTGCAATAAAAAAAAAAAAAAATTATACAAAAAACACTAATTTGAAGTAACATCTTCATTACCATCACATGAGTGTGTTATACAATGCATCTACAATGTAGTAGCTAGAGCTCTACATTGTGTGGTGAACAGTACCCAATATACTAGTAGTTGAACTGCAATTTTTCAATCTGCTTGTGTATTCGGTTTCAGTACCCTTTAAGTCAGAGGTCTCTACTTAAAGGGACTGTATAGTTATGGTTCAGATGGGAATTCTGATTTCAACTTTTACAAGATAATTAGCACTTCTTTTATGAAACATTTAAATAGCATACAATTCTAAGAGGAATTCAAAGTTAACATGACAAAAATCCATTTTGAAATGGCTGAGATATCCAGAAACGTGATGTCCTAACTAAAGGTAGGTCACATTTTTTATTAGGACCACTTCATTTTACTTTGTATTTGTTTGTTTTTTGATATCTTAGTCATTTCAAACTGGATCTCCATCAAATTCTTAGAATTGTATGCTCTTTAATAATTCATATTTATTGGTTTCCAATCATCTCGTAAACTGTTGAAAACTGAATCCCCATTTTTACAAAACTATACCATCCCTTTAATGCTGATTTCAATTGTGTATTTTGCCATCTCCCCCTACCCTTTCTGAAAATTGTTCAGTCAAGTACATGTATTGTTTCAATATTTTTTTCAAAGTTGGGATGCTTTCTTCAGGATGATTGACTATTTGTGTACTGAGAGACCTTCCCAGCTAGCTACATGCATTCACATGCAATACATGTATGTATTGAGGATGTCCCATACGTAACGCATTTGTCCCATACGTTACATTATTTCATTGCCTAATAAAAAATATTTCTTTTACTATTTTTTCTTCTTTCTATGGTATTTAACTTCTCTAAACAATAAATTAGAACTTTCCAAAAGGGCATTCAAATAACCTTCATTTTAGAAAAAACCTAAAAAAATGACCTCAATTTGTTACGTATGGGACATCTCATGATAGGACACAAGCTTATTTGCATAATCATTCGCATAATCCCTAAATTTTCATACCAAGTTAAACTATTTGATGAACTTCTTATGTCCACGTATTAATCAAATATCATTTGCTTTCCTTTGAAAAAATATTAATTTCATAGATGTCCCATACGTGACGCTGTGTTTCGCATTTATGCAAATGAAGCCCTTGAGATTTGCATAAATATTCATAATATCATTTTTTCCTCCATGGAAATCAAAACTTCAACTCATAAGCTTCAAAATGATACCAAACATGTCAATATTGAGCAAAGATGAAATTTTGCCTTCTGAGGGGACCTTATTTTGGACTTGCCCATCAAGTGTGCAGTATCATGGCATCATGAAAAAAGGATAAGTCATCGGGCAATCACATCACTATACAATGCTCTATAGATTAGTGCAAGGACACTTTATCTTTCCCTGTGCTTTGTCGTTTTCATTGGATAAATTATTTTCAATCTGCAGTTGAATGTAAAATCAAGTGGCAACTGTGAACATAGTTTATGTCTTTTTTCTTATCTATCTTTTCACCCACTCTGCAGGCTCACGCATAAAAAAAAGAAAAAAAAAAAGAAAAAAATTGTAATAAAGAAAAATCACCTTCATATTTTGGCTTTCGAAGAAACATTCGGAGTCGAAAAGTCTATTTCTCAATCGAGCTGTATTAATCTACATTCATGCAAGGTTTGAATCATCTCATAGTTGCTGACATGCACACACTGCTGTACATCGCAGGCCTGATTTGTGACATTTGCATCAAAACGTTCTGCATTGCTTTCGCATGCACATGAAATCATCTCAAGGCAACTTTGCAGGATTGGAGCTAGATACATCAATACAGGTTGCAGGTCGGATCAAAACATTCCCACAAATTGTCTCCTGGTGAAGAAAGATCAGGTCTGGCACAGTGTGCAGGTTTTTCTTCTTTCTTTTTTTTATACAGGAGTATTGTCGTTGAACTGCTCCTGTGAGCGTTCAGTTTACTTTTGTCAGCAAAATGGGCGGAACATATTTTGTGCCAAACAAGCTAGCTAAGTGTGATTCAACTTTTTAATGTAATAAAAAGTTTATTCTTTAAAGATGACTGATAACAACTATGTTCACAAACTATGTTCACAAACCAGTGGCCCTTAAAACTATAGAGGCCTATTTGCTAAGAATGTCATTCCTATGATCTGAATCAGACCTGGTGAGATCTATCATATATGTGTCTTCTCTATATAGACTAAAATGAAGCATAATAATAATAATAATAATTGATATGATTTATATAGCGCCAAATCCACTCTGCAGAGTGCTCTAGGCGCGGAAGGAAGAGAAAGTGAAGGAGATAAAGGACATACAAATATCAAGTACATGTAATGAGTAGTCAAATTGAGGCTTTAAACAAGTGAGTTTTTAGACTGCTTTTAAAGGAGTCTGATGAAGAACAATTCTTTACGGCTGAAGGTAAGTTATTCCATAAGGTGGGAGCAGCATGGCCAAAGGCACGTGTGCCCCATATTGTAGTGAATCTTAGAATTATCAGAGAACCGGAGTTGGATGAGCGTAAAGATCTAGCAGGGATGTAATTATGGAGTAAGTCAATGTTATACTGAGGAGCAGCGCCCTGAATGCAATGAAAAGTCAAAAGTAAAATCTTAAAAATAATGCGATCTTTGACTGGTAACCAATGAAGTGATCTCAAAATAGGGGTGATGTGAGTGTGCTTCTTGGATAGTGTGATGATGCGTGCTGCCGCATTTTGAAGCCTCTGTAGCATGGAGAGCTGAGTTTGTGGTAAGTTAAGCTTGATATTTAGAATTATAATGATCAGCAGAAAATAACATAAATCAATGGAAGCAGATTAATAAGTAAGGTATCACTTCTTAAGTTAAGACGCATAACAATATAAATTTTCGAGGAATTCGAAGTCAGACAGAAAAAGGAGTGTGGTGTTGTCAAGTTAAGAATGAATTGCAATGCATCAATACCTGGTAGTTATCACTGGCGGCATGTTATCCAAGTATATTGAAAACAAAAACAAAAAGGACCAGGAAGGAGTGAACCCTTTATTTCGCAGATTGCACTGGCCGAGGCAATTTCAGAGTTACATTCTTATAACAGATGTAGAAGGATCAAATATAGGTAGATGTGTACCACAAGTTTTTTTTTTTTTCCCCCATTTCTTCTCCCTCACTGCTATTCTAACATCGTTATTTTAAGTTTACCATCAAGGCGCAGTCATACTGGCAAAAGATCATTTAAGTTTAAAATCGCGAAGTCTTCGCGATCGTTTGTTGTTTGGTCACACTGGCAAGAGATCGAGAAGTTTGGCGGGGATGACATCATAAGATGCAATATCCCTAGGTGTACATTGTAGTGGGAAGTTTCATTGAAAGTTTGCAGTCACGTGCACTTGTAAAACTTCAAGATCTCAAAGATTGCGATATTAAACTTTTTGATATTTTGCCAATCTGACAGCACCGTGATCTTGATCTTTTGCCAGTGTGTGATCACGACTATTCTACAAGATTCACTTCCCAATGGATCCTCTCCAGTCTTGAAAAAAAAGAAATATATATATTTATATATCATTTCATCTAATGGACTTACAACATAATTTGGTTTATTCATTTGGGCATCAGTAATGTTTGTTATGAAATTAAAGGTGTTTTTCTTTGACGTGCAAGAAAAAAAAATGGCTCAAGAGAGTGTGGAATAAAACCACCTATCCGGTTTCAACATACATGTATAGACGAATGTTTGCGATATATTTCTCTCTCTCTCTCTCTCTCTCTCTCTCTCTATATATATATATATATATATATATATATATATATATGTATCTGTATACACTCACTAAAACCGAAAGTTATTTGCATGACAATTGTGGTGCTCTGGTTCACTGGGAAATAGAATTTCCGTGCTGATGGTACAGATTTGCATATTGGAACAATGCAATAATGTTGCTTATGAACAAAATGGAATTGATCGATGACATTTTCCACTCCCCCCCCCCCCATGAAAAGTTGAGTCATAAATCAAGTAGAGAGAGTTTTCATCAATTCGTTTTGCGATTATCGATGTAGGGCAATTCCACGCCAAAGTGGACATGACATCTAAAATTTCAAATTCATATTTCCCACGCAATTTTGGTATCAAATGAAAGCTTAAAGGGGAAGTCCGGACGATTATCAGCCGTTTCCCGTGTAAAGAACAATATTTCATGAACCTATTACTCTTTTCCCGAAGAGAAAAGACCGTCAGATACAATTACTATGATCTTTTTGAAAAATAAGGTAATTCTTCATGTTCGAATCCGTCGCGAGCAGCCCTTCGTACTGTCTGTCCCAGTATGCATTACAATTGCGCGTGACATCACAGACTCACTTTCCTCAGCGGAGCACCGCGAGCGCAGCCCAGCTACGAATCAATCTCCCATCGCACTGCTGACTGCGGCGCGGTATCTGCATGCCTGCTGAGGTCTGCCTAGTTGGCGCTACCGCAGGAGTCCGTACACTGTTTTAGGAGTGCTGTTGCCAAATGCTGTTGCCAAATGCTGTATTCCTTTATTCAAATGATCTTCAGTATATATCTATATAAAATCCGTCAAAGATTCATGTAAAATAATTGCAATGTTATAACATTTTCATTTTATTGAAATATCATATGTTTTGTAATACTGCCGTACTTATTAGTGTCCACCCCATCATTTACAATTCATTGGCTATTGTTGTCATCAGAGTGATCAGGCATACATGTACGTCTGCTGCTGCCAAATGCTATCACAATCCGCGATCGTTTTTTTCAACTTCTGAGTGTAAACAATCTGAAATCAGTCTGTCAATTTCAGAATTATTGCCTCTCTTGTTGTCTGAGACTGTTGAATATGTCTGACGGTGGTAAATTACGACAGTATAACTTGAACCGCGGAAGAAACGCCAGCGCCAGCTTCATCATAGTACCGCCACCGCTAACTGCGACCAGCAGCCCCATACACATAGCGTAATGGGACTGCGTACTGTAGCATTCAGGATCACGATCGGGTAGCATCGCGGATAAATATCAACTTAAAATTGAAATATTTCTTCAATTTGAAGCAACGTTTGGTTCTGCCAATAGTCCTTTTCTGTTCAAATTGATGACTTAATGTGACTCGGTCGAGAGGAACCTTGGAGAGCTACACTGAATTATTGACGTCCAGCACAGGCGCACACACAAAGAGACATCTCTGTGCGCACACATCTCCGGTTATGCGCTGGCCGTCAATTCAGTGTAGCTCTCCCAGGTTCCTCTCGACCGAGTCACATTAAGTCATTAATTCAAACAGAAAGGGACTATTGGCAGAACCAAGTGTTGCCCGAAGCCTGTTGTCAATACTTCGACTTCAGTGGTAAGTCTGAAATTGAAGAAATTTTTCGATTTTCAGTTGATATTTATCCGCGATACTACCTTATCATGATCCTGAATGCTACAGTGCGCAGCCCCATTACATTATGCGTATGGGGCTGCTGGTTGCAGTTACGCCGCCGATGGGGAGTATGACGAGGCTGCATCGAGTAGTATTTGTAAGTTTTGACGACAAACTTGTCAATTAAAATATTGGAGAGCCATCTTGCACACCTTTCCCGCTCATTTTCTGGGTTCGGAATGGCAAAAAACTCTTCTTCTGGCCATCGCCCAGTTTATAAGAACACCCAAACGCTCACACATCGGCATTTTCGATCATGCCGCGTGCATCCGCTGCGCTGGAACCATGCGGAACGCTACTGCTTGCTCGGCCCGTGTTGCCGTTGCTCAAGCAGGGCTCCCCGAGCCAGCTGACGCTCTAATCAAAAAGCAATGTGATTCTAATACGTCACGCAGTCACGTGATCTTTCTCGCCGGCGTACAGAAATTGAACAGTTACGATTCAAAATTAGTGATGCTAAAAAATCGATTGTGACGAGTTGGGAGGGTATTTTTCAATGAAACTTACAATTTGTAGTCATTATGGTCCTTGATTTATGTAGATTATGGTGAAATTCATTCAAAATCGTCCGGACTTCTCCTTTAAAGTTTGAATTTTATGGATTTTAGTAAAATGTTTAGTTTTATAACATATTTGAGGTCAATTTTTCAATTGTTTAACTGACCTAATTAATTTTCAAAAATGCATGAATTATAATACAAATGTAGCATGGCCTGTATTCAATATTTGAGAAATAAATGTTATGAATTGTTATGTTTAGAACTTAGTAAATATGAAAGAAACAGTTCATTTGATATTTTTACGGTTTCCATGATTTGTTATGCTTCAGTGACTTCCTGAAGATGACCTTGTATTTTGTCCTTCCGTTACCACAAAAAGAGGTCTTTTTAATATTTTATCAAAAATAGTAATATAAAAACCATAAAATTTTCAGTGCAAAGCAAGTTTAGGTAGGCCTATAACTTGGCACCCATCCATCCACGAAACCCCTCCTCTTTTAATAATTATAAATAAATTAAAAATGTCCTTCCGTTACCGAAGTTGGTAACGGAAGGACAGTTGTGGTAACGGAAGGACTTAGAGTCTGTTTTTAGCTATTTAATGTCCCTAAGATGAGAACACAAATGTGTCAGAACCTACTCTAAGTACCCCTGACTAAATTCAAATAACAAATGAAGCCAAACCTCTTTCCTGAATGCAGGTCGACCCAAAATTGGCTTAATTTTGTAATTTTGTGTACAAACCCTATGGGAAATAGACAAAAAGTGCTCTTTCATAAAACTCATAAACATCTGATAATTTTTTTCTTTTGATCACTTTGATTACTTGACTTTTGCCTATCTATGGTTAAAAAGTGGTCTGTGACAATTTTCTTTGAAAAAAAAAAAACAACAGAAGGAAAAAACAAAGAAATACAAAAGAAATTCAAGAAACAATAAAAAATAAAAGAATTGAGATTGATTTTGCAATTTTTTATCACTACATTTGTTAAATACCTAAAAATGAGGATCCACACCAAAAAATGTCCGTAAATTGCTTCACATTAGTATTCTATGGGCTAAAATGTAATTTATTGAATAAATTTGCATAATCAATTCATATAATTAGGAATTGGCAGTATTTTGAACAATCTAACTATAGATGGTCTCGTGTAGATTACTCTCCAGGGTGATGTGTGCAGATTTTAATCATGATTATGCAAACAGTGTAAGAGATCGGGGGGGGGGGGGGGGGGCGCCCTGGGGATAAGCCCCCAAGACCCCCCCCCCCCCCCCCCAAACTGTGAAATGGGTCCATAAGATTTGGCTATTTGGGGGATTGAGCAAAAGAAAGAAAAAATATCACATGGGACTACAAGGATTAACATTAAAGTTGGAAATAACATCCTTCACTGTATGCACACAAAGCTCTTTGTCCTTCCGTTACCATATATTGATGAAAACAATATTGTAATTAGAAATTACCAGTTGACATGTTTCAAAGTTAAATACATAAAAGTAAAGCTAAAACTATTTGGATCAAACTGTATACCTGCCAGATATGAAAAAAATTATTAACCTTAGAGAGGTTTAATAAAAACTAACCATAACCCATCTTCCCCATACACTTTACACAGACAATCTGCATGTCCTTCCGTTACCGTCCTTCCGTTACCAAACACACACGGACATTACAGGGTCTAATGAAAAAATAAGTAAACATATTTGAAAGTCAAATATATTCCATTATATCTAAAACTATGGCAATTAAACTCTATACCAATAAATTAAAATAGCTCCATAAACTTCACAGAGTTTCGATAAAAACTAATTTGCCTGAAAACCCATGTCCATTTGATGTCCTTCCGTTACCGACCTCATTAATATGCATATTACTCTTTAGCAGGTATGACAAAAATTTTGGTGGAAATTATAGTCTTTGGCTCTGGTAATACATCTCTAAAGTTTAAAATGCTGTATCCATCAAACTTTTCTTAGAGTACATTTTTAACTGTGAAAATTCTGTCTGAATGTCCTACCGTTACTGTGGAATTGCCCTGTACTAGAAAATATTTTTCATGGAAATAACAATTTTATGGCAATATTGCAGCCATTTTGTACGTATTATGAAAATTAGGTGTTAAAGAAGACCCTTTCTTTCCCTAGCACAATCAATTTCAGGTTCCTAACTTGAATTCTAAAAAAAAGAAATCCAAAAGGACCTTTTAGAGGATTTGAAAAAAAAAAAGAAAACCATCCCACTGGGGTATATAGGCTATTGGATGAACTGCATGCACATAAAACTCACATGAAGCCTATGTACATATGATTTGCATACCAATTACAATATTTGCTTTTCTTTTGATACCACTGAGAAGGGATTCTGGTTTTTATCCCACCCTCAAAACCTTAAAGTCTACTTATTTTAGTGTTTTTAACTTCCCTCTCAAAAACAAAAACAAAATGTAAAAATTACTCTTTCAGTGTTAAATAATGATATATCTGCATATTTCAGTCCTAATTTGCATAATTATAAATAAAATATACTATTTACCACCTGAGAAACATTCCTCCTTCAAATTGCTATTTCCATTTGTTACAGCCAAAATCACTCTGAGAATGATCACACAAAAGAAACAACTAATGTTCAGGCGGTTTATTGACAGGGATATTGTGGGTACTGACTCGTAATCAGTTTTCACATCAGTACAATAATGATCAATAGAAATTATAAATCAGTAATGGAATCACTTACACGCATTACAGCCAAATCTCAAATCACAAGGTCCATGTAATCCCTTGGAAATGTCCAAGTACGATGCTCGATGCACAGATGAATGATCCTTGATGCACCGTTGAATGATTCCTCCGACGGAACTCCAGAGGCGCAGGTGACAATACTCCACGTTATAGATCCAGGGTATACAAACTGTACGTTCACAGCGAAGCGTGCAGAATCCGAAAGTTATGACGACCACGTCCAGTCGATGCGTTGAATGATGATCCACACAACAATGTCCAGCTAGGAATCCAGCCCGTCACAGCTTTGCCATAATCATGTCCATTGATATAAAAACATGGAGTCTATTTCCAATGTAGGCAAATTGATTCTATGCAGGCAAAATGTCTCCCAGGCCCTATCTCCACAAACGTAGCAGGTCAGCAGGTAACACAGGACTGACTATAACAAGTCGCTTCAGAGCCAGAAGTAACGTAACTCTCAGAGCAGAGGTGTTGGGTACTCTACCTACTGCAGAATTTCTCCGGCTTTTATACTATCCATTCACCCCTTTCTTGAACATTCTGTAATTTTCTCCAACCTGGGGCCACATTCTTCTACCTACTTGCACATACTTGCAAGTTCAAGACTGTTCCAGAAATCCTAGCTGACTCACTGCATAGCTATGTGCATAACAGCCTACCAAAAATAATGCCAATCACATTGGGCTACAGGGCCTCACTCAGCCAAATATGTAAGCACTTCCTAGAACATTCTAGATTCAGAGATGCCAAGTTCAAGAAACTTTTATGAGTGAGATTTGTATGACTCGGCGTTGCGGCGCTCGCGCGCATGCGCACGCGAACGAGGAGGGTGTCCCCCTCCCATGGTAGGGAGCTTTTTTGAATTATTAGCTCTTAATGATGGGATCTGGTGCATACTTAAGTGACTATTTTTTACTAATTTTGAAAAGCAAAAGGGAAATATACCAGGGATCTCGCCAGCGTATATCACCCTTGTCGGCCCCGACAAGCGTGCGGTTTGAAGAAGCAATTGCCGACAAGGGTAAAACTTGCCGACAAGGGTAACACCACGCGTGAACTTGCCGACAAGGGTAACTTGCATGACGAGCTAAGTTCGGACCAATTTCTCGCCTTTTTCAGTCTTAATTATCTGGCTAGAAAAGAAGCTAGATGTTGAAAGCAGCAGCAGTTTACATACTTATACAAGCGCAAAAATTTATCTACGCAGTCACCGCACCGATCGCAACAACGCGGCTCAACAGAGCGACATAGCTGATACACACCACATCACACACTTGCTCACTCGCATGCGCTCTGATTTGGGATCCACACACACATGCACAAACACCCAGCCGGCCACTTACAGCTGCCTGCGTGTACAACGGTACAGTGTATTGTGAGAGGGAGAGAGAGGACGGAAAGAGAGGGTCGGAGGCCGAAGGAGGCTGAGGAAGGCTGACACGTGCTCGCTTGTTGTCACGCTTGTTGTCGGGTTACGCAAAAACAAACGATATGAAATGCATGCCCCCCTCCGCCAAAGGTTGTATTTTTTTTTTTTTTTTTTTTTTTTGGCTGCTTTGGTTTGTTTGTTAGTTTGTTTGCCTGTCTGTCTCTCTATTCGCAAAATAAGTCAAATTTTGGGAACAGATTAGGATGAAATTTTCAGGAACAGTTACAGTTGGTTGGTAAAATGGCGCAAGGAACAGGTGATTAAATTTTGATAGTGAGCAGGATTTATAATACCATCGAAATTCACCGCCAGGATCCAGGATTTTTAGACTTTGTTTCGTATATTTGAAAGGATTCGTATCAATTCTTTAGGAAGTTGGCCATCGGCAGTGATGCAAAATTAGATGCGTTCAAAGCATTGCCGCAGAGAGAAAATTAACTCCATTTTTCGTTAAAAAAAAAAAGAAAAGAAAAAAGAACGTGCGATGGAGTAAGCAAATGCAAATTGTTATTTAGGTTTTGGTAGTTTCAGTGGGTTATTTTTTTTTTTAAATCTAAAAAGCCATGCGTTCCATTTTAGCCTTTTCAATTTCCATGGATTTGTAAACGTCATTCGTGAATATTCCATTTTCCTTCTCCGGGCCGAAATTTATAGTAATTCTGTCATGATGGTCTTTCAAGTTCAACGTACGTAATGCTCCACGTGCTTCTGGGTTGGTTTGTTAAAAGGTGGGTTGGGGGCCTTCATGGGCAGAAAATAAATGGCTGATCATTCATCAATATTCCCAGTTGGTTTACATGCTATGTACACGCTGTTTACGACTACTGAAGCAAGGTGGCAGTACGCGCGACATTCTTTATCTGACACCTGGCTTTCGTGGAAATTTCCACAAGCCATGATATCAAGTTTCCCCACTGCTTGAGGTCGTGCTTTTTTTTTTAGTCTTCATTACGAACATCAATTTTTTCAACTTGAAAAGTGTAGATAATTTGCTTCGAGGACGTGTTTCTTTCTTTTTTTTTCATTGCAGCGTCGGTAACATTTTGTTTTGTTCATCGTCCGTGCATGGCAGGGGTTCATGGGAGGAGAACGATAAGAATGACTGGGGAGAAAATAAACTGAAAGAAGGAAGCATCTTTTGAGCGAGCTGTCTTTGTTTTTCTCTACACCAGCATCAGTTATCGCCACCAAGGTTCATTTTTTTTTCGTTACTCCGACAGATTAATGATAAAATGATGCTAGATTCTTTATACTGAAGGTTCGTTAATCCAAAAATGATTAAGAAAAAAATGTCCGTTCATTTCACGACGAAATCAGTTTTGTTATTTCGAACGTTCTGCCAGTGAAATTTCGGAATAAAACGACGGCACAAAACAGCGTGTTTTTGTACTCTAAGGGTCTGTTATTCCGACAGAAGTAGTTATGATGAAATAATAAATTGTAGATTCTTATTCTGAAGGTTCGTTAACCGAAAATTGAATAAAGAAAAATGTCCGTAAATTTCAAAACGAAATCAGTGCGTCATTTCAAACGTTTTGCCAGTGAAATTTTGGAATAAAACGACTGCCCCCAAACAGTTGCAGTTTTCTTACTCTGAGGGTTCGTTACTCCGACAGATTAATGAAAAAATAATGCTAGATTCCTTCTTCTGAAGGTTCGTTAATCAAAAAAAAAAAAATGATTAAGAAAAAATGTCCGTTCATTTCACAACGAAATCAGTTTTGTTATTTCGAACGTTTCTGTCAGTGAAATTTCGGAATAAAACGACGGCACAAAACAGCGTGTTTTCGTACTCTATAAGGGTCTGTTATTCCGACAGAAGTAGTAATGATGAAATAATAAATTGTAGATTCTTTATTCTGAAGGTTCGTTAACCGAAAATTGAATAAAGAAAAATGTCCGTAAATTTCAAAACGAAATCAGTGCGTCATTTCGAATGTTTTGCCAGTGAAATTTGGAATAAAACAACTGCCCCAAAAAACAGTTGCACTTTTCTTACTCTTAGGGTTCGTTACTCCGACAGATTAATGATAAAACAATGCTATATTCCTTATTCTGAAGGTTCGTTAATCCAAAAATGATTTTAAAGAATGTCCGTTCATTTCACAACGAAATCAGTTTTGTTATTTCGAACGTTTCCGTCAGTGAAATTTCAGAATAAAACGACGGCCCCAAAACTGTTAGTTTTCTTTTACTCTGAAGGTTCGTTACTGCGAAAGAATAACGATAATACTTTAGATTCTTAATTCTGAACGATCGTTAATCGGAAAACGATAAAGAAGAAATGAAAACGGTTATAGTTTACTTACCCTCAGGGTTCGTTACTCCGACAGAATAATGGCAAAATAATACTCTACATTCTTAATTCTGAATGATCGTTAATAGAAAAATTATGAAGGAGAAAATATTCGTTTATATCCAAACGAAATCAGTTTTGTTATTTCGAATGTTCTGCCAGTATAATTTCGGAATACAACAACGGCCCCAAAACGGTGTTTTCTTATTCTGAAGGTTTTTTATTCTGAAACAATAACGATGATAGATGATAGATTCCTTTCTGAAGGTTCGTTGATCGGAAAATAATAAAGAAAAAATGCTTGTTAATCTTCGAACGAAATCAGTTTTATTTTGAACATTCATCTGTAGTACCGACCTTTGGTGTTGTTGTTTTCGATTACAAACCTTCGAAGTACTCAGTAATGAATCGTTTCATTTTATGATTAAACAAACCGTCGGAATAATGACCATCATTACATTTAAAATTGTAGGATATCTCTTTGATGTCACGGCCAAACTACCGCAGTATACCCAGAAAGGAAAGTGCAACGATGTCCCGAAAGTTCTCGATCGCTTCTCGCGCATCTGCATGCAATAGGCCTACCACGTGGTCGAGCAGACGGCGAGAAAGCAACACGGCGCGCGTTGTTGCGATGCAGAGGCGGCTAATTATTGCAACAGTGAAACAGGAAAGGCCTAAAAGAAATCGGAACCTCCACCATCGGCACCTACTTCTCTTTCATTTACCGGTATTATTTAGGAACTGCCGCTAACATAAGGTATGGAGTTTCTGCATTGTTTCTGTGAGAATATGCCCCTCACAACGTTCATTACATCTCCGTGAGAATGTCGCACTTAGTGGCATTTTAGCGGCGATTTATCTGTGTTGTATCGAGCATTAGCGAAGGCTTCCGCGCTTCGCGCGGGAGGGGGAACCCCCCTCCCGTACCCACCCCCAGAACAGCGCGCATAAATGCCGACAAGCGTGAAGAAATTCCTGGCGAGAACCCTGTATACCTTCAATTGCAACTATCACTCTAATCCTTTGAGCTATGCTCCTTATTTTTGGCCCAAATTGCAGACTTCACCAGATGCGTGAGAAAAATGGGTGCCATGAGTGAGATCGTGAGACAGACCCTAAATGCTTGAGTCTCACGCAGAATGCGTGAGACTTGGTAGCTCTGTAGATTGGGTGAGATATCATTCTAGATTGAGTGAGTTATAATGTATTTCCTGTCACATGCATGTACTGTAGCTACATTGTAACCACCTGGAAAATTCTCCACTAATCTGGTCAGCCTGTATGTACTGTACTATATCTACATGTATACCAAATAGAATGCTCTCCATTAATCTGGCCAACCTGTGTACATACTCATTAAAGCAACCATGCATACTGTACATCATACATTTACGTAACTACTAGTGTGTACATTTGTGACACATTCTATGTGCAAAGATTTCAAAGGAATTGTTTTCTGCTCGTTTCCAAAGAATTTCTAGAAAATGAGTGTCTGAAACTGACAATTTCTGTGGCTGGGCAGCCATTTTGTTTATGCAAATTAGATGGTCAAGATCAGTGAATTTCGTTTGGGAACCAGGTTCTTCCTAACCCTCAAAACCTTAAAGTCTATCACACAAAATAATATTACCCCTAACATACAATGTAAGTCAGTAACATGTCGAAGAAATGTGCACTTTATTCAAAAAGTCAAGTTTTGTGAAATTCTCTTTTTATTTTCCTTATATTGTTGTACGCATGTGACATCATACACTGTAGTAGTCTTCTCCTCCAACAGTGATTGCACAGATACATTTAAAAATTCTTAACTTTTGAATGGATTGTTGTATTTGCCCCAAACTTTCACTGATGTGTTCTACTAATATTGTTGCCTTCACTCAATCCACATGTGCATTTATATGAAGGTGAACTTGTCCTTCAACTTGCCTCTCAAGAAAAAAAAAATGTAAAAATTACTCTTCCAGTGTTTTAATATATATATGCATATTTCAGTCCTAATTTGCATGATCAAGATCAGTGAATTTCTCTTGGGAACCAGATTTTTCGGATTCAGCATAGCATTACTCAAATTAGGTAAAAGAGACCAGTTCCCAACTTTTACTAAAAAATGCCTCTAACACCTTTTTAGAGAGCCCTTTTTCAGAAATCCCACTAGACTATAATGGAGGAGCTAGACTTGCACTTTTGTATAAATATCAACGGCAATAAAGACCATCCTCTCATCCAAAACTTCTGCCAACCACCCCCTTCCTAACAGATTTCGTGCTCTGCCATTCCATTGAGAAAACAAATACATTTGTTCAGTAAGCCGTAGACTTCCATAAGAATGACCCCAAATGTATCTCTAAATGACAAATCATAAAATAGATCAGAATTTCCAGTATTAGGTATTTAAGATAAAATGGACAGCAATTAACTCTCGCAGTTGAAACACTGGATTGTATTAAGCAAATCAAGTATGATCAATAAACCCAAATGACCACTGCCTAAGCCATTAGATTCCTGTTGCTGTATCCATACATGTAGTATTGTACAAAAATGCTTTGCTTTTAGGGATGGTGGTATAAGTTTGTTCACAAAGCTGACCAGCTCTTACAGAAACCATGCAAATAATATATATGCAAGCCAAGAGAACACGGTATATATGACGCGAGAGTTTCTATTTTGCTGCTGACGTTAGAACTGCTGCAATTCCTTCCCCTATTACCAAAAATGTACTTCCCGACCTGTGGAATGTGGCTTTGTTAAGACTTCTCCCCTTAAACTGAGGGTAATTTATTTTATTAGCTCCTTTTCAGAGAGTTATCATTAACTTGTTAAGAACAGCTGAGTTCGCTACAATTAATATGCATTTCCCATATGCTATATACATGTAGACAATTGCCCGAGTATGCTCAGGACTTGTCTTCAAAGGGATAACATAATGAACTCAGTGCATTAAATCAATATGTTTTTCAGTTTTTAGATTGTACAGGGTTCAGTAATATCTTGCATGAGTACTGTTTGTGTCTTTCAAACATGTTATAATGTGCCTGTTCATACATGTGTGTTTCTTTAATGAACAGCTCAAGAGACACAAGAAGTACAGCTTGGAGAGGATGTCATGCTACTGTGTCATCATCCATTCCTGAATGTGAGCATGCACCCTGTCTCCTGGACCATTCAAAGTCGTACTCTGTCATCAGATGCTGTGCTGCTCATGAAAAATTTCTCTGCTGGAGATGTAGGAGTCTACCAGTGCAACATAACTCGCGAGTCCAGGGCTACATACATTGCACACATAGTTGTGTTGAAGAATAATTCCGGTAATGGTGTATTCTTTCCCTCTCTCTGTGTTTAAAGGGCTGAAATCATGAATCCCATGCTATATTTTGATGCTGAGGTTGCCATCCCTCAATGAGAGGGTCAACTTGTCTGCACTAGGAATGCTTCCAGCCTGTTAGAGATTGGGAACTCTTTCTGTTGTGACAAAAACAATAGTGAGGCATGTGAAGCGCAATAAAGTAAAAACGACATGCTCATTTAGACCTACATGTTCCTTCATTAAGCCCAAATTTATGAATAGGATTTTGACAAGCTTGCACAATGTACAATATTCTTTATGTTGGTTGGTAGCTTTTTCCCTTGTAGAGCCCACTAATGTCAAAATCTATCACTAATGTCAAAATAACCACAAATGTCGTAACACGTCATCCACAAATATCAAATTGACCACTAAACACGGCAAGCACACACCACAAATGTCATAACATGTCAACCACAAATGTCAAACTAGACTCGGAATTTGTCAACACTGACAAATTAGGTGATCCGATCTATTGGGAAATCAATGATTTCAGTCCTGATCCCAATAAGCATGACCATACAGGTTTCATCTGTGTTGAGGGGACATTGGCCATGTGATGTTTGGAGTCTCATTTAAAAAAGGGAGTCAGACCTGCCATCTTTGGTACCGAATTCCGTATGCACTAACGAAGATACAGAATGAAGTATATTTGACCTTTGACCCCATTTTGCACACCAAAGATGGCATCTGAGCAAAAAGTGGTTATTTTGTGAAATGATTCTTGTAACATGGTCTTTGCGTGTGCAAAATATGGGAAAAATAGGACAAGTATTCACCAAGATACAGGATGAAACATTTATGACCTTTGACCCTAATTTACATACCCAAGATGGTGTCCGATCAAGTAGTTGTTATTTTATGAAAAAATGTACGTGACATTAACTAAACATGTGCAAAATATGGTGGTGATAGAGGCTGTTATTCTTGAGTTATTGCAAAGAAAGTTGCAAAAAGAAAGAAATATCTCAATACATCGAAGATAAGCTTTAATTTCAACCAAGTTTTTTAGCATGATCCCGACAACGTATGAAAAAACAAAAGGCACGTAACGATAGCGCAAAGTCTCAGCTACAACATATTAAAATCTGGGAGAAACTCACCGAAGGGTAAGTGAGCTAGTGCTCGATAAAGACAATCATGCCAACTTTCACATCTAGAAAAATTCCCTCCCATAGAGATAACACGTCATAACGAAGATACAGAAAAAAGTACATTTGACCTTTGACCCCACTTTGCACAGACAAGATGGCATCTGAGCAAAAAGTGGTTATTTTGTGAAATGATCCTTGTAACATGGTCTTTACGTGTGCAAAAAATGGGAAAGATAGGACATGTGTTTACTAAGATACAGGATGAAATATTTATGACCTTTGACCCTAATTTACATACCCAAGATGGTGTCCGATCAAGTAGTTGTTATTTTATGAAATAATGTACGTAACATGAACTAAATATGTTCAAAATATGGGAGTGATAGGGGTTGTCTTTCTTGAGTTATTGCAAAGAAAGTTGCAGAAAGAAAGAAATATCTCAATACATCGAAAATAAGCTTTAATTTCAACCAAATTTTTTGATGTGATGCCGACGTCGTATGAAGAAATGAAGGGCACATTTACAATAGCCCAAAGTCTCAGCTACAACATATTAAAATTTGGGAGAAATTCACCGAAGCATAAGTGAGCTAGTGCTCGATAAAGATAGTCATGTCAATTTTCATTTCCAGAAAAACTGCACTCCCATAGAGATAACACGTAAACTGGTCAAATTTGACAAGATTACTTTCAATCCATTTTTACGAGGTGATGCCGTCATCCAATCAAAATGCTGTTATTACATTAATGAAAGAGCATTTAATAAGCTACAACATACTGAAATCTCAGTGAAAATTGGCAAAAGATTAGTGAGATACGCTTGAATGAACTTAAAATTTGATGACGTCATTTTGAAAATTTACTTTTTTAACTTTATTAAGAAATTTGATATCTTTTAATCATTTTTTCAGCATCGCCAACCCATGAAATGACATGTACAACTCATCAGCTTTCAGAATATGTCAAGAAAATGGGGGGTCACCGTCCATCCTGACGAGTAAAATCGGATTTAAAATTGGCAGTTTTTTGGCATAGTTGCACTGTATATCGCCATTGACGCGCGCGCAGAATTTAAACTTTGACGGGCCCGTATGACGTCATATTGAGTCGGATTGACTTGAAACTTGGTAGAAATATTCCTTGACATTTCAGACATCCGATCCGTGTGAAAAAACGGGAAATTTCTATTGCATATGAGCTGTGCGTGCGTATATGCGTGCGCGCGTACGCGTCCGTCCAATTTTTTCAATTTTTCAAAAAAATGTTGCAAATGGTCTGAAACGTGTGCAAAAAAAAATTTCAGCTCAATTTGAGCATACAAATATTTCAATGGGCGCGTACCCGCACGTTTTAAGAGAAAATATGAATTTTGATAATATGAGTAGAATGTGCATAACTTGAATTATATGTGAGGTAAATTTCATTAAAAAATTCCATTCCAGTAATGAGATATGAATGAAAATGTGTTTTCATATAATTACGTCATAGTGACGTCACGGTCGACTGAATACTATGATTTTATTTGACCCGTCGTCTTTGGGACATGATACATGGATGGTATAATTTTGACATTAGATAGAAAGAACACTTTCTGAGCTAATCGATACACAAATTTTGTCCAGAAATAAAGAAAGAAGAAGAACAACAAAGAATCCGTACAGATGCAGAAAGTGATCCGAGAAAATACTCGGATCACCTAAATATCCGGTTTTACTGCAAATGTCATAATGCATCAACCACAAATGTCAAAACTGATTGCAGAGAGAGAGGGGGGCGGGGGGTTGAAGCCTGCCTAAAGTCACTAAACTGGAATTTTTATGCCTCCGCCTGAAGGGTGTCGGAGGCATTATGTTTCTGGGTTGTCCGCACGTCTGTCCCCTTTTATTTACGCAATAACGAGTAATAAAGATAGAGCCAAGTAAGCGCTGTGAAGACATTATAGACTGAAATTGTATGTTTGATTATGGAGTGCAGTGATTGCGGGGGGGGGGGGGGGGGTTGGTGGGGAGGGGGTGAGGGAGAAGGGGGATTTTCCACATTTTTAGCATCTGCTTGGTGATCTGCATCTTCCTGGTGATATTATCATTTTTAGGTGATCCGAGTATCCTCTCGGATCACCTTCTGTTTCTCTATGGATTCTTTCTTCTTCGTTTTCTTCTTATTTCTCCCCAAAAGTTGTCCAGAGGTTAGCTCAGAAGGTGCATTGCCTCTCAATGTCAAACTTATACCATATATGTATCATGTCGCAAAGACGACAGCGCAAGTAAAATCATAGTGATCAGTCGACCGTGACGTCACTATGACGTCATCATGCCGTCAATCCCTCGTTTGAGGCGAGACCCCACTTTAACGAAGCTAACTGGGGTGCTATACCCCCCTAACGATTCTTCGTTTGAGAGTTGGGAGTCGAAGTACTTGTCCATTGCAAATTAACTTTCTGCTCAGGCGTGACAAACCTGGAGGCCAAGCCAGGGTTTAATGACTACAGCAGCTGTCGTATTACGTAAGAGCGTGATAAGGATATCTGCCTGTGGCACACCATTCAAAGTGAATTCAATTTTCTCTATCCTTTCTAAAGTTTTCAATTTTATATTCTATTGAGATATTCTATGGTCATCCATTTTACATTTCGAACAAAAAAAATTGACCCGTAAATTACGAAAATACAGGAATAAGAAGGAGAGCATTGCCAGTTTGCCGGTGCTGCTCACTGTTGGGGATAAAGTACAAGCTATGGATGAGTTGGGGAGGTGGGCTGCAGTACACATGCTCTGTCTGCATATGCTGAATGTCTACACTCACACACACACACACGTACACACACACGCACCATGGAGCTACATAGCCCATGCCAAAACCAAAACAATCTCCTCCTCTCGCGCAGTGGCGATGACTGATGCTTAGATTAGGCCAGGGTCAAGAAACAGGTGTTTTATATCTTTGGTTTTTAAGTCATTGATTGCCAAGATATACACTGGCATTATTTACGGGGGTGTAGCCTCTTCAAACGAGAGATTTGCGTCATGATTATATGAAAACACATGTTCATGCATATCTCATTAATAGAATGGAATTTTTCAATGAAATTTATGTCACATATATTTCAAGTCAAGTGGATTCTACTCATATTCTCAAAATTCATTTTTATCTCAAAACGCGCGCGTACGCGGGCGATGAAATATTTGTATGCTCAAATCGAGCTCAAATTTTTTTTTGCACACGTTTCAGATCATTTGGAGCATTTTTTGAAAAATTGAAAAAATTGGACAGATGCGTACGCGCGCACATATTCGCACACACAGCTCATATGCAATAGAAATGTTCAGTTTTTTCACACGGATCGGATGTCCAAAATGTCAAGGAATATTTCTGCCAAGTTTCAAGTCGATCCGACTCAATATGACGTCATACGGGCCCGTCAAATTCAAAATTCCGCGCGTGCGTCAATGGGGATACACAGTGCAACTATGCCAAAAAACCGCCAAGTTTAAATCGGGTTTTACTCGTCAGGATGGATGGTGACCCCCCATTTTCTTGACATATTCTGAAAGCTGATGAGTTGTACATGTCATTTCATGGGTTGGCTATGCTGACAAAATGATTAAAAGATATCAAATTTCTTAATAAAGTAAAAAAAGTAAATTTTCAAAATGACGTCATCAAATTTTAAGTTCATTCAAGCGTATCTCACTAATCTTTTGCCAATTTTCACCGAGATTTCAGTATGTTGTAGCTTATTTAATGCTCTTTCATTAATGTAATAACAGCATTTTGATTGGATGACGGCATCACCTCGTAAAAACGGATTGAAAGTAATCTTGTCAAATTTGACCAGTTTACGTGTTATCTCTATGGGAGTGCAGTTTTTCTGGAAATGAAAATTGACATGACTATCTTTATCGAGCACTAGCTCACTTATGCTTCAGTGAATTTCTCCCAAATTTTAATATGTTGTAGCTGAGACTTTGGGCTATCGTAAATGTGCCTTTCGTTTTTTCATACGACGTCGGCATCACGTCAAAAAATTTGGTTGAAATTAAAGCTTATCTTGGATCTATTGAAATATTTCTTTCTTTCTGCAACTTTGTTTGCAATAACTCAAGAAAAACATACCCTATCACCACCATATTTTGCACATGTTTAGTTCATGTCACATACATTATTTCAAAAAATAACTACTTGATCGGACACCATCTTGGGTAAGTAAATTAGGGTCAAAGGTCATAAATATTTCATCCTGTATCTTAGTAAACACATGTCCTATCTTTCCCATATTTTGCACACGCAAAGACCATGTTACAAGAATCACTTCACAAAATAATCACTTTTTGCTCAGATGCCATCTTTGGTGTGCAAAATGGGGTCAAAGGTCAAATATACTTCATTCTGTATCTTCGTTAGTGCATATGGAATTCGGTACCAAAGATGGCAGGTCTGACTCCCTTTTCTAAATGAGACTCCAAACATCACATGGCCAATGTCCCCTCAACACAGATGAAACCTGTATGGTCATGCCTATTGGGATCAGGACTGAAATCATTGATTTCCCAATAGATCGGATCACCTAATTTGTCAGTGTTGACAAATTCCGAGTCTAGTTTGTTTTTGTTTTCGTCTTGTTTTAAATGAGCCCCATCCCCCCCACACTGCTGGGGGGGGGGGGGGTGTTGAAACCTCAGAGTCCCTAAACTCTGGAATTTGTGATCTTCTTTGCATGTTTGATTATGGCGAATCCAGGGGTGCCCAGATTTTTTATGCCTCCGCCACGAAGTGGTGCCGGAGGCATTATGTTTTCGGGTTGTCCGTCCGTCCGTCCGTCCGTCCTTCTGTCCGTCCGTCCGTCCGTCCGTAATGAATTTTGTGGACAAGGTAACTATCAAAACCTGTTGAGGTATCCTAATGAAACTTGGCATGTATGTGTATTAGGGGGTGAAGTTGTGCCTATCAACTTTTGGGTGCACGTGCTCAAGGTCAAAGGTCAAAAGATCAAGGTCAAATACATAAAATTTCACTATTTCCACCATATCTATTGAATGCCTGAAGATATTTTCTTGAAACTTAGTGTATACATGTATTACCCAATTAAGATTCTCTGGTGAAAGTTTGCGTCATGAGGTCAAAGGTCAAAGGTCAAATGGTCAGGGTCAAATACATGAAATTTCACTATTTTCGCCATATCTATTGAATGTCTGAAGATATTTTCTTGAAACTTAGTGTATACATGTATTACCCAATTAAGATTCCGTGGTGAAAGTTTGGGTCATGAGGCCAAAGGTCAAAGGTCAAAAGGTCAAGTAAAAATATCAAAACTTCTTTTTTTTCTCCGTGCCTTGGAAAATTGTTCAAGGTATCTTCATGGAACATAGTATATACATGTACTGACTGGAAGTGATTATCTAGAGAATGTAGGGTTCATTGGGTCAAAGGTCAAGTGCAACACTTCAAAATTTTACTATTTCCCTCATATTTATGCAATGCCAGCAGGGTTATTATTTTTTTACACTTGGTGTATGCATGTGTAACCTAATAGAAATTCTCTGGAAATTTTTTTTTTTCTTCTTTTTTTGCCTCAAAGGTCAAAAGGTCAAAGATCAAGTGAAAGTGCTGAACTTACTTTTTTCTCCATATCTCGAAGTGGCTCAAGTTATCTTGAAACTTAGTACATATTGTGCATGTTCTACCTGAAAGTAATTATCTTATGAATTTTAGGGTCAAGGACCAGATGAAAATGGTAACAATTTACTATTCAATTCAGAAATTGCACTTTTTCTCCACACCTTGAAAATTACTCAATGCATTAACTTATGAATGGGTGAAAGTCAAGTTAAAGTCCTTAAATCCCTAGATACATGCTCTCCTATTCATCCAATTAAACCTATGTCAAGGAAGGTGAACATTCAACACATTTGTGACAAACTTGTCATTCCAATATTTTGCCAATTTTGTGAAAATGTAATCACACAGAGTCCACATGTACTATCTAGACCTATTGGGAAAATCATGCATTATGGCGGAGGCATACCAGTCGCCAAAGCGACATTTCTAGTTTTTTTTTGAGGGGGGGGGGGGGAGGAGGGGGATTTTCCACATTTTCAGCATCTTCTTCAAAAATCTTGGACTGATATATTGGATTTCACCAAACTTGCCAAATAGCATGTTTACGGGTATATGTGACCGTGCACCACAAAACAAATAAAAAGTCGCACCCCTTGATTTTATGTGAGGACTCAAAAAAGGTGAAATGGGTCAACCAAGTCAATGTTCAGTTTTCCATATTTTCTGGAAGAGCAATTTTTCTTCTACATTATTCTGAAGTTTGGGATCATAGCATGAATGGGAAAAGTGTGTTTTCAGCAGTTTTTCTGCAACCCTTTTTGGGGGGAGAGTAGAATGATCAATTATGTCTTAGAGGCCCCTTTTCCTTTCTTGAAATCCTCTGCACACTCTTTACTTTCAAGTCTGATAACTTTTGAAAGGATAGTGCTACTGCTTTGAAAGTTGGCATTAATCATGGAGAAATGTATTGATAGAACATGATTAATTTCAGCTAAATCTGGTAATTCCTTCATTGTTGTTGCTTCATTGGTTTACATCCTGTGTTTTGTCCCTTTCAGCGCACAGCTGGCACAGCTTATAAAACATTAAGCGCTTGAATAGACCCTGTACTTCAGAGCCTCTTTTCTCAGTTCACACTTTTCCAGAGTGTGTGCTTTCTTTCCAGTATTTAGTTAGGTTAGGGGAGTCCATTTGAATTGAGTTATACATCATTTTAAAGCTTAGAGTCAACTCTTTCAGAATCTGCCCTTAACTAAAAATTCATATCTGGCGATTTTTTATTGGTTTTGTGGTGCAGGGTCATGTATGATCTTTATTTGTTAAAATTAGCCCCCCCCCCCCCAACTGCCAAAGTAGATAGATCGAGAGAGAAAGGGGGGGGGGGGGGGATTGAAACCTCAAAGTCCCTAAACTCTTCAATTTTTTCTTCTTCGATTGAACCGACAAACATAGAACTAAGTTAATGCTATGAAGACAGTAATTCTATCTTTGATTTTGGCCGATTCAGGGGTGCCTGATCGGGTGGGGGGCTTAAGGACAAGGAGGGGGATTTTCAACACTATCAGCATCTCTTCTTGAAAAATCTCCGACGGATTTTTACCAAACTTGGCAGATAGCATGTTTATGGTTATATGATCTTTATTTGTTGAAATGAGCCCCATGTCCCCCCCCCCCCCCCCCCCGAAGCCGAAGGGGTTGGGGGGGGGGGGGGGGGGTTGCATCCTCAGAGTCCCTAAACTCTGGAATTTTTTTTTCTTCTTCTGTCGAACCAAAACATACAGGCCTAGAGCTTAATAGTGCTCTGAAGACATTAATGCCAGAAATTTTATGATTGCTTTTGCTGGATCCAGGGGTGCCCCGATCGAGGGGTGGGTGGTAATAAAAATGTGATAAAATTATTGTGCTTTATATTCCACATACTAAGAATCTTGCTAAAAGATTGGTCAAGAGCTGATCAGTGATAAAGCGTAGATTTGCCCATCACATCACCTGTGAAGAAACGTTCATTACACTCCAGTCATTTTTCTTTAGCTGATCTCGTCAGTCTCATACAGTCCTGACGCGAGATGAGTACGCGCGAAATAAAAGTGCGTTGCACTGTGGACAATCACAGTGATAGTCCACCGTACAACGCATTTTTATTTCGGTGCCATAGTGCGCAGAGCAAATTTGTTGTTTTGTCAGTTATGCGCATATGTCTAAGGTTCACTTCATAATGTTACCGCTACCCGGACCCAAAGAGATTACTGTACGAGCTGAAATTTTCGCGGTGGTTTTATTTTCGCGAATTTCGCGAATCGCCTTTGAACCGCGAAAATAACAACACGCGAAAATAACAACCTGCGAACAGATAAGCACAGTTAGACCTCGCAACCACGAAATTAACAACACATGAAAATGTTCTCATAGTAGCAATTCGCGAAAATATCTGTACGCGAAAATTTCAGCTCGTATGGTATATAAACTCTCTTTGCTGCTACCCTAGATGTGGAATATAAAGCAAATAATCAACTTTTAGTTTCAGGCAATGAGACAAACTATCACTTCCTTGGCGATCTGAATGTGTATGCTATCTTTCCTCAGCTGTGCTTCGGAAAGATAGCTACATCCAGATCGCCTCAGAAGTGATAGTTTGTCCCATCACCTTTACCAACACTGATTATTTGCTTATTATCACTAATGGTTGTACAGAAAAATTTCTAAAAATATTCCTTTTGTCATGTGTAGGGTTTTCAAGAAATACCTCAAATTCTTAATTCCACCCAAACGACCCCAACCCCTCATCTCGGCCCTTTTCAATTGACTGAGATGGGGGGGGGGGGGGGTAAACTCCACCTCCTCCCACCTTAGGGTTTGGGACAGTCATTTAAACAAATGAGGTCATATCACCTGATAAATACGCTACATGCCAAGTTTGGCGAATATCTACTGAAACGGGTTCAAGTTCTATAAAAAGCTGAATATGTGAAAATTCTGCCTGCCCCCGCCTTTAACCCTAACTAGTCGGGGGGGGGGGGGGGGGGGGGGGGTTAACCCTAACCCTAACCCTAGCCCCCCGACGTTCCGCGCTATGTATCGCTATCGCGAAAAGGTATCACCGCGATGTTTCATGACTTTTTTCTTTCAAGTCTCCCGCATCTTTTGACACCAAATTTGCGATACCCGGGCGCGCGGTTCCAAAGTTGCGCATAAATATACAATGTACGTACATGCATGTCAGACCAAAAATAGTTCAAAAAACATGAATTTGTGTACAATTTCAATGCAAACTGTGCTTTCAGGCAAATTTCATAAAAGCATGATTATTTTGGGGTTGAATTGATTAAAATCAATCAATAACATATCTTCTTGTTCGGAACAATGTCGTGGACAAATATAATTGAAAAAACAATGAAAAACATAAAGTCAAAAGAACTAAGAAATACATAAGAAATTAAAAAAAATAAAATACTTAAGAAATTTTCTGATGGCACAATTTTTTTCTCTTTCATTTGCTAAGGACACTAAAAAGAATATTTGCACAAAAAAAATGTGCCAGTTTTGAGGTTTATTTATGATTTATACCAAATTGTCTGATTTTATGCGTCATTATGCATAAACTAGCATAATTTCGCATAAATTATATATTTTGTTAAAATTAACTTCATGGTACTTTAGATTACGTCATAGGCTCTATCATCTACATTGTGCCTAAATAGCCTAGCCTAGTTGTGGTTATAAAAGCTTCATTCATTATACTTAATTTACTATAAAGCACTCTATTACCTCCATCACTTGTGTAAGATTTTTTTTTCATTATTTCTTTAAACCTGAAATGGGATTCTATTACCCTATGGATGCTTCTTGCGTTTTCAAGAAGAAGATGAAAATGTGAAAATTACACCTCCTTCCTACTGTATCCTCCCCCCCCCCCCACCCCCCTTTGGGCATCCCCTCATCTGCATGTAGCCTACATATGCATAAAATCGACTTACGTACGTACTATATGATAAAGAACAGATTTATCTTTATAACTTCTGGTTTAAGAGGATTTTCAAAACAATCCCTTAGACTTGGGCCTTCATCTCACCCTAACCATACCTGTCTCCCCCCCCCCCCCCAAGTTTATTGCCCCTTAGTGGAATTATATTACCCTAGTGGTGCTACCCTCCCACGTTTGGTAAAAATCTGTCATAGATTTTTGCCAAGTTTGGTGAAAATCCGTCATGAGATTTATCAAGAAGGCGCAGTAAATGTGGAAAATCCCCTCCTCCCCTTCACCCCCCCCCCCTTCCCCCGATCAGGGCACCCCTGGATCCGCCATAATCAAACATGACATTTCAGTCGTTAATGTCTTCATAGCACTAACTAAGGTGGTGGGGTTGGGGGTGGGGCTCATTTTAAGAAATAAAGATTGTATTACCATAAAGATGCTATCTGCCATGTTTGGTGAATATCCATCATGAGATTATAAATCGTAGTAAATCTGGGAAGTCCCCTCCTCCCCACCCCCTCCCTCCTTGATCTGGTCCCAAACATGCAATTTCAGTCTTTAATGTCTTCATAGCACTAAATTAGCTCTATCTTTTTCGGTTCAACGGAAGAAGATTAAATACTTCCAGAGTTTATAAGGGACTCTGAGGCTCCCCCCCCCACTGCATTTTGTTTGTTTGTTTGTTTGATTTTAGTGGGGCTCATTTTAACAAATTTAGATCATATCACCATAAAGATGCTATCTGCCAAATTTGGTGAATATCAGTCATATTTTTTTAAGAAGATGCAGTAAACGTGGAAAATCCCCTTCTCCCCTTTTTACATTTTCCATTGATGACATTTTCGAGATTTTTACATTTCCCGGTGAGACATTTTTACATTTCTTGGCATTTTAGTGAGGTCAAAAGGTCAAAGGTCAGGTGAAAATGTTAAAATTTCACTTTTTTTCCATCTCTCGCAAAATGGTTCAAGGTATCTTCATGGAACTTGGTAAATATGCATGTACTGTATAAGCTGAACATTGTTTTCGTGAATGAGGAGGTCATGGACAATCTTGCGAAATGTTGTTTTTGCAAGTTTGACTTCGAGGCTATCACAAGTGCACTAATGCCTGATCAATTCAAACAGTGATTTGCGAAATTCATGAAAATTAAACCCTCGCGAAAATAACAGCTTATATAGTATTGACTGGTAGGGATTATAGGGAATTCAGGAGTCATGGGTCAAAGGTCGAGGTCAACCCCTCAAAATTTCACTATTTCCCTCAATATGAATGCTTGCAGGATTTTTCTTTAAACTTAATAAATACAGGTGTATTACCTAATGGAGATTCTCTGGGAAATTTTCTTTCAGAAGGTCAAAGGTCAAAGATTAAAGGGTGTGCACAGTTCTGGTCGAGTTGAGGATTTAGCTTTTAACATTTTGCGAGATATTCAGAAATCACTCTATGTGATGTCAAAGAGCATGCAGTTCTAAGGGGTATCAAAAATTTATTCGATGAAAATCGGTTTTGCAATGGCTGAGATATCCAAAAACAAGGTGAAACAAAGAGATCCTGATAAAGTTGTGGCATGTCGCCTTTTGTAGCAGTTTTTTTTTGATATCTCAGCCATTTGAAAACCAATTTTCATCAAATAAACGTTGAATCCTTCTTAAAATTACATGCTCTTTCATATTCCATAAGAGGCTTGTCATTATCTCACTTAAGAATGTTCAAAACATGAATCCCCACCTCAGCCAGTACTGTACAGTCCCTTTAAGGGTTAAAGGCCATGCTAAAATGCAAAAAATCTATTTCATACTGATATTACACTTTTTTTTTTCTTCATACCTTGAAAATTACTGAATGCATAAACTTATGAAAGGGTTGGTCAAAAGTCAAGTAAAAATCCTCAATTCCCTAAATACATGTACCTGCGCTCTTTAATAGACAATTATATCAAACTTAGTTCAAGGAATGTGAACATTCAAGACATTTCTGACAAACCTGTCATTTCAATATTTTGCCAGTTATGTGAAACTGTCATCACACATTGTGAAGACATTGTACTATAATCCTATTGGGAGAATCATGCATTATGGCAGAGGCATACCAGTTTTCATAGTGACATTTCTAGTCTTCAAAAGATTATCATTTATGGTAATTAATGCTGATATTCATACATGTAATGTAGGCGTGAAATCAGAATTTTTGTTTGGAATGACTTAATAAAGCTCAGAAAGGGCATATTTTTAGTGTACATATTCTTTCTAGTGTTCTTTTTATAGCAAATGTATTTGAAAGAAATTGTGCCATCAAAAATTATTTCCTAATGTATTTCATTGGCATTAATTTCTTCATGTTTTTTCTTTTTTCAATGTTCTGTAAATTGTAGTCTTTTTCAATCAAATTTGTCAACAACACTGTTCCTAGCATGAAAATAGGCTTTTTAAATAGCTGATTTCAGTCATTAAAAACAAAATTATCATGCTTCTATAGAAGTTGACTATAAGGCTTTATAGCACAATTTCTGTTGAAATTGTAAATGAATTCACATTCTTGCAGCAATTTTTAGTTCAGCATGCTTATTTGTGTGTGACTTCAAAACCATGTAATCAAAAGCAAAATCCAAAATATGATGTCAAAAGATGCAGGGGACTTGGAAAAAAAAACAGTCGTCAAACATTGTAAGAAAAATGATGTAACAAAAGAGGAATATATTGCATGTGGTGGGAAGGAACCCCAACTCTACAAATTGTCTGTTGAGCTTTTAGCTATTATTTTTTTTTTATAACAAGTGCATTGCAGTCATTGAACTAGGGGAGGGGGCGGGGGGAGTCATTCAGTTACTGCAGAATGTAATTTGGGCTTTTTATCAAGTAAACAGTGCACATTTTCAGCTGTTTATAAAGTCAGAATGAATTTTTTTATTTTCAATGTAGTGTTCTGCTTTTGAGCAGCATAGTTTATGCTTCAACTGCTCATTTGGTTCATGATTCCCAATGCAGATGTTGACACCAAGGTTCAAATCGGAGAAGCTGTCATCCTACCCTGCCAACACCCAAACCTTGACTATGAAGTTGCTTCAGTCTATTGGTCCAGACTTAGGCAGATAAATCAAAGCTCTTTTCTGGAGCCAATTACTTATTGGACCTCTGAAGAAAATTATACCACAGGAGGATTCCTCTTGACATCTGAAATGGGGCTTGAAATAAAGAACTTTTCACTCATGGATGCAGGCATCTACTGGTGCAACATATCTTATGAGTCATCGGTTCCTTTATCACTGTCACATAAGTTTTTTGTGAAAGCATATGGTAAGTCTGTAAAAAGATTTTCGTATTAGTGTATTTTGGTGAGCAAGCACTTTGCAGACTTCTCCTCAAATTAGTGTATTTGAAAGGAGACAATGCATTTAGTTTATGAGAATGCTACACACACACACCACACACACACACACACACACACACACACACACACACACACAAATGTTGTATCGGTATTAAGGCATTGTCCCGGGCTCAGCATTCCCCCCCCCCCCTTTTTTTTATGCCTCCGCCACGAAGTGGTGCCGGAGGCATTATGTTTTCGGGTTGTCCGTCTGTCTTTCCGTCCGTAATGAATTTTGTGGACAGCGTATCCTAATGAAACTTCCTAATGAAAAATATTAAAACACCAATTTTTTCTCCATACCTTGGAAATTGTTCAAGGTATCTTCATGGAACATAGTATATATACATGTACTGACTGGCAGTGATTATCTAGAGAATTTAGGGTTCGTGGGGTCAAAGGTCAAGGGCAACACTTCAAAATTTTACTATTTCCCTCATATTTATGCAATGCCAGCAGGATTTTTTTTTTCTACATTTGGTATATGCATGTATAACCTAATAGAGATTCTCTGGAAACTTTCTTCTTTTTTTTTGCCTCAAAGGTCAAAAGGTCAAAGATAAAGGGAGAGTGCTGGACTAACTTTTTCCTCCATATCTCAGAAGTGGCTCAAGTTATCTTGAAACTTACTACATATTTATGCATGTTCTGCCTGACAGTGATTATCCTAGAATTGTAGGGTCAAAGGCCAGTTGAAAATGGTAACAATGTTCTTTTCAATACAGAAATTGCACTTTTTCTCCATACCTTGAAAATTACTCAATGCATTAACTTATGAATGGGTGAAAGTCAAGTTAAAGCCCTTAAATCCCCAAATACATGCTCTCCTATTCATCCAATTAAACCTAGGTCAAGGAAGGTGAACATTCAACACATCTGTGACAAACTTATCATTTTAATATTTTGCCAATTTTGTGAAAATGTAATCACACATTGTCCACATGTACTATAGACCTATTAGGAGAATCATGCATTATGGTGGAGGCATACCAGTCACCTTAGCAACATTTCTAGTTTTTTTTTTTTTTTTTTTTTTTTTTTGTTAGGGTAAATAACCCTGTGCCTGAGCCATACGCACAATCATGATACCCAAGAAGGAAAGAAAACTAAACCGCAGCAAACCATCAAAAAACAAAAACAAAAACAAAAACAAAACAAGACCCACAATACTTGTATGATATTGGATGGCTACAATTTTCATGAATGGGATACCTGGGAATATTATACAGATATTGACTTACCAGAGGTGGCATATAACATCTGAGATCCTCGTGGGAAGTTATATTTTTGTCGAGGATTATTATATTTTTCCGAAGCGCATAGCGCTGAGGAAAAATATAGTATTCCGAGACAAAAATATAACTTCCCAAGGGAAATGAAATGTTATATTCCTACCGAAGGAAAAAGTCAATATCTGTTATATTATATGACCTACAGTACAAGAAATAAACTGCTGTTAAGGCCCTAAAGCAAAACGACTTCTCCTTTTCGCAGTCATATTCATGAACGCGCGTACCGCGTGACAACAGTGTGCTAGTGGTATTCAATCGAGCCACAAGTAACCTACGTAGGCCTAGATCTAACTACGATGGCTTTCACGTACTGGTAATTCGTTCTTCCGTGGAGCACGACAGCTGCAATTGTATCTTCATCGCCTGTTTATCACATAATTTCTAGAACAGTCGTTATTCAATCGTACGTAGGGCCTAGTTTCGTAGCGGTAGAGCTAGATTTTGTAATGAGAGATGTAAAAATTGTAGAAGACTATACAACTGTCGCTTTTGGTCTGGGTAAAGCAAGTCTGTTGACATAACATTTGTTTGTGGTGATGTATGAGAATGTGAACTTTCTGATAATGTAGGGCCTAATCTCTTCTGTCTGCGGTCACTGATGGTACAAGAGCTGTGTAGACTACGGACTGGCCCTGGTCCAGGTCCTGCGCTAGTACAAGTAGTGTAAAACTTACTCAGTTCAGGCTCTGGTAATGTAATGGGAAATCCTTTGGCTTTCCTGTCACAACTGTCTAACATTAACTGGAGTAGTAGGCTCTATAGCTTTCAGGACAACAATTCTTTCTCTCTTGATCACAAGCGAAGCGCAGCTGCTCATCAAAGCTGCCATACCAATTTGACGAAAACAAATCTGTTGCAATTTCGTAATTCGCGCTTGCAGTGTAGCGTGTGTCTGTCTGATGCTCATACCGTGCCGCGGCCGCTAGCGCGTTGCATGCTGTACTACGTACGTAGTATAAGGCAAAAAAAAAAAAAAAATGTTGCATTGGCGTAACATGAGATTTTCAAATAGGGTCGGTCGGGCGGATTTTTTTTTTTTTTTTTTTTTTTTTTTTGCTTCCTGCATTTTACGTGTAAAACTCGTGCTCAGCTCAGTAAACAGTTACAACTGCTGCACCGAATGTGCTGTGTTCATCTATTCTACAAATCATTTATGAGGCCGATATTACTGGAATTATACCCCTTCACAGAATTTAAAGATGTTGAAATCCCTATCCTGAATGTTTTCACTTCATATTTTACTATTTTGACTTAGATAAGATAGATGCAAATTGACCCATATGTACGATCTTTTTCATCGCACACGGCGATCTCTATTACAGTCCCACATGTACAGATTCGTGTAAGTTCTCCACACAAGAAACCTATGGCAAAACTGTGCACAATACATCGCAGTCTGAATGCTACGTATACACTGAATAAATCTTGTTAGAGTACGTGTCCGTGTTGGAAACAGATGACGTACTGATCAAGGAAGGCTTATGCGAGGCGCTAGATCTCTCCCTCGTACATCCGATATCCCCAGAGCCGTTTCCACTTCCGGGTTTGTGCGATCGCGATCGCGATCAACAAGATATTTGATATCGATAGCAAAAAAAAATAATAAAAAAACATGGGGTCGGCGGAATTTTTAGGGTCGGGCGGGTTACGCCAATGCAACAATTTTTTTTTTTTGGCCTAAGTGGTGCGTGGTCGGTCGACTGGTCACGATTGCATTCGTACTTGTGTGTGTGTGCAAAGCATCTCTGTATGTTGTGCGCATTATAACAGTTGGTTTTTTATTACATCACCCCTCCAGACATAACGCCATTTGTTTAACGTAGTCGCTGTTATATTCCATGGTTGTACGTAATTTACGTCATGTTATGAAATATAACGCTTCTCATCCTTGTGACCATGGTCACGTGACAGCATTTTGACCAATCACACATTGGTATGTATATAGGTCATATAATATTGCATTTTATTTCATATTTCTCCAATCATTATTACAGGAGATCCCGCTCACGCATCCGCAGTCAATTCGCCGCGCACGTTTGATACCCATTTGGAAAACAGCCAGGTCGAAATTCCCATAGAAACCAGTAGAAACCAGTAGAGACCTACTGGTTTCTAATGGTTTCCGGATTTGAGTGGTTTCTATGGGAATTTCCAGGGGGTTCCAGTAGGATTCCCATAGAGACCATTAGATTCAACTGGTCAAAAGACCAGAACAAACCAATAAAAACCAGTAGAGTCTACTGGTTTTCAAATGGAGTGTTAAATTCAAAGTTAGACCAGTAGAATCCAGAAGAAATCAGTACTGTTTAAAGGTAGGGGATACCTTTTACAGACCTCCCAAAATGCAGCAAAACATTAAATATGAACCTCAGGGGACTTGTTTAGGCCACTGCTGAGAAATTTGGAAGTCAACAGTTATCTACAATTTGAATAGTGCACAAAACTCAACTACTCAGTAGTTCTGTGTGTCAGCCACACTTACGCCTTTTGTTGCAGTCTTCTGTATTTTTTTTTTTAATCTATAAACACAAATTTAAAAGTATAAGAGCTGATGTAATAACATATAGAGTGTGTGGCAAGAATGTATATAGAAATGTTTGTAAGTTTTGATGAACTTTCTTCACAAAATATACATGATGGACACACATGCAGTGCATGGGTCTGCAAAGGTAGCCTACAGTGTGTAGTAATGTACTGGAATTTACGGTGAGCCCCGAAAAAAATTCAATTCAAAATCTAACGGTCAATAAAAATGTACTAAATGTTACCTTCCACTTTCAATACTTTATGGGAGTTTCTAAAATGATACTCTCTTCAACATACCACTGTATTTATACAACTCTTCATTTAAGGCATGCAAATGGGATTCCCTACCTTTAATGGTTTCAAGTGGAGAGGGAAACCTGTAGAGAACAGTACAAACCAGAAGAGTCGACTGGTTTCAAAACTGGGTTGAAAAAAGACAAGTCGGACCAGTAGAAACCAATACAAACCAGCATTTTTTTGTCCCCACCGAACGAGTTCGAGCAGGGGACTATGAAACGGGCTCCGTACGTGTGTGTGTCCGTGTGTCCGTCTGTCCGTGCGTCCGTGTGTGATCAAAATGTTCAAAATGCTACTCCTTCGCCATTTCTAACCCGATTTTGATTCTGTTTGCTTTATATGATAGCACTACATGGGAGCTTTGAAACTTCTATACAGAATTTCAGTTGTGACCTTTGACCTTGACCTTTGACCTATATTGTTTATTTTGCTTCAAAATGCTACTCCTTCGCCATTTCTAACCTGATTTTGATTCCGTTTGCTTTATATGATGGCACTAGGTGAGGGCTTCAAAACTTCTACACAGAATTTTGACCTTTGACTTCTTTGACCTTTGACCTTGATTTTTGACCTATATTGCACATTGCCTACAAAATGCTACTCCTTCGCCATTTCTAACCCGATTTTGATTCCGTTTGCTTTATGTGATGACACTAGGTGAGGGCTTCAAAACTTCTACACAGAATTTTGACCTTTGACTTCTTTGACCTTTGACCTTGATTTTTGACCTATATTGTACATTTTGCTACAAAATGCTACTCCTTCGCCATTTGTAACCCAATTTCAATTCCGTTTGCTTTAAGTGATGGCACTAGGTGAGGGCTTCAAAACTTCTACACAGAATTTTGACCTTTGACTTCTTTGACCTTCGACCTTGATTTTTGACCTGTATTGTACATTTTGCTACTAAATGCTACTCCTTCGCCATTTCTAACCCGATTTCGATTCCGTTTCCTTTATGTGATGGCACTAGGTGAGGGCTTCAAAACTGCTACACAGAATTTTGACCTTTGACTTCTTTGACCTTTGACCTTGATTTTTTTACCTATATTGTACATTGGCTACAAAATGCTACTCCTTCGCTATTTCTAACCCGATTTCGATTCCGTTTGCTTTATGTAATGGCACTAGGTGAGGGCTTCAAATCTTCTACATAGAATTTTGACCTCTGACTTCTTTGACCTTTGACCTTGATCTTTTTACCTATATTGTACATTTTGCTACTAAATGCTACTTCCGGCGGGGACATTTATTACGCACCGCGTAATTTCTACTTTTCCTTGGTTTTTTTTTTACATGTTAAGACATTACTTCTCAACCAGTAAAAACCAACAGGTACCCGTGCAGCCTACTGGTTTGAAGATGGCTTTAAAAGAAGGGAAAACCAGTATGAACCAGTACAAACCAGTCACTTTTCTGCATGTATAAACAAGAATTAAGTCAAACCAGTAGAAACCAACAGGTACCAGTAGTCTAATGGCTTGAAGAGAGTCATACAATTGTAATGAAGTAATACCAGCATAAACCAATAGAAACCAGAATATTCTACTGGCTTAAAATGGGGTGTCCAAATATCAAGTCAAACCAGTGGTAACCAGTACAAACCAGTCAATCTCCTATACATGTAGAAACAAATAAGTCAAACCAGTAGAAACCAACAGGTACCTGTAGAAGTCTACTGGTTTGAAGAGGGTTGTAGAAGTGTGAAGTTATGCCAGTAGAAACCGGGTCTAGGACTTGTCCCCCGGAGGACAACTCCCCCGGGGACTACTCCCACCTGACAACTCCCCCGGAGGACGTCTCCCCCGGAGGACTACTCCCCCGGGGGATGTCTCCCCCGGGGGACGACTCCCCCGGGGGACGACTCCCCCGGGGGACAACTGCCCCGGGGGACAACTGCCCCGGGGGACAACTCCCCCGGGGGACCACTCCCCCCGGAGGACAACTCTCCAGGAGGACAACTCCCCCGGAGGACAACTGCCCCGGGGACGTCTCCTGGGGGACAATCCCAAACTGAACAGAGATTTTGTTTGTGTGTGTGTGTGTCCTAGAAATTAAAATTAAATTCATCTGTGTAAAAACAGTATTCTTTTTAAATAAAATTTAAATTAAAGTTGGCGTTACCTAAGACACGTCCATCTTTATAACAAAGTTTTTGAAATCTCAGCACAAAGTTTTTACCATTGTACACGCGACATGTAATGTCGAAAAAAGTAGAAACGCAGGTCCATTTTATCACTGAAAATTGGTCAAGAGATAAACACATTGACGGATACACGCTTTTGAGGGGAGAGTTCATTCCTTAGCATGTACCTGTTATTCTTCATTATTTTATAATATTTTAAGAAGTCCATTCTTTGATAATTTTCTTTTTCTTTTTGCAATTCATGATTATGATAAGGAATATGTTAAATGAAAGAAAGATATCATTCAGAGGGGTGAAAGGCTCAAGTTTTTGAGTTTCTTCAGTTTGTCTCCCTCTACAAAGGAATATGTTGTTAGAAATACCCTTTTTTAATAAATGGGGTTATGATTTTTATCTTAGATTCTTATGATAGTTACTATCCTGTATGTCACTGTCAGTAATTTCATTGTGCAATTTTCGTTTGTTATGTTGACTGTGAATTTATCTGAACATCATTACAATTCTTAATGTCGGAGAAATAATTGACAGAAAAAAATATGAATATTCTGTTCCTGAAAAGCCTTGAACGTGTAAAAAGGTAATATCTTCCAACCGGCATTAGGCACTATAATGCAGAAACAGTATTAGCACTGGTTGCACAGTTACCATGCATCCTGAATGCACCAGCCACATACCGGTATCTGCATGACACACGTATAACATAACCCTTGCTGTACTATTGTTGGTAGAAAACACCAGATTGATAACTAGAACTTGTTATTAAGAGTATGGTAGTCAATACTACTTGAAAAAATACAGAAAAAAATGCAAAAAATGGCAGTTGGGGTAGGGGTAAAAGGCAAGGAAATTTTATGCCTAAATATGGGCAAAAGGTTAGTATCATGTGGAAGATTAGGTTTTACACTAAAATTATCATTATAATCCATTTCCTTGACCCCCAAAACATGTGGTTAGACACCAAAACCATCACAATTGACCAAAAAATAGCAGAGTTATAACCAGAAATGTCTTTTTAAAGCCGAAGGGCGACCAGCTTTTCGGCCGGGGCACCCTGGATTTCGCATTTTTCGTTCTTTTTTTTTTCAAAAATGGTGTCAGTAGGCACAAAGTCATCAAACTAAGGTGTGATGAGCATGTTCTGAAAATGTCATCCTCTTTAGCCCATCTCTAAGAGATATCAAGGGATGACGACTGTAATATTTAGCCTGTTATTTAGAGAGTTCCTTAGTTGTTTCTTTAATCAGTCAGAATAAGCACACGATCTTGGCAGTAATTTGTTGTATTACAATCATGACGAGTTTGAACAATGCAAATGCTTTAGCGATATTGATTGCATCGGATGCCCAAGGGAAGAAACGGACACTGGTCAAAAAGTATATGTGCACATTTTGTTTACACGCAGGTGATAGGTTGATATGTTTTTTATTCTTCTAGGTCTTGGGTGCAAGTAAGGAAGTTTGCTGAGGTAGTACATCTACCTCCGGGGTTTCTCGAGAGGGGTAACTATAGAGCATAGCAACAGCATCATCTCTGTGGGGATTGGTTGGTGCTGCATAGCTAGGCACTAGTCTCTGCATTCAAACTGTACTAATTTCAAACATTTGGCATCTCCCTTTTTTTAGAAAAGTAAAGTTTCTCTTCTTCACACAGATTTTTTCATTTATCAACTACCACTGAAACTTAATTACATAAGCCATTGTCTTTTTAGGATTATCATGGCAATTATTTGATACGTTGTTCACACAATATACTTGTCCTATTTGAGTAATAATGGAAATACGTCTTGTATGGGCGTGTTTGACTTGCCATATCTTTTATCTTACATTCAACTTTACTACATTTATGTGTAATCATAGCAACACATCTTATAAACACACACATTACTGATACTTGTAAAGTGAGTAACACTTCACTTCAATATTGAGATATCACGGCTTTGTATGACACATTACAATGCACTCTTATAACGACGTAAGTTCAATCTCACTCTTCACACTTGGAGGAATACTTGTGATTGTTTTTTAAACTGTACTTTTTTTCACTTTTAGAAATGTGTTATTTTTGTCTTTGAAGAAACGTTAATCATTGTTTCTCTTATAATAATCGACAAAGCTGTTACTTTTGATAAGTTAGATGAAACACTTTTATTGCACTCAAAATGTAACCAACTCTACTCTCCAGATGAATAGTTCAACATCTAAACATTATCACAATCCCGTGATCATTGTCATTTCATTTCCCGTCAAATTCCGGTATCTATCCTATAAAAAAGATAAGTTTTTACACTGGTCCATATTTTTGACCTGATCTTGTGATACGCTATTATGTTGAGTCATCTAGCTTTGTTGCATTAAGGATTGTTTTCCGCTGTACCTCTTCTGATGTCAATTCTGTTTTGACAGGAGCATTTTTCCTTCACATTCCACTATGCAACTTCTTGGAAACTTTGTCTTTGAAACAACAACGCTTTTCGCTTCGATCAAAGTAATTTTACTGCACTTTTGTTTCTTGGTCAGCTTTGTTTGCACATTCTTTATTACTTTTGGTTTCAGCAGCTGACTAGCTGTTGGCAGGGTGGTCCTTGTCCTCCTCTGCATCAACAATTGTGCAGGCCTAGCATCTAGCCCATCGATCGGTGTGTTCCGATAGTCAAGAAATGCCAAGCCTGGATCTGTTCCATCTCTCATTGCCTTTTTCATTAGACATTGCGATTTGTACTGTCTTTTCAACTTTCCCATTGCTATGTAGAAAGTGATGAAGACGTGACATGCTTGAATTGGTACTGACAAGCAAACTCTTTGAACTGGTCACTTGTAAACTGTGTACCATTATCTGATACCACAATCTCCGGTATACCATTACGTGCAAAAGTGTTGTTTGCATACTAACTTCAATTACTCTTACGCTAGACATTTTTTTGTTTGTTTTTGTTTTCCATATTCAAACGTTATCAAATAAAACTGTGTGAAACAAAACTCAATTTTCAATTAATTGAAACTCGAATCATCCCATCTTTGTGGTTGAGAGATTTGTGTTGGTCGTGTGGGTGTGCTTTCCCAGGGCTGTTGGAAGATATTACCTTTTTACACGTTCAAGTCTTTTCAGGAACAGAATATTCATATTTTTTTCTGTCAATTATTTCTCCGACATTAAGAATTGTAATGATGTTCAGATAAATTCACAGTCAACATAACAAACGAAAATAGCACAATAAAGTATTACTGATAGTGACATATATAGGATAGTAACTATCATAAGAATCTAAGATGAAAATCATAACCCCATTAAAAGGGTATTTCTAACAACATATTCCTTTGTAGAGGGAGACAAACTGAAGAAACTCAAAAATTTGAGCCTTCACCCCTCTGAATAATATCTTTCTTTCATTTAACATATTCCTTATCATAATCATGAATTGCAAAAAGAAAAGGAAAATCATCAAAGAAAGGACTTCTTAAAGTATTATAAAATAATGAAGAATAACAGGTACATGCTAAGGAATGAACTCTCCCCTCAAAAGCGTGTTTCCGTCAATGTGTTTATCTCTTGACCAACTTTCAGTGATAAAATGGACCTGCGTTTCTACTTTTTTCGACATTACATGTAGCGTGTACAAAAGTAAAAACTTTGTGCTGAGATTTCAAAAACTTTGTTATAAAGATGGACGTGTCTTAGGTAACGTTAACTTTAATTTAAATTATGTATAAAAAGAATACTGTTTTTACACAGATGAATTCAATTTTAATTTCTAGGACACGAATAAGAAACATCTCTGTTCAGTTATGGGATTGTCCCCCAGGAGACGTCCCCGGGGCAGTTGTCAGGTGGGAGTTTTCCTCCGGGGGAGTTGTCCCCCGGGGAGTTGTCCCCCGGGGGAGTTGCGGGGAGTGGTCCTCCGGGGGAGTGGTCCTCCGGGGGAGTGGTCCCTCGGGGGAGTTGTCCTCCGGGGGAGTTGTCCCCCGGGGGAGACGTCCTCCGGGGGAGTAGTCCTCCGGGGGAGACGTCCTCCGGGGGAGTGGTCCTCCGGGGGAGCTGTCAGGTGGGAGTAGTCCCGGGGGACTAGTCCTCCGGGGGAGTTGTCCTGATACGGTAGAAACCAACAGAAACCAGTAGAATCCACTGGCTTTAAAATGGGGTGTCCAAATATCAAGTCAAACCAGCGGAAACCAGTACAAACCAGTCAATCTCCTATACATGTAAAACAAATAAGTCAAACCAGTAGAAACCAACAGGTACCTGTAGATAGTCTACTGGTTTGAAGAGGGTTGTAGAAGTGTGAAGTACCAGTAGAAACCGACAGAAACCAGTAGATTCCACTGGCTTGAAATGGGGTGTCAAAACATCAAGTCAAACCAGTGGTAACTTTCCCTCGGCAGTCAAATACCAACTTTGTTGTGTTTTTTCGGGTCACCGGCCCAAGAAAAACTTTGCACAGTCCTCATGTGCACGCCAACCTTCCCCGTACTGTCAAACCTGCAATATCAGAAGAGCATGCCATACCCTGTGAAAAGCGGCCAGTTGTCTACCATGGATGGCAGTCGCCAAATGTTGTGTCCTGGAGGGATTTCTACATCATATGTATAGCAGCCACTGATCCATACAGAGTAGCAGGGGGTGGATAATTTAGAGTGTCTTATCTGGTTTGCAGCCATGTTTGTCATGCATGGCGAATAGTTCAGTGCTCGCCAACAGTGTTCCGAGCATACCGAAGAATGTTTGGACCACCGGCAGTGGCACTTTGCACAAAATGAACCCAGCCACGTTTGTTGAGTTGCAATGTCATGGGGAAAAAAGTCAGCCAGAATATGTCTGAATTTTCTCCCAGCTTGTTCTTTGTAGTTTATCTGCCAACAACATATGAAACTGGTATGATGGTGGTACCTTTCCAAAACTAAATATTAATTTCCTAAACATACTGTAGAAATCTGAACATATCACACTAAAACTGCATTGATTTGCAAAAATTAATCCTCTCAGTGACATCAAGGAGGTTCGAGAGATGGCGTTACAACTGACTATAATTATTCAATCAGCTGTCAGTTCTCTATGGATGGACAAAAGAATTCCACAGGTGCATTTGTGCCTTTGATGTTCGATGCTTGAAGCCGCCATCTTTCTGAGCAATCTGAAGATTCATTTTTAACGCTATCATGATAATGGGTATATGCTGCTCGTTTATTTATCAAATGCAATGAAATTTCACCTAATGATAAAACATGTATTAAAAACAAAAGTCAACTAGACTCGGAATTTGTCAAGACTGACAAATTAGGTGATCCGATTTTTTTTTTTTTTTTTAAATCAATGATTCGAGTTTTCACCTAAGATTATAGGGACATTGGTCGTGTGATGTTTGGATTCTCATTCTGAAAAGGGAATCAGACCTACCATCTTGGGTACCGAATTCCGTATACACTATCAAAGATGCAGAATGAAGTATATTTGACCTTTGACCCCACTTTGCACCCCCAAGATGGTATCTGAGCAAAAAGTGGTTATTTTGTGAAATGATTCTTGTAACATGGTCTTTGCGTGTGCAACATATGGGAAAGATAAGACATGTATTCACCAAGATACAGGATGAAACATTTATGACCTTTGACCCTAATTTACATAACCAAGATGGTGTCTGATCAAGTAGTTGTTATTTTATGAAATAATGTACGTAACATTAACTAAACATGTGCAAAATATTGGGTTGATAGGGGCTATTTTTCTTGAGTTATTGCAAAGAAAATTGGAAAAAGAAAGAAATATGAAAATACATCGAAGATAATCTTTAATTTCAACCACTTTTTTGGACGTGATCCCGACATTATATAAAAAACAATGGGGACACGTACGATAGCGCAAAGTCTCAGCTACAACATATTAAAATCTGGGAGAAATTCACCGAAGGGTAAGTGAGCTAGTGCTCGATAAAGACAATCATGTCAATTTTCACATCTAGCAAAATTCCCTCCCATAGAGATAACACGTCATAACGAAGATAAAGAAAGAAGTACATAATATTATGACCTTTGACCCCGATCTGCACAGACAAGATGGCATCTGAGGAAAAAGTGGTTATTTTGTGAAATGATCCTTGTAACACGGTCTTTACGTGTGCAAAATATGGGGAAGATAGAACATGTATTCACCAAGATACAGGATGAAACATTTATGACCTTTGACCCTAATTTACATACCCAAGATGGCGTCTGATGAAGTAGTTGTTATCTTATGAAATAATGTACGTGACATGAACTAAACATGTGCAAAATATGGTGGTGATAGAGTATGTTTTTCTTGAGTTATTGCAAAGAAAATTTGAAAAAGAAAGAAATATGAAAATATATCGAAGATAGGCTTTGATTTCAACCAAGTTTTTTGACGTGATCCCGATACTGTATGACAAAATGAAGGGCATATTACAATAGCCCAAAGTCTCAGCTACAACATATTAAAATCTTAGAGAAATTCACCGAAGCATAGGTGAGCTAGTGCTCGAAAAAGAAAGTCATGTCAATTTTCATTTCCAGAAAAACTGCACTCCCATTAAGATAACACGTAAACTGGTCAAATTTGACAAGATTATTTTCAATCCAATATTACGAGGTGATGCCGTCATCTAATCAAAATGTTGTTATTATATTAATGAAAGAGCATTTAGTAAGCTGCAACATACTGAAATCTGGGTGAAAATTGGCCAAGGATAAGTGAGATACGCTCGAGTGAACTTGTAATTTGATGACGTCATTTTGAAAATTTGCTCTTTTTATTTTATTAAGAAATTTGATATCTTTTAATCATTTTTCCAGCATCGCCAACCCATGAAATGACATGTACAACTCATCAGCTTTCAGAATATGTAAAGAAAATTGGGGGTCACCGTCCATCCTGACGAGTAAAATCGGATTTAAAATTGGCGGTTTTTTGGCATTGTTGCACTGTATATCGCCATTGACGCGCGCGCGGAATTTCAACTTTGACGGGCCCGTATGACGTCATATTGAGTCGGATTGACTTGAAACTTGGTAGACATATTCCCTGACATTTCAGGCAGGCGATAAATGTGAAAAAACGGGAAATTTCTATTGCATATGAGCTGTGCGTGCGTATATGCGCGCGCGCGTACGCGTCCGTAAATTTTTTTCAATTTTTCAAAAAATGCTCTAAATGGTCTGAAACGTGTGCAAAAAAAATTTGAGCTCGATCTGAGCATACAAATATTTCAACGCGCGCGTACGCGCGCGTTTTAAAATAAATATGAATTCTGAGAATATGAGTAGAATCCGCATGGCTTAAAATATATGTGACGTAAATTTCATTGAAGAATTCCATTCTATTAATGAGATATGCATGAAAATGTGTTTTCATATAATGACGTCATAGTGACGTCACGGTCGACTGATCACTATAATTTTACTTGCGCTGTCGTCTTTGGGACACGATACATATATGGTATAAGTTTGAAATTGATAGGAAGAGGACTTTCTGAGCTAATCGATGCACAACTTTTGGGGAGAAAGAAGAAGAAAAAGAAGAAGAAGAAGAAAGAATCCGTACAAAAACAGAAGGTGATCCGAGAGGATACTCGGATCACCTAATTCCGTTCGAAAATATGTGCAAAAGTGTAAATCTGACCTGTATTTTGTGAAAGTGTTTGAAATTTTACCCTCGTGGAAAGCTGGTTTTATCAATTTTCTCCTTATTTCCGCAAAATGAAAATAATATGGTATCATCTTCAAGTATAGTTCTTTATAAATTAAAATGTCAGATTAGCATACAGACACGTACAGTCGAGTAATTTTGATATCTATTTCAGCAATATTTGAGCAATTTCTATTCGTGCACCCCCGTGCCTAGGGTTACCATTGTCTACCACCCATCGTTTGTAAGTAGGGATAGCGAAAAGTAATTACCATCAGAAAGACATATCTTCCTTGGAAAGTGGCTGGTGATTATGCAATGAGACACAAGTCAATTGTCTTCGCATCTGATCGGCAGATCCAGTTTGACACATACTTCAAATATTTTTGAGTGGCGGCCTCGAGCATGGGATCAAAGCGAATAAGACTGTTGTGACTCCATCTCTTGAACCTCCTTGGTGACATCTTTCATGTGCGATTTCACATTGGATAGCTGTCATGTTTAGCTCGTTCATTATGCAAGCTGTGCCATTTCCTAGTAATGACATCTGCGTATGCATTATCATAAATTAGATATATTGGAAACCTTTTTTTTTCTTCTGATTTTGGTGAGGAAGTGCCCTCCAAAACTGGTGGCTCTCATCATGTTATCTTGTCACATCTACATATTTGAAGATGAAATGTTTTATATTGGAGGATAAGAGTTTATCTTTCATAAAATTGAAACAGTTTGAAATTTCATTTAATTCTCTACTTCAATACCTCTTTGAGATGCATATGTGACAATTTCATCTGTTTTGACACAGTTTACATTCTGAGGCAGACTACTGTATGTATACTTCAAGAGGGTTTAATTCGCAAATTTCATGAATCACACTTGGATCACAAATTTAATAACACGCAAAAATGTCTCAATGCGCTGGAAGGATAGTGCATTATGTTGATGTCGGATCAATTCATGAAAACAACTGCACATTTTGCGAAAATGCCTATTATCTCCTCATTCGCGAAAATATCTGTACGCAAGTATAACAGCGTATACATTACTTGTCAAGAGTGTACTCGGTATCATGAATGTGCGTACCGGTACATGTGTACAACTCTATGGTGTAGTGTTATGTGGTAGGCTAAATGTGTGCATGCACGTACACATATTCTGGCTTGACCAAAACTTTGACAAAGTTTGTGTTGTGGATAGCAGCTAGTGCATGCATGTGAATAGAAAGAGCTCACATAATCCAGAACATTCTCGGCAGTGCCTACAAGTGTACATATTTGGCTACTGATATCCAATGCTGTAGAACATTTCAGTATAAAGCACTCCATGGGGAATTTGATATCACGTATTACAGTCTTCGTCTCAGTGACTTAAACCAAGCTTATACAGATAACATTTTATATCCAGCATAATCTATTTCACACTGTCATTCTCTCATTATACCCCCACCCACACATAGTGTGTATAGGGGTATATTGGAATCACTCTGAGGTTTGGTGGCTGGTTGGTTGGTCGGTCGGTAGGTCGGTTAAGCATGCGGTTGGGCGTGTGGTGGGGCGGGTGGTCGGTTGGTCGGTCCATTGTAAAATCTTGTAGATCGAACTCCTCTCATTTTTTGAGCAATTGACCCCAAATTTGGCATGTGTGACTGCTATCAAAGGTATATATTAAGAGTTTGTTCACAAAAACCGATAAGTCCATATTTGCCAAATGGAGATATTTGCGATTAAAGGTCACGAAAAATAAAGAGAATAATAAGAAAATTTTTGCTTCTTTTGACCATAACTTCCAAAATGTACCTTTATATGTAGTGACCAATATATCATTTAAAAGGTATTATTTTGTACTTTAATACAGAGACTGTACTTCAAAATCTTCAAAAATGGACTTATCGGTTTTTGCAAACAAACTCTTCATATATATATGTGCAAGACACCTTTTTTTTGTAAGTATCGTGTAATGCGTTGCCATGGCAATGACATATTTTCATAAAAATTTGTGGATCCAACTACTCTCTCATTTTTTGAGCAGTTGACCCCAAGTTTGGCATATGTAACTGCTATCAAAGGTAAATGTGTCTTTTTTTATTAGGGTTGCATAATGTGTTGCCATGGCAATGGCAAATTTTTAGAATGTCTTACAAAATGTGGTGGATCAAACCACAGTGTAAGGTTGGAAATGACAAATTCAAGCATTGTCAAGTTTTTCACAAATTCCCAGAAAAACCACATGAGTTCTCCACATAGTTACAGGTTAGTCCAAGAGATAAAAAGTGCTGAAATTACAGCAAAACATGGCAAAACAGACCAAGTTTTTACTGGGGGGGTGGTTTCAATTTGAACCCCCCTTCAGATCTCGGCCGCTGATCACGCGATTGCCGCAAAATTTTGCCTGAAGATAGAGCCGGATGTCAACTACAAGATTACATGGTCATACAATAGAAAAATATTGGCATTCTTTTTTTAATAAATTGATTATGCAAATTTATGCATGAAATCATATTTTCACTTGTAACTCCATTAAAAAGACTGAAGGATTGCTAAATTTTTGTGTCAGAGTTCCTCACGATACATCTAAGAACTTTGTTGTAAAAAAAAATAGCACAATCAAAATCAGTTTCTTTTGTTTTTTATTATTTTATTAATTTCTTATGTATTTTATTGTTTTTCGACCTTTTGTTTTCTGTTGTTTTCGACCTTTTGTTTTCTTTTTTTTTTTTGCCAAAATTTGCTGCAGGCACTTATTCAAACTTATCTACATGAAAGTTGATTAATGTCAATGGTTAAAAGTTGAAATAATCTAATTTATATCAATTTAACCAAAAAACACAATTTGCGTTGGATTTGCACACAATATCATGTATTTGAGCTGTTTTGGGGTTGACATGCATATGCAAAACATTGCGTAACTTCAGAACGGTGTACCCGGACGTCGCAAATAGGCCGGTTTACTAATGTATGCACAGATCTTTAATTTTGCACACGGCCGCAACCTCGGGCAAACAAAGGATGCAAGCCTGCAACGTCGGCTGCTGCAGCTGTCCACGACACGTCCCCATATGTAGACTTACGTGTATGTTGAGTACATGTGTGCGATGCATCAACTTCGACTTTACCTCCTGGCATTTTGTGTGGCTCTAAATCAATTCCCAACCTTAGATGAGGGAAAATCCTGCTGTGATCAAACGCAATTTGGACTATAGTTTCGATTTTATTGAATTTTGGCTTCGATTTTGTCTTCAGTAGTTCTGAAAATGGGTGGAAAACACTGCTGCTACGGAACATACAACAGTATGACGGCATCACTTCAAACTTCAATGATTTTAAGCATTATGATTGATTGTGAAATCTGAACTAGACAACGAATCTCTCATAATCGATATGTTTCCAAGGATTTTTTTAAAGTTAGACTCAGACTGATTAGACTTCATGAAGTAGAATGACGATTTTAACCTATTTTTCTACTAACAATAAGAGTTAGGGGGCCTAGCCCTATATATAGACTAGATCTAGAGTAGATCTAGACGTAGACCTAAAATTAAAAAACAAAAACAATGATAGACCTAACCTCCCTGACATTCGCAGTAGGCAACATTTATTTTCCCCGTTGACTTATTCATCACGACCTAGGTCTGGTATACGTTGGTTTGTTGAGGTATGTTCGGTCGGCCTAACCTCACCAAGGAAAACACGGAAAGGGCTCGTGTCTGAAACCTCATCGAACTTCAGGCATGAAACACTCCCATCCACGAAAAGATGGTAGTCCTCAAATGACTTGTATCCCTTTAGCTTTTCCAGTCATAGTCAGTCCGATTGATGATCAGGTAGTTGAACACGTCAAAGAGTCCAAAATCTGAAATACTCTCAAAGTTGGATGTAAACCCAGCGAGCTTGTTAGGAACGGAGAACGGGCAGCCTACCAGAGCGAGCTTCACCTGCAGTGACCGGCCGCTGTCCGCCCGGGAGAGGTCGGGATCGATGGGCAAATCCAAATTGGCTACGGCAGTTGCACTAGTTTGATGAGTTTTTCCTTGTTGTAGCCACTTGTGCTCACACCTATATCCCTCAAATACTCAGTTAATCATTAACTGTCCAATTCTTCCATGGCTTGCTCGAACTTTGGCTAGAACTTGAAGCTGACGCCATCACAAAGCAAGTTTATAGCAAACAAAAGTTGTCGATTATCCGCAGCGAGTAATGATCATAGACAATACACGCGTGAATGCAAAAACAGTGTGGCGCGCGCGTCTGCGCTTATTTCGCTTGCCCGACTTAGTTACAATCACTAGGGTCGCGTGGGGTTGACGTCATTATGCATATCATTAGTAAATCGGTCTATTTGGCCTCAAAATATGCGGAATACTTCAATGAAAAAAGTCATGAAATGACGCCGCAAAATCTTTGCGCGTTGCGGAATCGTGGCGCGAAATGTTGAGGGAGGGGGGTCAATTTGACCCCCTCCCCCCCCCCCCAGTTAAACACTCCACTTGCATTAATAGTTATGCTGTAATTTCAGCAAAACTTGGTGAGTGTAACTAGGAGGGTACTTACGTCTGGAGTACTGATATCAGCAGAACAAGTTTTGCTGTAATTACAGCAAATCTCAGACTATGGGAGATGCATGCACACTGAACACCGTGCAGGTGGAGGTCTTTGCTTGCACACCATTTTGTTTGTTTGTTTTTTGGCCATGTTCACAAATTTATGTGGTCCTTTTACATGTTGAAAATAATTGTATTTGGAAAAGGCTCATGAATGTGTAAGATGGAGAAATTGGGACTTCATACTTTAGTGAATCATTTATTTAATCATAAAACAGAACAAACCTTATGTAGAATATAAGTGTTCCTTGATTGACCGGGTTAAGAATTTATCCCCATTTCCTGCCCAATCACTCTGTCTAAATATAAGATCAGCTCAATCCAAAACCCTGTGTACACTTCCCAGTTTTATAGTCTCCTATCCTTTTATTAACAAGACCATCAAACCTCCAATTAAACTTCCATTCAGAACCCAACCATCTCTGTTATTACTTTGGTTAATCTCTACTCAATAGTTAATCCTTCTCTTTGTCCCCAATCAAGTTTAAGTAAATTCAGACTAACTGTGTTTACAATTCCCACAGCCAGTCCCTTACTCAGTACTGTTCAATGAAACTATAATCCCCACATCAAAGACCCTCTCCTATCCATGCTGATATATATTTTGTGCTCCTGGAGTTGAGGAGGCAATCTGACTCCGGCCCCGACTCTGTTCGGTCATGTGCCAAGAAGGAGTGTACAGCATTCTTTCTATTTCGTACCGACAATCTTCCCTCATCAATATTATTCATCATTCTTGAATTCTGGATCATTGGAATGTTCGTCTTATAACAACTGTTCCTGATCATTACATTTGATAAACGATTGTATATCTTGAACTACCATCTTATCTTCTGACTTGATTAATGTTCGACTGTGGCTTGGCATCGTATATTTAAGAGTGCACACCATGCTACCGACACATAAAACCAGTACTCTTACAGTGGTAGCAGCGGTTTGAACTGGTGGCCATCGCAACCGCTTGGACTTACAATTTCACTTCACTGATATGATTTGTTCCTGGCTGCCTTGGCTTGCAGCATCACTACATGATGACTCGATGTCGCCTCGTCCTGAGATGTCTTCATCTTCAGGACCTGTGCTTTGTTTAGCCAATGTATATGTTTCTGCATGGAAGACTCTACAACTGAATCCTTAGTGTGTTCCTGCTGTCCTTAGACTGGATACAAGTTTCTATATTGCTTTGTGGATGCCTGCACGCGCTTTGTGGTTGCCTACACGCTTCCTTTACCAGTTCCTCTGGCATTCTTCGTACCTGCACTACTGTAGAGTTGTAGAGTTGTGTGATTTGTGTCAGAGGCTAACAAATCTACTGACTACCAACTTGGACGACTCAATAAAGAGAAATATCACGGCGAATCTGGCGGTTTACTTCTGGCTATTCATTCTGCCATTTTCTGGTGTTCACACTACATTTCAACAACAGGGGGCGCTAGACCACATTAGTGGTCAACAACACTACATCACCCTTTTCTTTTTTTGTGTGTTTTGCTTTGTTTTGTTTTAACTCCAAACATCCTATTATTTTTTTTGTTTGTTTGTATTAAAACTTATCCAAAACCATTCTTTCAGAAACATATGAAATCTGTGCTGTGTCTCTAATGCACATTATCAGAAATATGGTTTCCAAATAATTCTTGTTCATTTTTTTTTTCCAAAAGTTTCTTTCGAGATAACTCCAGAATTCCAGAAGTTTTGGCTTGAAACACTTGAAACAATTAAAACATGATAACTCTTAAAACACCGAAATGCTTGAAACACTTGAAACACTTGACAGCATAAGGGTGAACTTCACGTTCCAAAAACTTCACAGTCCGGTAATTGTCTAACATAAGCGCCATGTCTGGAGAGTGTAAAAATATGTAACAATCCGGTGAATAAAACAGATTGTTGGGTTCACAGAAAAAAGAGTTCAGCATTTTGAGTTCAGAGTTCAGAGTACAGAGTTCAGAGTTCCTGTGGTATGCAGAGCAGGATACTCGCAACCGGATCAGCATAGCGTAAAATGACCGCGGAATGTGGAGTCCAAAGTTCGTATCATGCAATCGTAAGTCCAGCATGAACTTTCATATAGTTTACATTCAATCTTCCTGAATGTTCAAACTCTTTAGTTCACCAAATCTTTCCTTATGTTTTTTTTTTTTTTTTTTTTTTATAGAAAAAACCAAACAAGTAAAACCAAAAGGTCTAAAATCTACGAAAAGTAATACAGCAACCGCTCAAAGTTCATGGTCGTAGGATCGAACCGGCAGTCGACGTCATCTCCTGGATCGTCGCGCTCACATCTCGTAGTCCTGGAGTCCTGGAATCGTCTACCAGATCGTCGCACTGGGGTCCTCCGGAACGGTCATTGGGGTTGGTTGACATCGCCTGCGTTGTCGTCTGCGGGTAGGTCATCGATGTCGTCTCGTCGGTCTGCGATGTCGTCGACATCAGAGTCAGGAGGGTCGTCATCATGGCGTACCTCAGCATTCACCTTCTTGAAGAACGAAATGTTCCTCTTTGTGACGTAGTTACCTCTCCTGGCTACGACAGAGTTGCCTTTTCTGCTGACAACGATCAGTGGTCTGTGGTGAAATGGAGAGCTAGCCTTTGACGACTTTGGCTGCCTGACCAGTACAACATCACCTGCTTTCACCTCACTGTGCTTGCTGTTCATAGCTTTGTCAGCATTCTGTTTCATCCTTTTCTTTTGGATGCTGTCTCTGTTCCTCATGATGCTCTCTGAGTCCACTTCATGCAGGGGGAGTGTGATATGTGGCAGCTCACACTTCATCTCTCATCTGTTCAGGGCTTGGCACGGTGACAAATTCGTTGTCGAATGGGGTGTAGCTCGATAAGCTCTGAGAAACTTGAAGAGTTGCTGCTTCCAGCTTCGTCTCTCAGTATGAGCTGTTCTGATGACTTTCACAAGGGCTCTGTTAAACCGTTCAACAGCTCCATTAGCTCTAGGCCAGTACGGCGTCACCTCTTTGTCCCCAATCAAGTTTAAGTAAATTCAGACTAACTGTGTTTACAATTCCCACAGCCAGTCCCTTACTCAGTACTGTTCAATGAAACTATAATCCCCACATCAAAGACCCTCTCCTATCCATGCTGATATATATTTTGTGCTCCTGGAGTTGAGGAGGCAATCTGACTCCGGCCCCGACTCTGTTCGGTCATGTGCCAAGAAGGAGTGTACAGCATTCTTTCTATTTCGTACCGGCAATCTTCCCTCATCAATATTATTCATCATTCTTGAATTCTGGATCATTGGAATGTTCGTCTTATAACAACTGTTCCTGATCATTACATTTAATAAACGATTGTATATCTTGAACTACCATCTTATCTTCTGACTGGATTAATGTTCGACTGTGGCTTGGCATCGTATAGTTAAGAGTGCACACCACGCTACCGTCGACACATAAAACCAGCACTCTTACAAATGTATTGAGGTAGACTCAAGTGTAGCACCCGCGCCGAGGGGTGGCTGGGTGAGCTGTTATACTCAATCAAACTTGACAAAAGAAGAAGGGAAGAGACACGTCTTAGTAGGTTGTATGGGCACAAGCAGCAATCAAAAAGTGATCATTTATTCATAATCATTCACTGTTATCCACTCGATAACTCTTTCTCATACATTTTAATTATCATAGTTATCATATGGAGCATCAGCTCACAGTGAATATACAATGTATACTAAAACAATAATTCTCCATTTCCCATATTTGATATACCACCATGTGTATGTGTAATCTTCTATAGTAAAGCTAAGCAATAAAACAACACACATTCTTAGCATTTACTGATAACTAACTAATTAATAAAATGAATTAACATTACGGTTCTTTTGCAATCACACTTTGATCTATTCTAAGCCAAATGAAGGTTAAACACATCAATGCAGTAATCTTTTAACCTGTCATTCCCAATATTAATCTAACAAACTATATACATGTATCATATACAAACTTAATTATGATGTCGCCAGAGACTCCAACCCAAAGCACCTTCTGATCTGGAGATTCTCCCGCCTGAAACACCTAGCAAACGGGAGACTCCAACTTGATGTGTGCGAAGATCCTAGGGTTCTAGATGCTCTCTTGTGCTATCTAAGGCTTATTTTTTTCAACATACAATAGAAATAAGTAAGAAATCCCTTCCAACGGGAGACAAAGAGCCAGGGCGGGAGAAATTAGATCTCAAACGGGAGAACGGGAGATTTTTCAAAAATGGGTTTTCGGCGGGAGATCTCCCGTCGAAAACGGGAGAGTTGGAGTCTCTGTGTTGCAAATTATGCATGAAACAGTTTCGATATTAATCTAACTCATTAACTCATTAACAAGCAAAAGAGTTAATAGATACTTTAACTATGAACTGACAGAATATTCATCAGGATTTATCAAACAACTTCTCTTATAAAAATAACCATATTCTGTTCATAAATCCAGTAATCTAGTAAATAATGTGCAGTGCTACTAAACAACAATACCAATAACTTCAGTTGAAAGTACACAATTCATTCTGCTCAGCGAGTAGAATGATGTAAGCTGTAAATGGAAAACTCTAATGCTTGTGTACTACTAAACATTATTCAACCTCGATATTTTTCCATCCCTTGCGTCATGTTCATGTACAGTATTGAACACGAAATCAAGATAGCTGCACTCAATCTAATTTCATTTACCGTTTTACAAGGGAAGTGTAGTTTCTTTAAATGTTAGGAACAAGCGGGAAAAGCAAGGAAAACTCTACCCTTCTTTGGCAAGTTCAAAGACAAAGAATTTGTTTGCAAACTCTGTGCCAGCAAGTTTACCTCATTCCTTGGTACAGTACTGAATAATGTATGTTTCAGACCCTGTGTCCATAAACTTCTCTACTCTCATTTACACAACCTTTAAATACACTATATGTACAGGCATACATTTATTCTACTTAAACTAGATAAAGAGTGCTCTTTCATTTACATCATGCATTCAAATGAATATGTTTGAGACAACTGCAACATCCAAATCATATATCATATTACTGAACAATCTTAATGGGTCTAGTTTGTGAGACTAGGGCGTGGCTGGAGACAAGCTCTGCCAGAGTTTCTATCAGCCCCAGCTTATCCCTTTATTCTAGCTGAACACCTAATTCACACCTTACATGAAGTGTGCCTCCCCTGTAAGGAGCATGCCGCTACCTTTGTTTTGTCTTAGCAGATGTGTCTACGCAGACCAAAGATGCTGAATGCAAGGGGGTAGGGGTATTAAGGTACTAATTTCTGCCCTCACTCTATCCTGTTGCACACACACACTTTGCTGGCTTTGTTCTCAACTACTGGGTAGTGAATGGAAGGTGGTGTAGGGGGAGCAGGCAAACAGATTAATCTGAATCAGGCTTTGTTTCCACTTCCTTTGCTATATAACTCTCCTGGCCTGTTCTCACAATATACACCAAGCATGTTCACATTGCTGTCTTATAGCTATTCCCAACACCTGTTAACTCTATGGCTGTACTAAATTCTAGTAACTACATATTGATCTCCAAACTAACAGGAACAAAGATGAATATTACATGGTTATGTACAGAACATATAAATGTCTAGGCAAAATGGTATGAAACATATCATGAGAATGCACATTTTATATTCATGTGTATTCTCCTGCAAATCCTGATACCAACAAGTCTTCCTTTTTAATATACTTTGTTTGATATATTTCCCTCATTTAACACTTTAGGAATCACTTATAATGAAGATGGATGGAGTAAGTAGAGACATACTCAGAACAAGTTACCATGTATTAACACACCCAAAATCTCTCTAACATAAGTTCTCTAACTTGATGATATCGCCCGTCATTCAAGCTGTAATTCATTATTACAAATTTACACAATCACACCTATAACTCACATCTTTCACCACTGACTATATACAGTATATCATACATACAAGTAGAAATATAATTGAATATGGTGTATCAAGAAGTTTCTTACCTTGACAAAAGAAGAAGGGAGGAGACACGTCTTAGTGGGTTGTATGGGCACAAGCAGCAATCAAAAAGTGATGGGTTAGCTGATGCTGCTTTGGCCACATGCTACCCTCTCCTTTGTTCTCGACTCTTCCACTCTTGTGTAGGGGTGAGAGAAGATCTCTCACAGAGGGGTTATATGTTTCACATAGGACATAGCTTAATATAACAAAAAAATGGGGGGGGGGCATATTTTCCTGTGGGTTCTACATCTGCCCTCTGCACAATACACAATCAGACTACCGTAGTCACACAACTAGAGAGGCGACCTAATACTGCACACTATATGTGACCCGCAACAACGGTTTCAGGCAAAATTCGCAAGAGCAAATTCCCTCCTAGGCGGGGTACAACGATTTTGACCATTATTTTTGTCGATTTTAGGTTTTTGCAGAATCTGAATCTTTGATATGTTTTCTACATGTACACTAAATTTCACAGCATAACACTAAGTTTTTCCTACCGAAAATGGAATTTTAAACACCCTATGTTGGATCGCACTCGTCAGTTTCGATCTTCTTTCGAACGCCGCACCACTATGCCCAGTGTTGCTACGGCGCGGCATCTCGCGTGCGATTGCATAGTGCGTTGCACACAATTACATAGTTTGGCTTTCGGAGATACGCCTAGCAGCGTGTCGGAAATGTTTTGTCCACGTATGCATGCTCCATTGTTGTTGCTACAATAGATACCAGTACGCTCGTTCTTCGTTTGGCTTTCTAGCCGAGCTTTTCTACCGCAATGTTCGACAACGGAAGTGAAACAAAAGGCACTAACTTAACGTGAAAATAGATACAATAGGGAACATGATTTAAGCGTATCAGAGTGGCAAATTGCCACACAAATCGTGCAACATATGATCAGAAACTGACTTGTTAATTGTGCGTGTAGCAAATATGACAGCAGGTTGACTCAAAAAGACAGCAGAAGAAAGAAAAGGAGTGGTCAATACACTGTCGCAAACGTCAAAATTGCACCAAACTAAGTAAAGTCGTGTTTGTTTGTTTATTTGCTTGCTTGCTTGTTTACCGCACAATGCAACACATGCACAGCTTAAAAAAAAAAAAAAAAAAAACTACAGGAAGCATGACTCTTTTCATCTTTCTGCCTTCGAAAGGGTTCCAATGATGAAATTTACAAGACAAATCAACCGCTATAAAAACGTGATATGTAAAGATGTGGATACGAATCCGCTACTCGTTCCTGTGACATATACACACAGGCATAGCGTGTGGATGCCATTTCGTAATACGTGCACCATACACACGTAACCAGCAGCTTGTAATTATCATATCCGCCATCCTGGCAAACAAACCCGAGCGAAACGCATTGTGCATTCGGCTCCATATGCGGAGTTCTGAGGAAGGTGCTGGGAAATTTGACTCTCTCAGTGAGCCAATCAGAAGCCGTTGTGATTGCTAGAGGCGGAGCTTAATCTCGATTGGCACCATTGTACGGATGGGTGATTCTCACCTCGCATCGCCGCTGGACATTGTCTTCGAGCATGAGGGGAATCTTCAAAGCCTGTTTTCTCGCAATTTTGTCAGGCTAACAAATCAAAGAGTGCATTATATTTCGCTTTATATGACCACTTACAGTACCAGAGAATACAAGTGTTTTATACCAATGTAAAGATTAGGAAATGGGCAATGTGATTCAATGAAAAAATGAATTTTCAAAATTCCTGACTTTTGCCTGAAACCGTTGTCGCCGGTCACATATGATCAGACTACACAGCTAGGCTTACAACGTATGACCATTCTGGCTTCAATACATTATAATGTAGCTACATTATAATGTAGCATGATTCACAGAAAGCCCATGACTGGTCGTGAAAACTGGACATGTTAAATCTCTACGACTGGCAATAAGAACCAGTTGCATGACTGAAAACTGGTAATCCTGGTGATGTCACACTTCCAGTCTTAAAAGTAGTAAATTGTGGCAAAATCATATAAGTATGTGGTGGTATTTAACCTTGTCAGACTGAACTGCATGACAAAAGAATGCAAAAAAAAAAAGGGGGGGGGTTGCAATGTTCACAATTATATCAAATCATCAGAGGACATTGGAAACTCATTTCAAGAAGTTATGTACATGTGTTTCTGGAAGAGCAATTCCAAATTTCAGTTCTGCCTGCACTTGATCATGTTCTGGAAGATCTAAAGGTCACATATCTATGTGTCATATTCCAGATGATCACAGTGCACATGATCAGTAATAAAGTGTTTCCGTCTAAATGTTAAATATGACTGGTACCTTAATACCAAAATACAAGATGAAATTTGTTTGATCCTTGACTCTACTTTCGACAGCCAAGATGGCATCTGATTAGAAAGTTGTTATTTCAAGAAAAGATCTATATGCCATGGGCTAAATGTGTGCAAAATATGGGAGTGATAGGGCATGTAATTACCAAGATACAGGACAAAGTAGTCTTGACCCTTAACCCTATATACCTCACACAACCTAGATGGCATCTGAGTCAAAAGTCATTGTTTTATGAAATGATCCAGGCACCATGGTCCATTTACGTACAAAATCTGGCCTCGATTGAGCATTTAGTAAGCAAGATACAAAATAAAGAATATTTGACCTTAAAACCTCATTTGCACAGCCAAAATGGCGTCCGACCAGAGCGTTATTTTACAAAATGATCCATCTATCGAGGCCCATGTGTGTGCAAAACATGGCAGTGAAACCATGTAAACTAATGAGGTTACAAAATGAAGTATATTTGACCTTTGACCCCACTTAACACAGCCAAGATGGCATCTGAGCAAAAAGTTGTTATTTTGTGAATTGATTCTTGCAACATGGTCCTTACGTGTGCAAAATGTGGGAAAGATAAGACGTGTATATTCATGGAGATACAGGATTAAACACTTTTGACCGCAGACCGCTTATTTTTGAAGTTACAAGTGGACATCAAATGTGTGGTTGTATGGTGCATCAAACCAAGTTTTTGTGATAAAAATAAAAAAGAGGGAGCAAATGACGACAAAAATATTCTTCTTTCTCCCATAACGTGGGAAAAGAAATATTAAAGAAAACATACGAGGCCCTGAGACCCATGGATGCCCACGGGTGCCTACTTATTAAACCTAATGACTATGATCTCCCCCTCCCCAAATATAACAATGATGATTATAATGATAATATAATAGTAATAATAATAATAATAATAGTAATGATACTAATGATAATAGTGATAGTTATAATACTAATAATAACAAGAATGATGATAATAATGATGATAATGTACAGTCTGAAGCTCTGTGTATTAAGCAAAATGACGCTACATTGAAGCCAAGTGCCAATTTCAACCAAGTTTTTCAACGTGATCCCGTCGTCGTATGAAATAGTGGAGGGCACACTAACGATAGCCCTTAGTCTCAGCTACAACATATTAAAATTTGGGAAAAATTCACCAAAGGGTAAGTGAGCTAGTGCTCGATAAAGACAGTCATGTCAATTTTCATTTCCAGAAAAACTGCACTCCCATAGAGATGACACGTAAACTGGTCAAATTTGACAAGGTTACTTTCAATCCATTTTTATGAGGTGATGACGTCATCCAATCAAAATTCTGATACCACTTTGCTGAAAGAGCATTCAATAAGCTACAACATACTAAAATCTGGGTGAAAATTGGCCAGGGATAAGTGAGATACGCTTGAGTGAACTTGAAATTTGATGACGTCATTTTGAAAATTTGCCTTTTTTAATTCATTGAGAAATTTGATGTCTTTTAATCATTTTTCCAGCATCGCCAACCCATGAAATGACATGTACAACTCATCAGCTTTCAAAATATGTAAAGAAAATGGGGGTCATCGTCCATCCTGACGAGTAAAATCGGATTTAAAATTGGCGGGTTTTTTGGGCGCGCGCGGAATTTCAACTTTGACGGGCCCGTACGTGATGTCATATTGAGTCAGACTGACTTGAAACTTGGTAGAATTATCCCGTGACATTTTAGATATCCAATCTATGTGAAAAAACAGAAAATTTCTATTTCATGCGAGCTGCGCGTGCGTATATGCACGCGCGCGTACGCATCCGTTCATTTTTTCCAATTTTTCAAAAAATGCTCCAAATGATCTAAAATGTGTGCAAAAAAATTTTGAGCTCAATTGGAGCATGTCAACATTTCAACGTACGCATAAGGGTAGAGATGAATTTTGAGAATATGAGTAGAAAGTGATTGACTTAAACTATATGAGACGTAGATTTCATTGAGAAATTCCATTCCATCAATGAGATATGAATGAGAATGTGATTTCATATAATGATGTCATAGTTATGTCACGGTCGACTGATCACAATGATTTTATTAGATCTGTCGTCTTTCGGACATGATACATCTATGGTATAATTTTGATAGGCAGAGGACTTTCAGAGTTAACCTCTGCACAACTTTTGAGGAGAAATAAAGAAGAAGAAGAAGAAGAAAGAATCAGTACAGATACAAAAGGTGATCCAAGAGGATACTCGGATCACCTAATAATCTGGGTATACAATAATCATGTATATTGAAACATATTCAAGGTCTATGTGAGGAGTGAAGCTCTTAAACACATCTTCTCTATCAGTTGGGTTCATTAGTAAAGTATTTGTTTAACATTTATTCATTTTACTATCTCGGGGTTCTCGGTAGGAATTTCCTCACGCTTGTCGGGGATCAATCTGCCTTGTGGGTGGTTTTTTTAGGTACACCTAGTTCCTATTCTCAGGGGTCTCTCTCTAGCAGTTTTGTCGAATTGTGACTGTCGATTGTCGGCCTCTTGGATGAGCTTCTCCTCTGCCTTTTGGTACGCCCAGTGAAGAACTTCAGTATGGTCGGCAACCCAGTCATGAACATTGGCGAAGTCTTTGTGTGCTCTCTCCCCTAACAGGAAGTCAACTGGGAGTTTGGGATCCCTTCCAAACATAAGGTATAATGGGGTGAAACCTGTAGAAGAGTGAGTGGTGGCATTGTATGCATACAGGACTTCTGGGAGGAACTCTGACCACTTATGTTTCTTCTCAGGAGGGAGTGTCTTGAGGAGATCGTGTAGTGTCCTGTTAAATCGTTCTGCCTGGCCATTTCCTTCAGGATGGTATGGAGTGGTATGAGACTTGTGTACTCCATACTGCTTGCATAGAGAGTGAATAAGTGCCGATTCAAAATTCCGACCCTGGTCCGAGTGGATTCTCTGAGGCACCCCAAACTTGCTGAACCACACTCTCATGAGAACCCTCGCTGTTGTTTCTGCGGTTTGATTTCTCGTCGGTATGGCTAACGAGTATTTTGAAAATACGTCAGTCATGACAAGGACATTCTCCCTGCCTGTTGAGTCGGGTTCCAGCATTGTGAAGTCCACCGCAAGCAACTCATTTGGGCGAGTCGCTATCATACCTCTGAGTGGCTCACAAATTTTTGGTGGGTTCTTGGCTTTAGTGCAGCGATCACATTGGGCACACCATTCAGCAATACGATTTGTCATCCTAGGCCAGTAACAGCGGCTCCTAACTAGGCTTGTTGTTCTCTTCACGGCCTGGTGTCCTGCTTGATCATGGCAAGCCTTCAGCACATCACCGACCAGGACCTGGGGTAACAGTAACTGCCAAAGTCGTCCTTCCTCGCACACACGATAAAGCAGCCCGTCTTTCTCCCTCACCTTATCCATTTGCCTCAGGAGGATCACATCTTCCTGCTCACTAGCTCTCTGCTCAGCATCAGGTTTCCTACCTTGCTCCCAGTAATAGTGTAGACGGCTTATGGCTGGGTCCCGCTGCTGGAACAACTGTAGTTGATCGTGTGTGTAGTCTGGGAATGGCGCCTGTGTACTGCTGTCATCTGTATTCCCCCATGCACTCTGGGCATTAGACTCGACTGTGGTATGTTTCAAGTCATCTGGTAACCGGGTAACTCCAACCATCTCGCAGCAGGTCTGTGAACCGTCTGTGTTCCCGTCTGGGAGGTATGGTCTGCGAGATAACCCATCTGCTACCTTGTTGGCGACACCTGGTTTGTACTTGACATCAAAGTCAAATGAGGAGAGGGCACCCACCTAACGTTGCTCTGTGGCCCCCAATTTTGCTGATTGCAGGTGTGCAAGTGGATTATTATCTGTGAAGACAACAAACTTACTCCCAATGAGATAGTCACGGAATTTTTCGGTGATTGCCCATTTCATGCCAAGTAGTTCCAGTTTCATGCTGGAATATTTTTCCATATTCTTCTCAGCTCCCCGCAGCGTCCGGCTTGCATAGGCAATCACTCGACGCCCTCCCTCTTGCCGTTGAAAAAGGACTGCACCAAGCCCATGAAGACTAGCATCAACCTCCACTTCAAACGGTTTTGTGAAGTCTGCAAACCCCAGCACTGGCGGTGAAGACAGAGCACACTTCAGCTCTTCAAAAGCTTCCTGATGTTCTGCATTCCAGTGGAAGGGAGATGGCTTCTTCAACTTTGACTGGTTCCCTTGCGCAGCAACCAGGCTGTGCAGTGGCCCAGCAATTTGCGAGAACCCTCTCACAAAACGCCTGTAGAAGGAGCAAAACCCCAGGAAGGACCGAAGCTCATGGAGACGTGTTGGGGTTGGCCAGTCCCTTACCGCTGCAATCTTCTCACGGTCTGTATGTACACCTTCACTATTCACCCGGTGACCCAAGTAGCGCACTTCTGGCTTGAACAGCTCACATTTCGAGGGTTTTATTTTCAGTCCATGTTGTCGAAGCCTCTCCAAAACTCGATCCAGTCTCTCCAGATGTTGTTCAAAAGTTGAAGAGTATACTAGCAAATCATCTAGGTAGCACAGAACAGACAAGAAGAATTGGTCCCCAAGACAAGCCTGCATCAGTCGCTGGAAGGTACCTGGAGCGTTGCACAGCCCGAAGGGCATCCGCACAAACCCAAACAATCCAAATGGCGTAGTGAAGCTCGTCTTGTGGCGGTCTCCTTCATTCATCGCTACCTGGTGGTATTCTGACAGGAGATCCAGCGTTGAGAACCATCGGGCACCATGCAGAGCATTGATTCCTCAATTCGGGAAATGGGGTGCGCATCCTTCCTTGTCTTCTGGTTCAGTCTCCGATAGTCCACGCAGAGACGAAGGGAACCATCAGATTTACGAACCAAGACAATAGGAGAGGCATATGGACTGGTACTTTCCGTGATGATGTTCTTGTCCAAGAGCTTCCTGAGGTGCTCCCTCATCTCTTCAAGCTGGGATGGGGGAATTCGACGATAAGGCAATCGGACAGGCTCATTGTCTTCAGTTCGGATCTGGTGGGTGACTTTTTCAGTAAAACCGAGATCATCCTCTGATGAGGCGAAGACATCTGCATGCTTCCTTAGGAGAGTTTCTGCCTTCTGCCTCTGGTGGATGTCCAGTCCCTCCCAGACCAGGCCTGGAGTGTTGAATAGCCCTTCCTCCTGCACTGTTTGGTCTGGTTCTACGTGGATGGCTACACGCTCACATAGTACAATGTTGTCATCAATCATGGACGTGCGCTGGACAGACCCGATGGGGGTGCGGGCATTGATGAAGATGTCTTCTTCAGTGGTGTTAACCAGCTGAACCCACAGTCGTCCCTTTGGTGTATATGTCACAGCAGGAGTTAGGGTGATGCCTTTCGGCGTCTGCACTCTTAGAAAAAAAGGTTCTTTTGAGCACCATTAAATGGTTCTCAGCACTGTCACAATAGCGACACCCTTTTAGGTGCTCGTGAGAACCTTTTCTAAATGGTGCTTGTTGGCACCTTTTGCAAAAGGTGCCCATTAGAACCTTTTTCCCGGTGAAATGGTGCTCGTGAGTACCATTTAATAGGTGCCCATGGGCACCTTTTTGACTAAAGATGGGCACCTTTTTTACTCTTTTCAAAAGGTGCTCATGGGAACCATTTCATTGGAAAAGGTTCTAATGGGCACCAATGTTAAAAGGTGCTGACAGGCACCATTTAAAAAAGGTTCTCACAGGCTCCAAAAAAGGTGTCGCTATTGTGACAGTGCTGAGAACCATTTAATGGTGCTCAAAAGAACCTTTTTTTTTTTCTTAGAATGTAGTATGTGAATTGATGTCTGTGTATTTTTGGTGTGTTTCACATGCAGTGCTGGTACATTGCCTATCTGCATTGAAAATGTGCATCACAAACTCATTTGAAATGAAATGAATTCATCTGAATTTCATCTCATCAGTCAAACATACGTTCAAAACATGTATATTAGCAATGCATCAGCATATCATACATTATCATTGACACTAGAAAAAAAAGGAGCAAGGATAACAAACCAATGCACATACACTTTCAGAAGCATATATACATGTACATGACATTCACCAATATTTTTTCATGAAACATTACTCAATAACTGAAAACCATAGAAATTTGCTCTTTCATAAATTCGCAGAAATGTATCTATTCACCTTCACTTTTACAATCTAAAGTTGAGGTTTGTATTTGTCATGTTATAATCTGTCAAATATTCTTAACAAAATATTTTCATTTTTTCACTAATTTTTTCCCCACAATATTTGTCATTTGTGTACCGAGCAGTTCTTGAAACACCATCACACATCTCTGTACAGATGATATGAAATAGCAAGAGGTGCATCAGGCTTTTGAAATACATAACAAAATTTCTAATTCTCTGTGAAATAATTCCTGCATGGATGAGATACAGTAATTGTGTAAGTCTTAAGATAGGCAGAAGTCAAGTACATTACCTGCTTAAGTAGTATGAGGAACTTTTTCCACATATTTGCTAGTTTGTTCGGTGTTGTTTTTTTTTTCTTTTAACGCATATTTGTCCTAAAAGCAACTACAAAGGGCAGGAAAACAATTTCATTAAACAAGACCTTTGATATTGTCACAGAAAACATACATTATATTGCTGGTATGATACGTGGGATAGGATAAGCTTTACACTTCTTCGCTTCACTTCACTTCACATTCATAACGTCGAGTACTTGAATTGACTTATCTTTGTTTGTATATGAGTGACCTTTTTTGTTGTTATTGTTCTGCAATTTGAAAGCACCATAGACACATCTATACAACTGCAAATACAAGAAGAGTATCAATTCAGGTTAATCATGACTTCTGACAATTTACAGCATGTCCTACGAAAACACACACAAAAAAAAAAAAGAAAAGAAAAGAAAAGAACACATTGTTTTATAATGAGAAGGATAATCAGAATTCAAAGGGGAAAAGAGCTAGGATACCACACCCACACAGTTTCACAAGCATGAATGAACAAAATTCCTCAACCATGATCTAAAATATATAACATTGGGAATCGATAAAAATTGGAAGAGTTTGATAGCAAAAACCGATAAGTCCATTTTTGAAGATTTTGAAGTACGGTCTCTGTCATGAAGTACAAAATAATACCTTTTAGATTATATATTGGTTACTACATATAAAGGTACATTTTTGAAGTTATGGTCAAAAGAAGCAAAAATTTTCTTATTGTTCTCTTTATATTTCTTGACCTTTAATCGCAAATATCTCCATTTGGCAAATATGGACTTATCGGTTTTTGCGAACAAACTCTTCATTTACACTTTTTTTAAAAGCAGAGTAACAAATTCATTAGAGTAAACTATATACAATGCAGGCCTAAAGCTGAGGTTTGAATTTGCTGTCCTATAACCTGCCTATGACAATAACATGTTGTTAGCATTTGTCATTTTGTTCACCAAATTTGCCAACAGTCTTTTAAACACCACCACCACGTACATGTACATTTTGCATTTCTGCAAAAGCAATATAAACTGGTGACAAGAGGTGCATCAGTGCTTTGAAATAAATTACATAATCTTCAATTCTCTACACAATATGTAATTCCTTCGTGGGTATAAATGCAATAAGTTTTATCAGTCTAGGTGCAAACTTTAAAAGTGTGCAGAAATCGACCACACAATGACTGGAGAAGTATAAAGAGCATTTTCCGTCTGTGCTTTTAAAGTTTAGAACTATGAATGACTCCACTTCTCAGATTGGCATCTGGTCTGATCCCATTACGTCTACCCCCCCCCCCCCCAATACAGTTGATTCAAAGCTGTTAAATGCAAATTATAGTGAAACATTATCACTGGTACATTGTAAGTTGCAAATACTGTATTGGGATCATAACAAAACATACGTGACCCTCCATCACACAAACCAACAAAAAGTCACCTGACATGAATATTTGGTTGACGGCAGATTGAGATTCTGAAAGAGCAGCTATAAAATACACTACAAGTCAATGCAAATGGACTTACCTACCCTATCTACATAATTATTTCTCAAAGGTTTTCTCTGGCAGCATCAGTGTTTTTTCTTTGACTCAGCTCATTCTTGGCTAGTGTAGGTTTCTGGTCGATGCTGTCAACGGGCTATCGGGCTAAAATTGTCATTCTGATCAATGTATTCTTTTGGTCACCCAGCTCATTCTTGACTAGCCCATCGGTTCTGTTTGATGCTGTCAACGGGCTATCACAGGCTGTCATTCTGATCGATGTATCGTCTTAGCCACACAGCTCATTCTTGACTAGCTCAGGGTTCTGGCTGATGCTGCAAATGGGCTATCCCGGGCTCTTATTCTGATCGATGAATTCTTGTGGCCGCCCACCTCATTCTTGGCTGGTGTTAAGCCTACGGTTCTGGCCGATGTTGTCAACGGTCTGTCACGGGCTGTCTCTGATCAATGTAGAGTCTACCTTTTTCCCTAACCGCACCAGCGACCCGAACACGTACATACTGCTTCATCGTCCCGGCCAGAGTTACTTGTTCCCTGGTTTCTGTGCATGTTGGTGTGTCCACTTCCCTGATATATGAATTGAAAGATGCAATAGACCTACACCGCGTTAATAAAACAATGTCATTGCTATAATTCGATAAACAGAACAAGGCATTACATGACGTGACTCGTCACTTAGAACAAGCCTGAAAACATACTGAAGAGATTTTGAACTAACAGTTAGGCCTACTGGGCTGTAGAGAGACCTCTATTGGCCCTAACGTTAACACTGACAGTTATAACATAGGGAGCCTATAAAGTTATAGAACAAATGTGACCGGCGACAACGGTTTCAGGCAAAAGTCGCGAATTTTGAAAATTCATTTTTTCACTGATTCACATTGCCCATTTTGTAAGCTTTGCATTGATATAAAACACTTGTATTCTTCGGCACCATAAGTGGGCATAGAAAGAGAAATAAAATACACCTTTTAAGTTGTTAGCCTGACAAAATTACGAGAAAACGGGCTTTGAAGATTCACCTCTTTCTCAAAGACAATGTCCGAGCGGCGATGCGAGGGGAGAATCACCCATCCGTACGATGGTGCCAATTGATGTTAAGCTCCTCCTCTAGCAATCACATCGCCCTCTGATTGGCTCACTGAGAGAGTCAAATTTCCCGGGCACCTTCCTCGGAGCTCAGCGTATGGAGCCGAAAAACAATGCGTTTCGCTCGGGTTTGTTTACCAGTACGTCTTTCAAGATGGCGAATACGATAATTACACGTATGGTGTACATGTACATGTGTATGGTGCACGCATTACGCAATGGCATCCACACGCCATGTCCGTGTGCATGTAACAGGAGCGGTGGCGAATCCACACATTGACAAATTGCGTTTTCATTGTGGTTGATTTGTCTTTATCATTGGCAACCCTTTTGAAGGCAGAAAATTGCTAGTGCTGACAAGGGTCACGCTTCCTGTTTGTTTTGCTTTTACAAGACATGCATATAATGTTGCTTTGATCGGTGGTGCTAATTGAATTAAAACAAACAAACAAACAAACAAACACGACTCGTAAGTTTGGTGCGAACTTGACGTGTATTATTTGAATATAATTGGTCACATGTGACTGCTCCTTTCCTCTCATCTACCTTCCATTGAGTCAGTCTGCTGTCATAACTTATACTACATGTACAAGTAGACAAATTTGAGAATATTTACACTGTAGTTTTCTTTTCACACGATTATTTTATGCTACATGATTTTTGTTTCACTTCCGTTGTCGAACATTGCGGTAGAATAGTTTGGATAGAAAGCCAAACGAAGAGCACGCACTATACAGAGCGAGCGTATATAAACCACTATACCAAGAACAATGGAGCATGTAATCGTGCACGCGTGGACAAAGCATTCCCCAAACGCTGCAACTGGTGTCTCCGAAAGCCGAATTATGTAAATGTGTGCGACGCACCAGCCAATCGCGTGCGAGACCCTGCGCCGTAGCAACGCTGGGGATATTGGCGCGGCGTTCAAAAGAAGCTCGAAACTGACGAGTGCGATCCAACATAGGGTGCTTAAAATTCCATTTTCGATAGGAAAAACTTAGTCTCATGCAATGAAATAATAGTGAAGATGTAGAAAACATATCAAAGATTCGATTTCTGCAAAAAACCTAAATCGACAAAAATAATGGTCAAAATCTTTGTACCCCGCCTAGGAGGGAATTTGCTCTTGCGACTTTTGCCTGAAACCGTTGTCGCTGGTCACAAATTTCCTTATTGCATGTAACTAAGACGGTATAGACCTTACCCCGGGGCGCTCCTTGTACACAGTTATCATTGCGTTCGGCATTTGGGCTATGTTTCGGAGTCAGTAGACTCTATTTTTAATAGGCATAGAAATGTCTAAACGTTACATGCATACCTAGCTAAGTAACTTAGCCCTGCCCAGTCGCTGTAAAAACGTGACAGCCATGCTCCGGCCCCGCACGGCGTCTGTTCGGGCTAGCCCATGAGCCATTGCTACCGGTATGCCAAATTTCTAATTTGGAGAAGTGTCAGGCCTAACATGTTAATTGTTAGATCTGGATCTACTGTACCTGGTAAACATTACACAAGATAGCAGCTTCGATCAAATTAGATCTAACATGATCTAGCTAACCGTTAAGGTTAATCACTGACTGAAAACGAAAACTGAGTGATGAATCTAACACGTAACATTCTAACTTGATTTTGTATCAACGAATGTCATCTAAAAATGAGATAAAACCACATTAAAACTAAAAATCTTACCTCTTCTCCTAAAATTGTGATGACTGCCATGGCGAAAATGGAATTGACAGTGACACGTTTCCAGTCCACTTTGTCAAAATTAATGTCTAACGTTTACCGGGTGCCGCTCGTTATGGGTGTGATGTGTTTTATGTCTAAGTGTCTACATACACTAGCCGTCTGCTGCTAGCTGCATGCATGGGTATTAACACTGCATTGGCACTCTGCCGCTGTGCGGTGGTACATAGGTTTGTATAGGCGCAGGCAGGCAGCTAGCACAGGGCTACATATAGCCGCGGCGCGTGCCGCCGCGGTTACATAGTTCTACAGTGCAGTACTAGTATGTGTACGTTTACGCGTACGCATATCTGATCGAGCGCTAAAATTGGATGGTGGCAGCTGTCAGTTGGCACGCAGCCAAGAGAAGTCATTAGTCTACAATAAAAACAATATGTACGTTTTATTATCACAGCAGTAGAAACACATACAATATTTTTGTACCAATACCACAGTTTTGGTGATTCTTACATCTGACATTCGAATATACAGCAAGGGGAAAAATGAAAGTGGACCTAAAGATATTGTTTGACCTGCAGGAGTACCACAAATAACACTCGGGGACTGGATCGCATACTAGCAAATGGTGACGAATGGAACCATTTCGATTGGGAACCATTTATAGGTGCTCATCGGAACCATTTTGCGAGAACCATCTGATGAGAACCATTTTGGAGCCGACGAGAACCATTTGAGAACCTTTTTTTCTTAGAGTGTGGGTGATTTGGTCTATGACGACTGCTGTCTCTGGGGAACATGTCGGTGCTGTCACTTGAATGATCTGTGCCGACTGAGCAGGAATCAACACTTTCCCTTTACCTGCAACGCGCACCAGTCCAATAACATCTCTTTCTACACTACTTCCAGGGTTGCTTGCTACTTTGGCAATGTAGTTGCCAATGTATTTTCCGGGAGATCTCGAAGAACATTCATCCCAAGAAGTACTGGATACCTCGGCCTGTGCTCAACCTTGGTGACAAGGATCCCTCTTTTAGTGATTTTCTTGCCAGCAACTTCAACATCAGTCTCGAAGTATCCGGAATACGGGATGGGTGTTCCGTTAGCCGCACTCAGCGAAAGCCAGTTACTTTCTTGCAGGGCTACCCCGGAGAACAATTGCTGAAAACAGTCCGCTGTTATAGTGGTAACTTGTGAACCAGTATCCACTACAGCCCACAATTCCAACCCCACCAATCATTATCTTTGTTGTGGAGCACTTTCCAACAATGTCCCCTAGTCCCCTACTATACTGAGCCCTTCATTCTTCCTTCTGATGCCACACCCAGTACTTGGCTCTCAGTCCTGGGTGAGATTAGTTTCCCTGATGGGAAGATTGATTGCGCGCTGACACAGATGGTTGAGGTGTAGGCGGTTGGGGACATCTCCTGGCATAATGTCCTCGTTGGCCACATCGATAGCACTCTATGTTTTGGGGGTCTGCCTGTTGCCGGGGACGAGTGTAACTTTCAGACCTCCCCTCAAGTTTGGCCACCCAAACAGCCAATTCCCCCTGCTGGTACCGCATCTTTTCCAGCACCTCCATCTGGTTTTTGATGGCAGAGGTCAGCTCCTCTACCATCTTACCCATTGCCATCGTTGCATCTACCTGGCAGGAGGTTCCTGCCTTCCGATAGGGACGAGCGCTTCTCTCTCCCTCATCCATCTCCACAGCCCAGTCCCTGACTTCGAGGAATGAGAGTCCTGGACTGTCCTTGACGAGGCGCCTCCCCTCCCTTCTTAACACCATGTCCCGTAGCCCACTTTGGAACTGCTCTTTGAGGGCAGCTTCCACTTCCGGCGCATCGGTCTTGCCCTCCATCTTAGCTGCAACTCCCATCAGGGCATATCCAAACTGGGCCACTGACTCTTCCTCTCGCTGAGCTCTGTTGAACAACTGCCGGGTCAGTTGCCCAACAGTCTTCCTGTCTCCGAAGGTGAGCTCCAATGTGCGGAGGATCGACTCAGCATCCCCCTTCTCACCTGCTGGCCGATGGCGGATCTCCTGCCTCACTGCTCCCTCCAAGTGTGCCATTACATAGTCCACGGTGCCCTCTCCTTTAAGCTTCCTCAGCTTCATTCCAGCTCGGATGTCCTCAATGAAGTCATCCACGCCATCTGTTCCATCAAAGGGGCGGATCTTTTTCTCCTTGGGTGGAAAGAAAACCTCCCTTCTTTGCAACTCCAGTTTCAGCTTCGCCAGCTCCTCCTGCATCGCCTCCATGGTAGCCATACTCCTGCCCTCTTGTTATTGTTGGGTAATCTCTCAATAGTGGCCAAGCCAACAGATGATTTTGTTAAGTCACAACTTGCCATACCCCATCCGTACTACCAAATGTGAGGGAATGGACAAGATGCGCTCACAAGAAATTACACCGACACGGTGTAAATTTGTTGGTTCATGGCTCTGCTGGGTATATAGGCCAGGTTTATTTTTATTCCCAACAAAAGAGGGCAGAAGTGGCTTTATCAAGACCTGTTATAGTGTCAAAGACAAACGAAATATACATTGTTATAATGGTTTCAAATTAATGATTACACCACCATAAGAAAGATATTTTCCACTTATATAGCCTAGTATATATGATATCGCATTACACAGAATGTACTAACCTGTATCAAAATGAACATATCTCCTTTCTGAATAATCTTCTATCTTATTCTACTCACTATAGTATGCAACACATCTAAAACTACATTTGTACCAAACATTCACAGAGCTAAGAAAACTACAGTAGTATGCACACACTGAGAATACTCGTAGTAGCATGGCTACTTACCTACAGGAATGTAATACAGTACAGTGGAACGTGTTTCTTTCTGTCATGCTATATACAGGTTTCTTTACTTCAACTTTATATTACATTCAGAGAGTACAGTGTGCAGTGACAGATGAAAAGTTAGATAACTAACTAGAGAAAGAGAAGAAGAAGAAGAAGAAGGAGAAGGGAGAGAAAGGGGAGGGGGATAGAATGTACACTAGCGTCCTACTAACAACTACCATGTACTATAAAATGCATAAACTATTAGACTACTCTCCAGACCCTTGTTACTTATTGTGTCATGGTATCATCCCTAATACTTAATACATGCTCAATTCCTTGGTCACTCACTATCCTATGCCAGTGCAAAGAGAGAGAGGGGGAGGGAGCACGATGGAGAGATAAGTGAGGGAGAGAGAGAGAGAGAGAGAAAGAAAGAAAGAGAAGCACATCAATGACTATTAAAGTCTGGATACATCAAGACTACTACACTGTGGTGTATAGGACCCTATTCACACATACAGCATAATGTCATCTCATACAATAAGCAAGTGAGTGACAACACAAATTTCCACTATAATGTTCCAGACAATTCTTATACAACCCAGATAAGTATGAACCATACAATGTATATTACAACTGGAACCAAAATACTAACAATCGATCGAAACATATCTCCATATATACTATTTGCAAGGGAACACTAGTGTATAACAAATGACACAGAGGAATTGTTAGGTAGCTGCTTCCAGCAAATACATGTACTTGTTAACCAACTCCTTAAATACACATTCGATATAAAAACTTACCCTGTTGTACTAGTATCTCTTAACATGATGGCCGCATCTGTCCAAAGATTTCCTGAGTTCTCTGGCACATCCCGACAGAAACAGTTAGTGATTCGGATAGTTGCTAAAATTGCTCAGACACAGCATCTCAGTATTACTGCTCTCCATGAAGTTGTAAAAGCAAATGGCAGAGGGGCATTCTTGCCCTCTTGACCACACAACTTACTGGTAGAGAAGTTAATGAGGGGGAAAGACAAAGCAGACAAAAGAGGAGGGGGGGACCTAGGGTGGGGGTAGAGAGAAGGAAAGAGGAGGAGAGACAGAGAGAGAGAGAGGCAGGAAACTGAGGATGCTTTGTGAATGAGGCAACCCATATAATCTTAAGTCAAACACTAACTTCCTGTGTTATTCTTATTAAGTTTGATGCCCTAACAAAAGTCCTGTACGTGGTCCTCCCTGTCCTCCACAAACATGAACAAATTATCACAACTGGAGCACTTGAGTTGTACACCTTGCAGTGGCCAGTGTGGGTAAGGGGACAGCTCTTTGTCTCCTTAGTTTGATATGGCTGGTCATAAACTTCAGGGTCACAATAGATACATAGACATTGTTTGGCAATAAACTTCATGGTCACAATAGATGCATGGACATTGCTTGTCCCCTTCTTAATCCAATACCCACAGTGCATGTGTTGTAGGTATGGGTAAGGACTAAAATTTATCTCTACCTGTATTCCACATAGAGACCTACATATTGTATGAGTACAAGGGAGATATGTTATAGTGACTTATGAAAGTGACACCATATTTTGGGCATCTAATCAAAGTGCTATGGCTGAAATAAAATGAAATTATTTAGGTGAAAGTGCATTCCCTTACACTAAGTACTCCGAACGTTCGTTAATCCAAATTAAAAAAAAAAAAAAGGTCCGTACTATGAACGTTCGAAATAACAAAACTGATTTCGTTTGGAATTTTCCGACCAACGAACTTTCAGAATGAAGAATCTAGTATTATTTATCATCATTATTACTTTCAGAGGAACGAACCTTCAGTGTAACAAAACTGTAACCGTTTTGGGGCTGTCGTTTTATTATAAAAACTGATTTCGTTTTTAAATTAAAGATCAATTTTTCTTAATTATTTTCCGACTAACGAAACTTCAGAATGAAAAATCTAAAGTATTATTTTATCATTATTTCTTTCGGAGGAATGAACCTTCAGATTGAAGAATCTAAAGCATTATTTTATCATTTCTTTCGGAGGAATGAACCTTCAGAGTAAGAAAAATGTAACCATTTTGGGGCCGTCGTTTTATTCTGAAATTTCACTGGCAGAACGTTCGAAATAACAAAACTGATTTCGTTTGGAAATGAACGAACTTTTTTTCTTAATCATTTTGCGATTAACGAATCTAGTATCATTTAATCATCATTATTTCTTTCGGGAAACGAACCGTCAGAGTAACATAACTGTCCCTTAAACCGTTTTGGGGCCGTCGTTTTATTCTGAAATTTCACTGGCAGAACGTTCGAAATAAAAGTGATTTTGTTTTAAAATTATCAAAATTGTTTTTTCTTAGTTATTTTCCGACTAACAAACCTTCAGAATGAAGGATCTAGTATTATTTTATCATCATTATTTCTTTCGGAGGAACGAACCTTCAGAGTAACAAAACTGTAACCGTTTTGCAATGGGGCCGTCGATTTATTCTGAAATTTCACTTGCAGATTTCGTATTTCAAATTTCCGAACATTTTTTATGCCTCCGCCACGAAGTGGTGCCAGAGGCATTATGTTTTCGGGTTGTCCGTCCGTCCGTCCGTCCGTCCGTCCGTCCGTCCGTCCGTCCGTCCGTCCTTCCGTCCGTCCTTCCGTCCGTAATGAATTTTGTGGATAGCGTAACTAAAAAACCTTTTGAGGTATCCAAATGGAACTTGGCATGTATGTGTATTAGGGGGTGAAGTTGTGCCTATCAACTTTTGGGTGCACATGCTCAAGGTCAAAGATCAAAAGGTCAAGGTCAAATACGTAAAATTTCACTATGTCCACCATATCTATGCAATATGCCTGAAGATATTTTCTTAAAACTTAATGTATACATGTATTACCCAATTAACATTCTGTGGTGAACGTTTGGGGTCATGAGGTCAAAGGTCAAAAGGTCAAGTAACAATATCAAAACTTCACTTTTTGCTCCCTAACTTAGAAATTGTTCAAGGTATCTTCATGGAACATAGTATATTAACATGTACTGACTGGCAGTGATTATCTAGAGAATTTAGGGTTCATGGGGTCAAAGGTCAGGGGTCAAAGGTCAAGGGCAACACTTCAACATTTTACTATTTCCCTCATATGTATGCAATGCCAGCAGGATTATTATTTTTTTTTTACACTTGGTGTATGCATATAATCTAATAGAGATTCTCTGGAATTTTTTTTTTTTTTTTGCCTCAAAGGTCAAAAGGTTAAAGATCAAGGGGAAGTGCTGAACTAACTTTTTCCTCCATATCTCAGAAGTGGCTCAAGTTATCTTGAAATTTTCTACATATTCATGCATGTTCTGCCTGATAGTGATTATCCTATGAATTTTAGAGTCAAAGGCCAGATGAAATGTTAACAATGTACTTTTCACTAAAGAAATTGCACTTTTTCTCCATACCTTGAAAATTACTCAATGCATAAACTTATGAATGGGCAAAGTCATTTTAAAGTCCTTAAATCCCCTAATACATGCTCTCCTTTTCATCCAATTAAACCTAGGTCAAGGAAGGTGAACATTCAACAAATTCGTGACAAACTTGTAATTTTAATATTTTGCCAATTTTGTGAAAATATAATCACACATTGTCCACATGTACTATAGACCTATTAGGAGAATCATGCATTATGGCGGAGGCATACCAGTCGCCTTAGCGACATTTCTAGTTCTTAATTATTTTCCAACTAACGAACCTCCAGAATGAAGAATCTAGTATCATTTAATCATCATTATTTCTTTCGGGGAAGCGAACCTTTAGAGTAACCAAACTGTACCAATCATTTTATTCCGAAATTTCACTGGCAGTGAACTGAACACGGGCTTCTCAAACTGCCTTGTGTGAATGTGAAAAAAAAAAAAACATTGTTAACTTTCAATCCATCAAGAACAGATCTGTTAACGAAATTCAAAACTGCGTTATTAATATATGTAAGCGGACATTGCTAAAGGGAATATAATTTTGCTCTCTTCCTCAAAAAGAAATGAAAAAATAAAAAGATGCTCGACCGTTAAGATTATGAAATGTCAAAATCTGAAGACGGAACTTGTGCGGAGGAAACTCCCCTTATAAAGAAAAGGAAAGGAGCAAATAATGTTTGGTTGCGTTGTTCACTTCATTATGTGGGCCTCTGCATGCAGTATCCATGATTAATTTTACGCGGGAAAAGCGTACCTCTCTGAAGCAAGAGCATGATAATAAAAAAAAAATGAATAAACACATACACTAAAAATCCAAAAACTTCCATAATTAACATTAACAATAATACATTAATACGCTGAAAACTTGTGAATGAATCCCAATAGATCCGTTTTTCACACAACAGTAGCAATGATTGGAACAGAGAAGGGATGGAAGTATGAAGTAGAAAGGAGAGCAGACGTCATATCGGCGATGGACAACAAATATTTCAATATAACTAGAAAAGAGAGGGAGAGAGAAAGGGAGAGAGGGCTCAGAACTCCACCTATGTGCGATCATTATTAAATTATTTATTCCTTGTATTATCAAAATTTCCTTTAAAAAATGATTCAAGACCGTTCATATTTTTTTTTTAGTTATTTCACCGGGGGGGGGAAAAAAAAATGAGCCCATTGTTGGTGATTTTATCTGAAGGTGGTGTAGACAGCTTGCTCAACAGATGCTTTTTATGCTATTTATTTGTGACCCGCTACAACAAAAAGGTCCTAAAGTCGCGCACGGTCGAAGCCGTGAAAATCGAGTTTGAAGTCAGAGCATTAAAATTGGTCAAAACTTACGATTTTCTGATTTTGATATATGATTGGAGTCTAAAATGTCTTCTATCATCTGTTGAAATTTTGAAGCAAAATGGTGAAAGGAAAGACTAAAAAATAGCGTTTTTCTGAGCCATGTTTTTTGGCAGAAACTGGTTCGAAAATTTGGATTGAGCGCCACAGATAGGTTCCGCCCCTAACAACAACCGGAGTGATCTCATTGGTCAGTTTGCTGCTTGCTGCTAACCGAAGCGTGAAGCTCGCACACTGCCCAGTCGACTGGTGCGTGCGGGCGGGGTGCGCTATGCTCAGCCGCTTCTCACATCCTCGTCACTGATTGGTTGGTGAGGAGACCGCCGACGCTGATGTGCTTGAATGAACTCTTCGGGGGTTGCTAGGGCTTACCTTCTATTGTCCAGAGGTGAAAACTGACTTGCGTGTGTTGATCGCGATTGCGTCGAAAGGAAGACTTTTAGGGCGCTTTTCTCGAAACAGTGATTTTCCAGACGTCTCGACATGCTCTCTTTTAAACATCGATATCTCCGCAGCCGATTATTTTTATAAAATGTGTTATATATCAATTTAAAGCAGAAAGATTAAGGGATTATACCATGCAATTTTCAAATAATCGACCTCTCCCGACTTTAGGATCATTTTGTTGTAGCGGGTCACATTTTCTCCATGTTATTCGTATCTTTTCTCCTCTTATGAAACACTGCCATAAACGATGAACAACAACAGAAGGTTTCTGACGCTGCAATAAAAAAAGAAACATGTGCTCGCAGCAAATTATCTACTCTTTTCAAGTTGGAGCAAATTAATGTTCGTAATGAATAACAAAAAACAAATAAACAAAAAAACAAACAAACAACGACCGAAGGCAATGGGAAACTTGATGTGATCATGGCTTGTGGAAATTTCCACGAAAGCCAGGTGTTAGATAAAGGAATGCCGTGCGTACTGTCTCCAACATTACTTCAGTGGTCGTAAACAGTGTGTAGATAGCATGGGAACCAGCTGGGAACAGCGATGAATGATTAGTCATTGATTTTCTGCTCATGTAGGCCCCCTAAAACCGTCATCCTGTTAATAAACCAAGCCAGACGTACATTGAACTTGAAAGACCATGACAGAATTACTAATTTCGGCCAGAAGGAGGAAAATGGAATATTAACGAATGACGTTTCGAATCAATGGAAAGTAAAAAGGCTCAAATGGAATGCAAGGCTTTTTAATGATAATGTTGTGATATGTGCCGCGCGGGTTCTTTTTCACTTTTCTTTTTCTCTTCTAATCTCAGTTTACCGAGTCCTCACGCATATCAAAAACAAAATGGGAGATTCAACTTGTGTATATGCCTTGTTGCTTTTATTGCAGCACAAGTTTTCAAAATACAGGTACATTCCACAACACTAACATTGTGAACAAGATACATCCGGCCTGAGAGCTAGCTATCCCATGTCTGTCCTCTCCGAACTCCAGGTTCAGACTCCCTTTTCCTCTAAGAAAGCTAGCCCACAACAACTCGAAACAAAAGATAAGTACAGACAGAGTTCATTCCCCTAAAGTTAATCCCCACTATGTACAAACCCAATTACATTGAGGGTGGCCATTCAATTTCAAACAATGCAACCCCAACCTGTGCACATAAAAACGTTCATGGCCCCAAGATACAAAAGAGCTGTAGATCCCTCTAAACACATCTATATACAAAAGCTACTTAATTCCTCTGAGAACACAACTTTATTGCCTACCCTGACAAATCCAAGAAACTGTACAAACCCATGAGTCAACTTCACTAACAATACAGGCATATAATTAAAAGCTACACTAACTTTGTAATTTCCTGCAGGAAGTTTACACACTCTAGTCTATTTGCAACCTGGATCTCTCCTGCTATCATCCACAAAACTGTGATTTACTACAATAATAATAAAATAAAATAAAGAATAAACCACTGACACTATTAAAAAAAAAGCTTACTCCAGAGCACTTTTCGGTGGATGAAAGTAATTTTCCTTATGCCGCAATGAAAGATTCCATAGCCGCTCAGCATGCTTTGATTGCATTTATGTTTGCATTATTGCTGATGGCCAGCTTACTAAATGCAGTAGAAATGATGTGAATCCTTTCAAAATTACGAAACAAAATCATTATTTTAAAAAAAAAATCCTGGATCATGACGGTCGATCCCCGGCGGTAATCCTTATCACTACCAAAATTTAAAATCGATGTTCCTTGTGCCATTACCAACCAGCTGTTTCTGAAAATTTCATCCTAATCTGTTCTCAAATTTGACTTACTTTGCGAATAAGAGAGACAGACTGACAGACAAACGAACAAACAAACCAAAGCAGTAAAAAAGGCAACCTTCTTTGGCGGAGGTAATGGGCATGCATCTCATATTTTCTGTTTTTGCGTAACCCCAATGAGCGTGACAACAAGCAAGCACGTGTCAGCCTTCCTCGGCCTTTTCTTTCCATCTTCTCTCCGTCTCTCACATGCATATCACACACACACACACAAGGGCGGCGGCGGGCGAAGGCATGCACAGGCGGCTGTCTATTCGGACTGCTGTGTGTTGATCCCGAATCAGATCATGACTGTGAGCGAGTGTGTGTGATGTGCTATATAGAGCCGCGTTGTAACGATCTGTATGGAAACATGTACCTTTTTACGCTTGTAAACTACTGGTCTTTTCAAATTCTAGCTTCTTTTCTAACCGGATAATCGTAAGAAAAAAAGGTGCGGGCCGGGCGGACGGTCCGATCTTGGTTCGAACTGAGCTCGCCCGAGCAAGTTCACGCGTGGTATCACCCTTGTCGGTAATTGTCTCTTCAAAGCTTACGCTTGTCGGGGCCGACAAGGGTGATATACACTGGCGAGATCCCTGTATCTACAAAAATAAGTATCTCTCAAAATATTCAACACAAGATGCAGTGCCAGCAGAACAGTTGTATGTCATCAGTTTGTGTCACGCTGTGTTAGTGGACATAATGTAATGCAAGTTACCAATATAAAGGCTCCCTATAGTACATTTCACCAGATCATTGTTGCTCAACTTTGATAGTGTTAGTTTATGAGTCATTACCCACAATTCAAGGTAGGTAGGAAAACTTTTATCAAGATTGTCTAGTTTGAGAAGTCTTTCCAAAAAGAGGCCCTTATAGAATTGACCATGTCCTTTTGTGTAACGCAAGTTACCAAAATTAAATGATTTAAGAATCCTGACATGTTTGTCCTTTTGTTTTGTTTTTTTGGATTCATTTAGTTAGTGTATGTCTACTTAACCCATGATGAAAAAAGTAACTTGTAGATCCTAACAATTACAAAGATATTGGCACATTATCCTATAAATGTACCCATTATTTGTAACACGAGTTACCGTTGAATTGCCCATGTGGATTGACCTAAATCCCTGAGTTTTTGAGTATTTGACTTGAATTTTTTTTCACATGTGACCACTACAGTATGTAGATATGCACAATTATCACATCTTCTGTCCCTGTTGAACAATGTGTTTCCATGGTAACAACATTTTTTCACTAGAAGGAATACAAAAATGTGGATTCAGCCAACTCCCTCAGTCTTTGAGCATATGGCTTGAAATTTGGCATATGATGCATCACGTATTACCCCGGGATACCGTAGTACCCCGGGTAACCGCGTTGTGTAGCGCCACCTCACATCCACTTGAGGACAGCCAGAGAAAAATGCATGCACTGTGTGTGTGTGTACATAGCATTCCCATGCCACTGCATGTTATACTACATGTATGCGTGCATGGAAGCTGCGATACCACCAGTGTGTGCTTGAGTGCAGTGCAGTGCAGTGGGTAGCACGCGCTAGCTCCAGCACCAAAATAATTTCCTCTTTTTGGCACCCAGGGTACAACCTTTTTAAAAAAATAAATAATTCAACAAAATGGCTGATTTTTATTTGGTACCCCGGGATACCATTTACTTGTATGTCATCATATGTGACTGCTTTGGTACTTAGATGTGCAAACTTAATCTTTCATCATTGCTGAACAACGCGTTGCCATGGTTAGAGCATATTTTCAATAAAAAGCATACAAAAATATTGTGGTTTCAGCTTACTCCCTCAGGCTTTGAGCATTTAGCTTCAAATTTGGCACATGTGACCACAATGGTATGTAGGTGTGCAAACTTATTCTTTCGTCATTGTTGAATAAAGGGTTGCCATGGTAACAGCATATTTCCAATGAAAAGTATTAAAAATACTGTGGATTCAGTTAACTCGTCTCAGTCTTTGAGCATTTTGCTTGAAATTTGGTACATGTGACTGCCATATAGTACAAAGATGTAAAAACTTCATCTTTGTCATTGTTGAAGAATGTGTTGCCATGGTAACAGCAAATTTTGAATGAAAAATCATACAAAAATACTGTGGATTTAGCTAACTCCCAGAGTCTTTGCCCTGAGTCTTTGAGCATTAAGCTAGGCTGACACTTGCACGATTCTGTGGCACGCATTGGCACGACTCGAGTCGTGCTAGTGCGCAAACTAGTCGTAAACTGGCGTGAAGTGTGCGTAAACCCGTCGTGACTGCGTGCCATGTCGGGACGAGAATTTTGAAATGTTCAAAATTTTGGTCACGACAAAATGTCACGACCGGGTCGTGAACTATCAGTCGCAACAGACGGGTGTAATTAACTCGCTGTTTTCATTTTGACGTGACCTCGCTTTCCTCTTGAATGAGCACGTTTTCGCACGAAAACTGCTAAGAAAGTGTCGCAGCAAAACTGCTATAACTTTACTATTAATTCATATTTTTTGATAATCCAAACGGTTATGAAAAGTAAAAACTTCATTTTAACCTGCCATTATCTTACCTTGTTTAAATAATGACGATAAATATTCCAAAATGGAGCATAGCTTCACTCTCAAAACGGAAATTATTGTCAGGAATCGTTGCTAAAATTTCACATTTCGACTTCGTGAACAACAAAAAACTTTCAAGTATGTTAAAGGACTATGTATTTCTTTACGGAACTCTAAAATATCACATTCGAGAAGTCATGCGTCTGGATATGTCTGGAAATAATCGAAAGAGTTGCACTTTCTACCTTCATTCCGAGCACAAAATTTCATATTCATTCGCACAAGGGAAGACAGGGTACAGTCCCACGTACCCACATCTTTGTGGCGCTCACATCACCTGTACTCTGATCGTAACTCGTACCAAGAATTTGTAGTTGTATTGTTACTAGTGGAGTAAAATCTGCGTAAAGTCCGAATAATCCAATGTCATGAATTTACAAGTGGTATCATAGCTGGTAGATATTCACATTTTTGCTTTTTGCTTTTTAATAGGCCAGTTCTGATAAAGTAAGTGCTTGTAATGAGGTGGCGAAGTCCCCTGCAGCACACTGCTACTTATCGGACACCTCGCGGCCCACTCGCATCATGCATGTACAGCAGGAAGTACGTAAACTATGCGCAAACTATGCGTGAACTTGTTGTGCCAGTTGGTGTCAATGTGGACACTGATGGGCACACATTCATGAACTATTCGTGAACTATGCGTGAACTAGTCGTGAACAGTGCGGGAGCCTCCCAGTTCGTGCCCCAAAATGGCACGACTTGCCACGACAAAATCATGGCCAAAAGTCGTGCAAGTGTCAGCCTTGCATAAGGCTTGAAATTTGGCACATGTGAATACTATAGTACATGTGAAAATTAATTCTTTCGTCATTGTTGAACAATGTGTTGCCATGGTAACAGCATATTTTGAATGAAAATCATAAAAAAATATACTGGATTCAGTTAACTCCCTCAGTCTTTGAGCATTTCGCTTAAAGTTTGGCACATGCGACCGCTATAGTACAAAGATGGGCAAACTTCATGTTTTGTCATTGTTGAACACTTTGTTGCCATGGTAACAGTATATTTTTAGCCCCACCTACACACAGTTTGTATGGGGGTATATAGGAATCACTCTGAGGTCGGATGGTGGTCGGTCGGGCGGGCGGGCAGTAGGGAAGTCGGTCCGTTGCAAAATCTTGTAGATCGAACTCCCCTCTCAGTTTTTGTGCAATTGACCCCAAATTTAGCATGTTTGACCGCTATCAAAGGTAGATGTGCAAGACACCTTTTTTTCATTATTATCACATTATGTGTTTCCATGGCAACGACATTTTTTCCATAAAAATTTGTGGCTTGAACTACTCTCATTTTTTGAGCAATTAACACCAAATTGGGCATGTGCGACTGCTATCAAAGGAAGATGTGCGAGACACCTTTTTCGTTAGTATTGCATAATGAGTAAACAATGGCAACGGCAAATTTTTTCAAAAATTTACAAAATGTTGTGGATCGAACTACTCTCTCATTTTTTGAACAATTGACCCCAAATTTGGCAAGTGTGACCACTATCAAGAAAGGTATGTGCAAGACACCTTTTTTGTTAGTATTGCATAAAACGTTGCCATGGCAACGACATATTTTCTTTAAAAATTGGTGGATCAAACTACTCTCATTTTTTGAACAATTAACCCCAAATTTAGCATGTATGACTGCTGTCAAAGGAAGATGTGCAAGACACCTGTTTCATTAGTTTTGCACAATGCATTGCCATGGTAATGGCAAATTTTTGAAAACATCTTATAAAATGTTGTGGATCGATCTTGTTTCTCAGTTTTATAGCAATCATACTAAAATCATAAAAACATACTGTGGATTCAGTTATCTCCCGTAGTGTGCAAGTATTTGGCTTGAAATTTGGCACACGTGACCACTACGTAGATGTGCATACTTAATCTTTCGTTATTAATAAACACTGCGTTGCCATGGTAACAGCATATTTTGAATGAAAATCATACAAAAATACTGTGGATTCAGCTTACTCCCTTGAGCAGTCTTTTAGCATCTGCTTTAAATTTTGTACATGTGACTACTACAGTACATAGATGTGCAAACTAATTCTTTTGTCATTGTTGAATAATGCATATCCATTGTAACAGCATATTTTAATGAAAATCATACAAAAATATTGTGGATTCACTTAACTCCCTCAGTCTTTGAGTATTTTTTGGCTTGAAATTTGGCATATGTGACCGCTGTAGTACCTAGATGTGCAAATTTAATATTCCGTTATGTTGTTAAACACTGCGTTGCCAGGGTAATAGCATATATTTGTCCCCGCCAAACGAGTTCGAGCAGGGGACTATGAAGCGGGCTCCGTACGTGTGTGTGTCCGTGTGTCCGTCTGTCCGTCTGTGTGTGCGTCCGTGTGTGATCAATGTTCAATTTGCTACTTCTCTGTCATTTATGCGCCAATTTTGATTCTGTTTGCTTTATATGATAGCACTACATGGGAGCTTTGAAACTTCTACACAGAATTTCAGTTGTGACCTTTGACCTATATTGTACATTTTGCTTCAAAATGCTACTCCTTTGCCATTTCTAACCCGATTTCGATTCCGTTTGCTTTATGTGATGGCACTAGGTGAGGGCTTCAAAACTTCTACACAGAATTTTGACCTTTGACTTCTTTGACCTTTGACCTTGATTTTTGACCCATATTGTACATTTTGCTGCAAAATGCTACTCCTTCGCCATTTCTTACCCGATTTCGATTCCGTTTGCTTTATGTGATGGCACTAGGTGAGGGCTTCAAAACTTCTACACAGAATTTTGACCTTTGACCTAGATTTTTTACCTGTATTGTACATTTTGCTACAAAATGCTACTCCTTCGCCATTTCTAACCCGATTTCAATTCCGTTTGCTTTATGTGATGGCACTAGGTGAGGGCTTCAAAACTTCTACACAGAATTTTGACCTTTGACTTCTTTGACCTTTGACCTTGATTTTTGACCTGTATTGTACATTGGCTACAAAATGCTACTTCCTGCGGGGACATATATTACACACCGCGTAATTTCTACTTTTCCTTGTTTTGAGTTTGAATCAAACAAAAAATACAGTGGATTCAGTTTACTCCCTCAGTCGTTTAGCATTTGTCTTGAAACTTGCCACACATGTCTGCTGTAGTACATAGATACGCAAACGTATTCTTTTGTCATTGTTGAATAATGCGTTGCCATGGTAACAGCAAATTCTGCATGAAATCATACAAAAATACTGTGGATTCAGTTAACTCCCTTAGTCTTTGAACATTTCGCTTGAAATTTGGCACATGTGACCGCTGTAGTACATAGATGTGCAAACTTAATCTTTTGTCATTGTTGAACTGTGTGTTGCCATATTGTACAAGCACAAAGGTTGCTGTGCAATTAACCCGTTGAGGACGAGTCCCGAGTATACTCGGGCAGGTGTCTATGGGAAATGCGTGTTGTAGCAAAATCAAACCGTCCTCAACGGGTTAAAGGCACATGGTCCTAGTGGTTTAGTCAAATGCGTACACGGCCGCATGGCGCACATTTCCTATAGAGACCTACACTATCGACTCGTCTTTAGCGCTTACGCTGTGACCCATTTCCCCGAGTCCGAAGAAGTCCGATCCACTGTAGTCAGTGGTCTGATCACAGTTTGGCTCACGATTCGGCAGTGGGGGATGACAGCTTTAGCAAACTTCTTTTGTGATGTCATAATAAGAAGCACATGTGCACGCACCTTGGCATTACTACAGACTGCGCGATGCGCAGAGAAGACAACGAAGGCAACGTTACTTAGCAACACTTATGCGCTTTGATGACAGCTCAACTTCGGCAATCTTTGTATCAATGCTAACACTGATTGGCAGTATCATCAACAGCGCCCTCTACACTGCTGGGACTATGCGCTTTTAACGCTTGCTGCTAATGTGCAAAAATTTGTTACAATTCACAAGCGCAAACATCTTACTAGTTGCTTGCTTCATATAACGCAGTTTTAAAGGCTTCCCCTTTTCAGCGCTGGGATGGGACTGCTGAGTCAACTGCAAAGACAAGTAGAAGTAGACCTATGGTAGTTTGGTGCAGTTTATGCTTTCTGTATGTGATTGTAGATGATAGTATTACCCCACCCACACATAGTGTGTATGGGGGCATAAAGGAATCACTTGGATGGCGGGTGGTCAGTTGGTTGGTTGGGTGGTCAGTAGAGCGGTCAGTCCGGTGCAGAAAATATTGAGGATGGAACTATTCTCTTATTTTTGTTAGCCAACCGGAGGTGAGGGGAGACTAATTAAGGGACCGCCTGCGGCATCTGTCCATCCGTCGTCGGTCCTTTGATCCGTCGTCCGTCAGGCTACAAAAACTTAAATAAGTCTCTACTGAGGACTTCAATTTCAATCAAATTTGGAGGGAAGAGTGGTTATACAAAGTTACACATTTTGTCAAACATGAAGGTCACCTCAAGGTCAAAGGTCACAGGCAGGGGTCAATGAACTTTAGGGCCCAATGTTTAGTTTTTGCGGCGCGTTTCAGTAATGGCTCATAACTTTTGATTTATATGTGTGTTTGTGACCAAACTTGGGTGGTAGATGTCCCTTGGGGAGTTGAAGGTCATGATAATGACATTCTGTGGGACTTCTGCCATATCATATTCCTTCAAAGGGATTCTTTCACCAAGTTGTCAGCTCTCTCGCCACCCATGCGCCTGACATGAAGGTCACATGGAATGCACGTAAGTAGATCATGAGTAGCACGGGTCCAGCAGGTAAGACGCATGCAAAACTCACCCAAATCCTTGTTCGCCTTCAAAAATCGTCCTGTGTGCTGGAAAATCCCCACATCCGACGAGCCCACGTAGCTTGCCTGGAAAGGTGTGACAGGGCCTAAGCTTGGCTGCAAGTAAATAGGACTTGCGTGCGCAACTCTGGGTAACCACGGGTGAGATACGTGCTAGATACTGGCATGTGCGGGTCATCTGCAGTGACCTCCGGGTAGCAAAATTATTGTTCTTCGTAAGTCGCATGCAAGACTTGTACGGAAAAGTTTGACAGAGCCTTATTGTATGTTTTTCTTACAGCTGTCAAAAACAGGACCATCCAAGGACACATTGGGGAGAGAGTGACATTTCCATTTCCCTCATCAAGTGAACTCAGAAATCATACTGATGTTAAGTGGAAGAAGTATCAACATGGCTTGCGGCAAGGTGTACCGATTGCTATCTTTCGACATGGTGTCACAGCTCCTGGTTACACAGTCAGCTCTGATTTTTCTCTGACAATCAAGAATGTATCAATAAATGATGAAGGCATTTATGAATGTTACCAACCTGCAACTCAGGAGACAGCAGGTGTCTTGCACAGAGTTTCTTTCTATGCCTTTGGTGAGATACGAAGGTATTTCCTTTCCTTTCATTTGCATCATTATGATATTTACTTAATAATAACATCTAAAATATACCCATTGTCTAAGGTTTGATCCTAAGATCTGTTTGATATTTTCCTTGATGTCCTGTGCATTATCACTGTGAAATAACTTAGGACTTGCCCTCATGCATGGCTGCAATCCTGCTTTACCTGTAAAGTGCAATACAAACACACGTTTGGGCAATGTGTTTGGAAATTACCACAGTGATAAGAGTGCAAAACTTTTTCTGGTAGTTAAGAATGATGTAAACAGTGAGGCATTTACTCTCTGTGTGATTTGGACTCATTTGATTGAAGAATATCTGGTTCCATTTTTTTTTTTTTCGTAGAGGGGTATCAGCATAAAGCATGTATCATTGCCAATCTGGCATCATCGTGATGAAGACAGTGATTTAAGATTCAAGTGTCTGTGCTGCACATTGATTTGCATCTAATAAGACTAAAAAAAAGAAGAAGAACTGAGTAAATAGTACGTGTACATGAAGTGAAGTGAAAGCTGGACAGGTGCTATTGCCTAATTTCAGTCCCTGTCTGTCAGTTCAGGCCCTTTTCTGTCTGCAATTAGTGCAAAGTAGTTCTTCCGCAATTACTTTCAGGCCCTTTCCAACACTTCACCTACAATCTTTGCACATGATGCGACTAAAATTGATACAGTGACAGCTGCTTTAGATTTGTTGACAAATATGGAACAGTCCAGTAATAGGCATTGTTTCTTCAGGTGGTAGTTTTCTACATTTGTGACCCACGACAACAGTTTCAAGCAAAGTCTCAAGAGCAAAATTCCTTCTAGGCGGGGTACAAAGATTCTGAACATTATTTTTGTTGATTTGGGTTTTTTGCAGAAATAGAATCCTTCATATGTTTTCTACATCTACACTAAATTTCATAGAATAAGACTAAGTTTTTCGAAGTTTTTTGGATGGCACTCGTCAGTTGTGATCTTCTTTCGAATGCCACGCCAATGTGCCCAGTGTTGCTACGGCGCGGCGTGTCGCGTGTGATTGGCAAGTGTGTTGCATACATTTACATAGTTCAGCTTTCAGAGACACGTCTCGCAGCATTTTGGGAATGTTTTGTCCACGCGTACATGCTCCGTTGGTGTTGTTACAATAGATATGCTTGCTCTGCAGTGTACGCTCTTTTGCTTTTACTATCCGAGCTTTTCTACTGGTATTTTCAACAGCGGAAGTAAACAAAAAGTGAACAGCAACGCTGACTTCCAACGTGAAAACAGATACATGGGGAACATGGTTTGAACCCATCAGTCGCAAATTGCCACACAAATGGTGCAACATGTGATCGAAAACTCATGTTTCAATTGCAGTAAAATGACATTTAATCTTGTAAGAAGAAAACGTACAATATTCTCGAAAATGCGTGCTCGTAGTAAATAAGACAGAAAGTTGACTGAAGGGACAGCAGAGGAGAGAAAAGGAGCGGTCATTAATGACCAATATTGATACTAAACGTCAAGATTGCGCCAAATAGTCCTGTGTGTGTGTGTGTTTTTTTTTTTTTTTGTTTGACAAGCTTTTTGTTTGACATGCTTCACATGCATGGCTTGAAAAAAAAAAAAATAACAGCTCTGAACCGTTAGCAATTTTTCTGCCTTCCAAAGGGTCCCCAATGATGAAAATACAAATCAACCACAATGAAAACGTGATTTGTAGAGATGTGGACACGAATGCGCCACCCGCTCCTGTTATGTGTACACACAGGCGGGGCGTGTGGATGCCATTGGATAATGCGTGCACCATACTCACATACACCATCAGGCTTGCAATTATCCTATCCGCAATATTGAAAGACATAGTGGTAAACAAACCCGAGCGAAACCCACTGTGTTCAGCTCCACACGCTGAGTTCCAGGGAAGGTGAGCGGGAAATTTGACTCTCTCAGTGAACCAGTCACAAGGCGCTGTTGTTGCTAGAGGTGGAGCTTAATCTTGATTGGCACCATCGTACGGATGGTGCCAATTCGATTCGCCGCTCGGACATTGTCTTTGAGCAAGAGGTGAATCTTCAAAGCCCGTTTTCTCGCAATTTTGTCAGGTCAACAAATTAAAAAGTGAACGAGATATGAAACTCGTCACACTGAATACGAGTTTATAATAGGTGATATGCTTCGGGTCATCAGATGTCGGTCATCCGTGATCGACAAAGAAAAGAATGTGATATAGCGCCCTGAAGTTATATTAAGATAAGTAGTCTTTTTCTCTTTTTTTTTGACCTACATTATTCAGATTACATTTTTTTTTCTGTCACACAAACTTATTGGAAATTCCATGCGTGTGTGACGTACTAAGTCGATTTACAGTTTTTGAGTACGTACATGGGAAATTTACCAAGTGATTCTCAACACGAACAAATTAAATATGACAATTAAGTGTTTTAATAACCATCTTGACTTTAAAGGGTGTGTACAGTTCTGGTCGAGGTGAGGATTTAGCTTTTAACGTTTTGCGAGATATTTAGAAACCACTCTATGAGATGTCAAAGAGCATGCAGTTCTAAGGGGTATCAAAAGTTTATTCGATGGAAATTGGTTTTGAAATGGCTGAGATATCCAAAAACAAGGTGAAACAAAGAGATCTTAATAAAGTTGTGGCATGCCGCCTTTTATTATTAGCACTTTTTTGGATATCTCAGCCATTTGAAAACCAATTTTCATCAAATAAACATTGAATCCTTCTTAAAATTACATGCTCTTTCATATTTCACAAGAGGCTCTTCATTATCTCACTTACAAATGTTCAAAACATGAATCCCCACCTCAACCAGTACTGTACAGTCCCTTTAACATTGGCCTCTTAAAATATGACCTTTGACCCTTATTTACATAACCGATATGACTACCTCAGTCTAATCTTGTTAACATAATCTAATATGATCAGTTGAGAGAGCTCTTACAGCTACATACAAGCCTGTGAGATTTACCAGCAGTTGAATAGCAATGAAGCCTCCAATACAAAACAAAGGGATATAGAGCAGTGTGTGGGTTAACATGACAATACGATTTATACCTGGACGAAAGTGGCATTACCTCAAAGAAAAAGAAAGGCAAAAGGAAAACTGTTCTTACTTTGCATCTATGAGGTTAATAAGTCGAAACTTAACAGGCCCAAACGTATGGCTCCAGCGAAAGACACAGCGCCTTGAACCATGTAACTATAGGTTTCCTCCAACCAAGAGTATTGGACGTAAGCTTATCATGAATGATAATTTATGACAATCTCCCGTGATCGACACATATTCAAAGGGGACAGTTAGAAGTGGAAGGAGTGCTAAGCATATTGTCTCATTAATTCCAAATCAATGACGCCCTTACATATAGGCATACCATAATTTCGCATCTAAAATCAATGATAGGACTCATGCACCATTACTTGTATAGTGCATAAACTTTACTTTATAAGCTTTGAGTGAAACGTGTCATAACATTATTCTGTTATTCCATCAGCAGTGATTGACTTAAGAAAGAAGAAAGATATATCAAATTGAACGCTTAGCCCTTAACTCAGGAGGATTACAGCATGATACTCGGTTCTTTACTGCCCAGATGCCAACAACTCCCATCACCCATCATAGAGAAACAGGTATGACAAAAATAATGTTTTGCCCTTTCACAGGCAGAACGACACAGAATCCCTTCAAACACACTATACTTGGCAGGGTGCGGCATGAAAGAGCTCTTTACTAATGCTAAACAGTGTATACCTTTCACTTATGTGGCACAAGATACCTCTACAGCAGCAGAAAGCCTGTCTACAACTCTGTTGGTCGAACAAATAACAACCGGAAATTTGACAGATATGAGCGAGACGCTATACACCTGGCCTAGAGTTAATTAATTCAGTTCTCATTCCCACTCAAGTTGGGTTATGTTAATGTAAACATTCACATCTGCAGTATAACAAAACAAATGTAGCAAAAAGGGAAGAGAAAACGACAGGTGGCAAAAGGAAAACTGCACAACTGCGAGTTTAAAACCCTGCGTGTTACAAGTGAAGCAAATGTATTAGATGTTATAGCAGTGTTTTAGCATAAACAGACAAATAGACAAATAATGTCAAATTTAAAAACCATCAACTTAATGTCAGAGAAGAAGCTAAACAAGATGCAGTCAAACCGTAACTTAATTCGCTGCTCTACTACTTGGCCATAGAACATCCACAAAAAAAAAAAAGGTTAGGGGAAAGAAGCAACTTTAAACATAACATTTTCAAATAAAAGGAAAAGAAAAAATATCTACATGTCAGGATAACAAATGTACGCATGAACAGGCACTGTATTGGTAGACGGGAATACGGTCTTGTTACTAATGATTGTCTCATTAATTCAAAAGTAATGATTCTTTTACCACCACCATTACCACACCACAATGACTCTGAAATCAATGGTAGCACTCATGTACCTGTGATTGCATCGTGTTTTAACTAGTTCCCTTTTCCTAAACTCTCAGTGGAACGTCCCACATAATGTGTAATTTGATCAGTAGTGATTGACTTTAAAGAAGAAAGATAATGTATCAAATTGAACGCTTACCACATTACTCCATCTTATCAGGGTGATTCCAGTTTGATACTTATCTGTTCTATTGTCCCAGATGCCAACAATACATATCACCTACGGCTACTAATGAAACAGCCATGACGAAAATAAAAGACACAGAGCCCCGTCATATGCACTACACTTGGCAGGGTGTGGCACGAAATAACTCATATAATATAAAGCAATATAAAGCCCATTCCTTTCCTACCTGTCTACAACTCCGTTATTGGGTCAAACAATAACAACCTGAAATCTCAACGAGATGAGTAAGACACCATACACCTGGCCTAGAGTTAATTTATTCAGTTCCCATTCCTGCTAGTTACGTACATGTACGCATTCCCACCTGTCCTGTTACAGTATAACAAGAACAAACGTAGAGAAAAGGAAAGAGCAAACGAAAGGTTGCAAGCGGCCCATAGCGAAATAAATGTGGTCTGCAGATGGCCATCTGCAGGCCATCCGATAGTTATCCGATGCTATGCCATCCGATAACTATTGGATGGCAATTTCACATGCAAATTAGTTACCATCAGCAAGCCATCGGTTAGCAGATGGCTTGCTGATGGGTACATTTCCGATGGCTTGCTGATGGGTACATTTCCCGATGGCTTGCCGATGGGTACATTTCCCGATGGCTTGCTGATAGCACTGCGGATGGCTATACCTACTGGCCATCCGATGGCTATCCGGTGGTTATCCGATGGCTATCAGATGGCAATTTCACATGCAAATTAGTTACCATCAGCAAGCCATCCGCTAGCAGATGGCTTGCTGACGGGTAAATTTCCCGATGGCTTGCTGATGGTAAATTTCCTGATGGCTTGCCGATGGGTGCATTTCCTGATGGCTTGCTGATAGCACTGCGGATCGCTATACCTACTGGCCATCCGATGGCTATCTGGTGGTTATCCGATGGCTATCGGATGGCAATTTCACATGCAAATTAGTTACCTTCAGCAAGCCATCCGCTAGCAGATGGCTTGCTGATGAGTACATTTCCCGATGGCTTGCTGATGGGTGAATCTCCCGATGGCTTGCTGATGGGTAAATTTCCTGATGGCTTGCTGATGGGTAAATTTCCCGATGGCTTGCTGATGGGTATACATTTGCCAATGGCTTTCCGATACATGCGTACATTTTCCGATGGCTGATAGCACTATGGATGTATACCTAATACCAGCCACCCGCAATGGCTTGCTGACGGGTACATTTCGAACACACTCTGAAGAGTCTCTTCTGCAGGCTTGACCATCTGGTACCTCATGACCTCTTGGCCAACATCAGGTACGGTATTGCGAGTATCTAAACTTTGATTTGCTCAGTTTTCCCATCCATAATTGCTAGAGAAACATAAGTACCGGTAGCAGGAATTCCTCTTTCCACTGTCCATTCTCTTGGAAGATTAGCTGAAGATTCAAATTCAAGCTGTTTGGGTCGAGGCTAGCTGTTTAGCTGCTCCATCATGTAAAATCAAATGAAGAAATCCGCATGCATCCACAAACCACGTCACAATCCTAGTACGTTATAGTAATGGGACAATTTCTGGCTGGTGTATCCGGTCACACGAAGTCAGTACCCTTCTGCAGGAATCTCTGTTACGATCAATTTTCAATTTATATGTCATTGCCACAATCGATGCAGAGACTCAATCATCTCGGTCCATAGAGATACTAGTAGGCCTACTATAAAGCTCTTCCCACCAATATCTCAAAGTCCGATCGGTAGACTTACCATCACGCAGGTATATATCCAGTGCACAACACACACAGTCCCACTCATAGCTATTTGCGTAAATATGTCTCATGGAGCTTAACGTATCACATGGCAGGAGTTAATTGACACAATTTCGATGCAAAAACGTTTAGGCTCCATCACTCCTGATACCATGTAACATTGCTTGGTCCTTTTAGAGACTACCATTAACATCTCGCGGGTTCACAATCACTCACCATTCAGTTGGTACATCCACAGTGCTGTACAGTACAGGGTAATCATGTTGATTCATCATCTTCTAGCTGACACTGGATACTATAAGGCTCATACTGAACATTGCAGCTACACTTGATCCACCATAATTGCAGGCTCTTCAGTTTTCACAACATTCTGTTACTGTGTGACATTAAAATATGGGATAAAATGAGAAACTTGCTTACCTGCTGATAAGAATGATGGAGGAGAGACATAGACCCTACTGGAGTTGTGCATGGAGTGGTGTAGGAATGATGATGGCCAACGGTTATTTCAAAGCTGGTTTGACCTGGGAGGTGGGCACCTCATTGGTCTGACCACAAGGTCATCATCACCCCATACAGTCTCTCCCCCAGTCTCTTGGCCTGGCCCATAAATTTTCTTAATGACACACAAACATATATTGTATATGAACTCCTGGTTTCAGAGACTATGTTTGCTGATGTCTTCCTGGTGATACACATGATCAGATTTTTGAAACTACAAGTTTTCTGATGGCTTCCTGATAACTGTTTTTATTTGCCAATGTCATCTTGACGGTTGATGCTTTGCCATCAGTAGGACATCAGCTACCTGATGTCTTCCCGATGGTTAGGTGAGAAGCTGTTTAAAAAACCGAGTTTGCTGATGTGCTCCTGATAGTTATCAATTGGCCATCGGCTAGCCGATGTCTTGTTGATAACTGGGTTAGAAACGATCAGAAAGACATCAGCTACCTGATGTCTTCCCGATGGTTAGGTGAGAAGCTGTTTCGAAAACCAAGTTTGCTGATGTGCTCCTGATAGTTATCAATTGGCCATCGGCTAGCCGATGTCTTGTTGATTACTGGGTTAGAACTATCAGGAAGACATCGGGTAGCGGGTGATTGCTGATAGCTACCAAATCACTGCCCAAATGCTATCCGATAACCATCGGATGATCATCCGATGGCTATCGGATGATATTCTTGTTTGGTATCGGGGGGCACTGTACCAGGTTGGAAATTACTTCATTTGTTACAACAAATGAAGCATATCCAACCTCCAAACTCCGATACCAAACAAGGGAAATAATGGCTGTGTTTGTGGGGGTGCGTATACCTGATGAAATAATACGATAAATGACATCAGAGTAAAGCTGAACTTCCTTAACCCTAAAAGGGCCGGGGGGGGGGGGGGGGCGAAATCCGCCCCCCCCCCCCCCCCCGCCCCCGGTCTGAGCATAGCCAAGAAAGCCCGGCCCCTTTAGGGTTAAAACAAAAGAAAAAGAAAAAGAGAAAAAATAAAAAGGATGAAATAGAGTCTTGCGGGACTTGAACTTCTCGTCCTTCGGAATAGCATCATGAACATGCAGAGCGCTAATCGATTGAGCCACATGTCTCCCTGGACTATTCAGTGAAAAAAACTTTACTTTAAGTAGGAGAAATGGATACGAGACTTCTTTGTCTTGATTCCAGTCAAATATTTACTTTGATATTGAAATTTTTGCCCTGATAAGGGTGTCTGATTGCTATTTCAAATTGATTTTCAAATGAAATAGAGCGAAAATCAAACGTACGCTCGTGAACATGCATTGTATTGCTGGGAGGGAATACATCTTCTAGTGACTGTGATTGACTGTGATGGCTGTTTGCGTGTTTGGATGTAAATTACATCCGAAAGTTTACCCGAGATGGCGCTATATCATAAAAGGACTCTGCTCCTCGAGTATCCATGTTCAGCTAGATGAATTGTAATTTGGCGATAACCAAAAATTCCCATGAGCAACAGAAGCACTCTATTAAACCTCCGATACAAAACAAGGGAAATTGCGTGTTTGTTGGGGTGAGTATACTTGATGAAATAGTAAGATAAATGACATCTGAGTAAAGCTAAACTGCCACAAAAAAAAAATAAAGAAAAAGAGAGAGAGAAAAAAAATAAAAGAGCATCCTGAGAGATTCGAACTTCTCTTCCTACCGTACGGCATTATAAACATGCAGCGCGCTGAGCAATTGAGCCACACGGATCTCCCGACCATCATTTGTGAAACTTAAGTCTATATAAGACAGATAAATATGAAAATTCACAACACAAAGCTTGCCCTCTACAATTCAAGGTTGGTTGTGAAACTTAAGTCTATATAAGACAGATGAATACGAAAATTCACAACACAAAGCTTGCCCTCTACAATTCAAGGTTGCTTGAAGCTCAGTCATTTAATTATTCATCATCCCCAGCTGATGAAAGTTTTTAGTATCATAACACAAATTTACTTTGATATTGAAATGTTTGCCTTGATAAAGATGTCTCATCGATATTTAAATGCCAACTTATTTGTTGTCTCAACTAAAACATATTTGACTTTCAAATGAAATAGAACAAAAATCAAACGTGCCCACGTATACGTGAACATGCATTGTACAATATATTGCCAGCCGGGAATACATCTTTAAGTGACTGTAATTGACTGTGATGGCGTTATGCAACTTCAAGTAATCGGCCAGGTTGGTTCAATCAATATACAGTTGCAAAGATAAATCGGGAATCATTTGTCCAGATTCCATTCTCATTTTCAATTTTAAACTACAAAATTGTTGACATGATGTGGATATTTGAAAAAATAAAATGCATGATTACTACAGCTTATTGTGTCAGCCACAATAGCTTATGTATGTGAAAGATGATTCAGGAATCGTTTCGTCCACATTCCATTCTCATTTTCAGTTTTTAGCTGCAAAATTATCAACCTGATGAGGAAATTTGAAGAAATAAAATGCATGAGTACTGCAGCTTATTGTCTCAGCTACAACATACTTAAGTTTCAGAGGAAATGGAGCAAAATCAGCTGAGATAAAGGTGCTTAAACGTCAAGTCAATGAATGGTTAAAAAAAAAAAAAAACACCTCCCATAGACATAACACGTAAACTTGTCTGATTTTGAGTCTTTACCTTTAATCACAATTTTAAGTATGATGACGTCCTCAAATTTCAAAACCATGACATGGACTTGAAAGAGAAATGTTCAAAGTATAACATTTCTGAATTTGGGATAATATTAAGCTTAAACAACAGAGATACGAGCAAATGAATGTCAGAAACAGTAACTCAAAAAATTGAATTCCACTTTTTTGATTTAAGATGACGATATGATGTCATCGAGTTTTCCTGGCGATATTGATACTTGAAATGTTATTTACAATTCATATGCTTTTGTAAAATGCAATAAAAACATATGGTCAACAGACGATTTAAAGAGCTATGGCGAAATAAACAAAGACATGTTTTTTCACTATATTTGCAGAAAGACGTGCGCGCGGACTTTTCACTTTGATGCCAGTGCATTCCTTTGTTATAGGTCAAAACCGACCGCAAAACAATTGATATTGTTACTTAATGTATCAGGAATCCAAATCAGTCAAAAAATGTGCATTTTCATGTTGCTTGCGCGCGAAAATGCGCGGACGGACGCGTACACGCGAAATTGTTTGAAATGCTTAAAATTGTCTTAAACTTCAAGATTTCCCATTGGGAAGTTGTTCTGAGCCTTTTAAAGTTTTGACGCGCGCGTACGCGCGTGTAATGATGACCTCGGTAATTAGCATCAAAAAGTAAGATCAAGCGTGACCTGAACTTTATGTCCACCGAAAATGATACAGAAATGACATTTAGTTATGAAGTTATGATCGATCATGTGACATGGTCCGAAAATCACAAAATGGCGCCTAGATGACGTCATAGATATGTTACTGTTATGAAAACCTTATTGTGGCTAGATATTGTCATGAGACATGTTGACTGAAAATTTCATGTCAATTTTAATGTCATTGTTGAGATATTCACGACACAAAATGTGGCAGAAAGAAAGAAGAACGAGATATGAAACTCGTCACACTGAAGACGAGTTAGGTGATATGCTTGGGGTCATCAGATGTCGGTCATCTGTGATCGACAAAGAAAAGAATGTGATATAGCACCTTGAAGTTATATTGAGATATTTAGTTGAACTTTTTTTGGACAAACATTCAGATCAAATTTTTTTTTTCTGTCACACAAAATAATTAGAAATTTTGTGCGTGTGCGACTAAGTCGATTTACAGGGTCTTTGAGTACATACATTGCATTTACCCAGAGATCCTCGACACGAACAATTTAAACATGACAATTAAGTGTTTTAATAACCATCTTGGTATTAACATTGGCCTTTTAAAACGTCACCTTTGACACTTATTTACATAACCAATATGATTCCCTCTAATCTTGTTATCATAATTTTATATCAGTTCAGAGAGCTCTTACAGCTATATACAAGCCTGTGAGATTTACCAGCAGTAAAAGCAATGAAGCCTCCCATACAAAACAAAGGCATATAGAGCAAGTGTGCCTGTTTACATGAGAATGTGATTTTATACCTGGACGAAAATGCAGAGACTCCAACCCCAAGCACCTTCTGATCTGGAGATTCTCCCGCCTAAAATCCCTAGTAAACGGGAGACTCGCAACTTGATGTGCGCTTTACGCACATTATGAGCGGGAGGCTCGAACTTCCTTACGGCCAGGGTCCAGGGCCCGCTTAAGGGTCCTGGAAGCTCCAGGGTTCTAGATGCTCTCTCGTGCTATCTAAGGCTTATTTTTCAACATACGATGACACTTAGTAAGTAATCATTTCAAGGTGGAGACACCGAGCCGGGGGGGGGGGGGGGGGGGGGGGAATTTTAATCTCAAGCGGGAGAACAGGAGATTTTGCAAAAATGGGCTTTCGGCGCAAGATCTCCTGTCGAAAGCGGGAGAGTTGGAGTCTCTGAAAATGGCATTACCTCCATTGAAGAAAAACGGGTAAAAGAAAATTTGCTTATCATCCTATGAGGTTATTTTAAAATTTCACGCGCCAAAACGTACGGCTCCTGCGAAAGAGACAGCGCCTTTAACCATGTAACTGTAGGTCTCCTCCAACTAAGAGTAGTGAACGTAAGCTAATACGTTAATGATAATTTGTGACGATCACACGTGATCGACACACATTCAAAGGGGACAATTAGAAGTGGAAGGAGTGCTTAATCGTCTCATTAATTCCTAATCAATGACACTCCTACATATAGGCATTCCATAATTTCACATCTAAAATCAATGGTATAGGACTCATGCATCATTATTTGTATAGTGCATAAACTTTGCTTTGTAAGCTTTGAGTAAAACGTGTCATAACATAATTCTGTAATGCCATCAGCAGTGATTAACATAATAAAGAAGAAAGATATATCAAATTGATTGCTTAGAACTAACCAGGGGATTATAGCATTATACTCGATTCTTTACTGCCCAGATGCCAACAACACTCATCACCAATGGCTACGAATAGAGAAACAGCCATGGTGAAAATAAAGATTTGCATTTTCATAGGCAGAATGACACAGAACCCCTTCAAACACACACTGTACTTGGCAGTGTGTGTCATGAAAGAGCTCTTAACTAATACTAAGCAGTGTATACCTTCCACTCATGTGGCACGAGATACCTCTATAGCAACAGAAAGCCAGTCTACAACTCCGATAGACGAGCAAAAACAACCTGAAATTTCAAAGAGATGAGCGAGACGCTATACACCTGGCCTAGAGTTAATTAATTCAGTTTTCATTCCAAATACTCAAGTTGGATTATGTTGATAAGAAACATTCACATCTGCAGTATAACTTAGATAAATGTAGAGGAAAGGGAAAAAAGTGGGAAGAGGAAAACTGCACAACTGCAATCTATATCCTTGCATGATACAAGTGAAGGAAATGTTTCAGATGTCATAGCATAGTTTTAAGCATAAACTGACAAATAGGCAATGTCGAATTTAAAAACCATAAACTTAATGTCAGAGAAGAAACTAACTTACAAAATGCAGTAAACCGTAGCGTAAATCGCTGGTCTACCACTCTGCCTAGAGGAACATCCACACACACACACACACACACACATGTTAAGGGAAAGAAACAACTTTAATAGATATAACCATTTTTTGATAAAAGGAAAAATGTTCGCATCAGGATAACAAACGTGTCCGCAAGAACACGCGTGGTATTGATGATTGTCTCATTGATTCAAAAGCAATGATTCCTTTACCACCACCACCATTACCACGCAACAATGACGTCTCTGAAATCAATGGCAGCACTCATGCACATGTGATTTCATCGTGCATTAACTTCCATTTTCCTAAACTACCAGTCAAATGTGCCATATTATAATATTGTGTATTTTGATCAGTAGTGATTGACTTTAAAGAAAAAATATAATGTATCAAATTGAATGCTAACCTCATTACTCAGGGTGATTCACGTTTGATACTGATCTGTTCTACTGCCCCAGATGCCAACAATACATAATTATCACCCACGGCTACTAATGGTATAAAAGACAGAGAACCCCGCCATATACGCACCAAACTTGGCATATTGTGGCACGAAATACCTCGTAATGAAGCAATATAAAGCCCATTCCTTTCCTACCTGTCTACCACTCTGTTATTAGGTCAAACAATAACAACCTGGAATTTCAAAGAGATGAGTGAGACGCCATACACCTGGACTATATATAAAGTTAAGTAATTCAGTACCGATTCTTGCTAGTTATGTAAACGTCCACATTCCTACCTATCCTGTTACAGTATATTACAGTACAGTATGTGTGTCTTTACATGACAATGAGATTTATACCTGGACCAAATATGGTGCTATATTGTAACTACTTACTGACCCATTTTAAGGGCTCTGCTGCTTGAGTATCTATGTTCAGCTAAATGAATTGTTATTACTATTCCCATGAGCAATAGAAACACTCTAACCTCTGATACAAAACAAGGGAAATTGCGTGTTTATGTTCATGGGGTGCGTATACTTGATGAAATAGTAAAATAAATGACATCGGAGTGAAGCTGAACTGCCTAAGAAAAAAGAAAAATAAAGAAAGCCCTTACAGCTACAAGCCTGTGAAATTTTCCAGCAGTAAAAGCGATGAAGCGTCCAATACAAAACAAAGGCAAGTAGAGTGTGTGTTTGTTTACATGACAATGTGATTTGTACCTGGACGAAAGCGGTATTACCTCAATTAAAATCAAGAAAGAGACATCGCTTCTAACCACGTAACTAAACGGTAAGTCTCCGCGAACCAAGATTGTGGAACGTAAGCTTCTACGTGAAAGATGAATCATGACGATCAGCCGTGACCGACACATCTTCAAAGGGGATAATTAGAAGTGGAAGGAGTGCCAAGCATATTGTCTCAGCAATTCCAAAGCAATGACACCCTTACATTTAGGCATACCATAATTTCGCCTCTGAAATCAATGGTATTAATCATGCACCATTGCTTGCATAGTCCATAAACTTTGCTTTACAATCTTTTAGTGAAACGTTTCATAAAATAATTCTGTAACTCCATTTGCAGTGATCGACTACATAAAGAAAGATATATCAAATTGAACGCTTAGCACGTATAACCCAGGGAGATTATAGCCTGATATTCTGTTCTTTACTGCCCAGATGCCAACAACACTCATCACCTACGGCTACGTACAGAGAAACAGCCATGCTGAAAATAAAAGTTTTGCCCTTTCTTTGGCAGAACGACAAAGTTTATTAGGCTGCGTTCACATAGAAGCTTCTATTCGGGTATTCGGGGCTCGTTTTCGAGGGCACGCGAATAGCTTGAATCGAACGATAGGATTTCCTAACACCGGTTCACATAAGAGGGCACTATTCGAAAGTACCGAATAGCATAGAATAGTATAGCATAGTGGGAATCGAGCTTGTTCGATTTTCTTGCAGCGTGTACCGTCTCTCGTTTATGAAATAATGACAATTTTGGTCTGGATTTGCCCTTTAGCAAAAATAAGTATGTAGACTGACATTCTGATGCAGTTTAGAAATTGTTAATACGATTTGCTGGGATGTAGGAGGAAGAAATCCTCACTGCATGGGATGGTGAGTTGACGGTGCGGGTGAAGGTGTACTGGGTGCCCGAATACCGAATACCGTATACTTCTATGTGAACGCAGCCTAACTAATACTAAGCAGCATATGCATTCCACTCATATGGCGCGAGATACCTCTATAGCAACATAAAGCCTGTCTACAACTCCGTTGGTCGTACAATGACAACCTAAAATTTCAAAGAGATGAGCGAGATGCTATACACCTGGCCTAGAGTTAATTAATTCAATTTTCATTCCTACTTCAAGTTGGGTTATGTTAATGTAATCATTCCCATCTGCAGTATAATAAAAACAAACGGAGTGAAAAGGGAAGAGAAAACGAGAGGTGACGAGGAAAACTGGACAACTGCAATCTATAACCCTACCTGTTACAAGTGGATAGCAAATGTATTCGATGTTATAGCAGTTTTTTTACAGACAAATAGAGAGACAATGTCAAATTTAAAAACCATGAATTTAATGTCAGAGAAGATGGTAAACAAGATGCATTGAAACCGTAACTAAATCGCTGCTCTTGATACTTGGCCACGGAACGTCCAACTTTATATCCAACAGAAAAATGTTTGTGGAAATTAAGAAACAAATTTAAATATAACATTCTTGAATTAAAAACAAGAAAAAGAAAATGTCCACATCAGGATAAAAAAAAAACACGCCGCATGAGCATCCATTATATTCTAGATGGGAATACGGTCTTGATGCAAAGGATTGTCTCATTAATTTAAAAGCAATGATTCCCTTACCACCACCAGTACCACAACACAATGACGTCTCTAAAATCAATGGTAGCACATATCATTGCCTCATGAATTGAATTAACACCCTTTTCCTAAACTACCAGTTGAACGTACCATATTATATTGTGTAATTCGATCAGTAGTGATTGACTTTAAATAAGAAAGATAATGCAACAAATTGAATGCTCACCACATTGCTTATAGGGCTATTCCAGTTTGGTACTGATCTGTTCTATTCTCCCAGATGCCAACAACACATATCACCTATGGCTAAACTAGTGAAACAGCCATGACTAAAATAAACGACAGAGAACCCCGTCATAATCACTACACGTACTAATTGGAAAGGTGTTGCCCGAAATTCCTCATATAATATGAAGCAATATCAAGTCACTTCCTTCCCTGCCTGTCTTTAACTCCGTTATTTGGTCAAACAATAACAACCTGGAATTCCAAAGAGATAAGCGAGACGCCATACACCTGGACTAGAGTTAATTAATTCAGTTCCCATTCCGGTTAGTTATGTAAACGTACACATTCCTACCTATCCTGCTACAGTATAACAAGAACAAATGAAGAGAAAAGGAAAGAGAAAACGAATGGTGGCAAGCGGGGTACTGTTTCAAGGGGCAATTTACAACATTACGTGTGACAAAATTAAAGAAGCAAACCCAACCTCCAAACTCCAATACAAAACAAGGGAAATAGAGTAGCTGTGTTCATGACATCAGAGTGAAGCTGAACTGCAGAAAAAAAAAAGAAAAAAGAAATAAAAGGAAAAAGTCCTGCGGGACTCGATTAACTTCTCTCCTTCCGGTCGGGCATTATAAGTACGCAGCGTGCTAAGCGATTCTGCCTCACGGAAGATCCGAAGATCTTCTGCGAAACTTAAATCTATCTATGTATGCTATACACAACACAAATTTACATTGATATTCAGTTTTTGGCGATATACGTCAAGTGACTGATAGCGCTATTCAACTTCCCACGAGTGGTCGCGTGGATTCGATCAATATACAGTTGCAAAGATAAATCGGGAATCGTTTCGACCAGATTCCATTCTCATTTTCAGTGATCGACAACGAAAATAATGTTAAGTAGGGACTTGAAGTAATATTGAGAAATATTCGTGAAGTCCAATTCTTTATACAGTCCTACATAATTCAGATGAAATTGTTTCTGTCATGCAACCAACTGAAAATTTCGTGTGGTGTCGGCGTGTCCAAGTAAGTTGATTGGAAAGGATATGTGAATGAATATTTACCAATAGGTCTTTATATTGTAAAAGAAAATCAAACATGGCCATGCGGTCTTTTAAGAGTCATCTTCACTTTAACATTTGTAATTTCAAGTCCAAGTTGCCAGTCAAAGCAATGTGGTCTCCAACACAAAACAAAGGGATATTGTATGTGTGTGTGTGTGTGTGTGCCTGTGTGTGTGTGTGTACGTTTACATGAAAACGTGATTTCTACATGGACCAAGGTGAATACTCCATAAAAGAAAAAAAGCAAAAGATGTAAGTATTTTGTTTCGTGCTCTTATGGGGTTCGAACCCGTACATGTGCAACCTCACGTCTCTTGTGACGTCGCCTTTATCCTCTAGGCCATGTACGTCTTGACGAGAAAATATGAGGAACGTAAGCTTATATGTGAAAGATGATTCAGGAATCGTTTGGTCCACATTCCATTCTCATTTTCAGGTTTTAGCTGCAAAATTATCAACCTGATGAGGAGATTTGAAAATATAAAATGCATGATTACTGAAGCTTATTGTCTGAGCTACCACATACTTAAGTTTCAGAGGAAATGGAGCAAAATCAGCTGAAATAAAGGTGCTTAACCGTTGTCAAGTCAATGCATGGTTTTAAAAAAAATCGCCTCCCATAGACATAACACGTCAACTTGTCTGATTTTGAGTTTTTACCTTTAATCATAATTTGAAGTATGATGGTAAGTCTTCTCGAACTAAGAGTGTGGAACGGAAGCTTCTACGTGAAAGATGAATCATGATGATCACCCGTGACCGACACATCTTCAAAGGGATCAGTTATTAGAGGTGGAAGCCCTCGTGCCAAGATATTGTCTCAGCAATTCCAAAGCAATGATACCCTTACATTAATAAGTATACCATAATTTCCCTCTGAAATCATTGGTATTATTCATGTACAATTGCTTGCCTTGTCCATAAACTTTGCTTTACAAACTTTCAGTGAAAGGTGTCATAATTTATAGAGAAATAGCCATGACGAAAATAAGGTTTTCCTTTTCTTTGGCAGATAGACACACAACCCCTTTGAACACACTATAATTGACATGGAGGGAGATGAAAAAGTTCATTACTACTACTAAACAGTGATGCCTTCTACTCATGTGGCACAAGATACCTCTATAGCAACATAAAACCTGTCTACAATTCCGTTATTGGGTCAAACAATAACAACCTGGAATTTCAAAGAGACGAGCGAGACGCCATACACCTGGCCTAGAGTTAATTTATTCAGTTGCCATTCCTGCTCCAGTTGAGTTATGTAAATTATTTTCCGACCTGTCTTGTGCAGTGTATAACAGGAACAAACGTAGAGAAAAGGAAAGAGAAAACGAAAGGTGGTAAGCGGGGCACTGTATACCAAGGGCAATTTACAACATTACGTATGATAAATGAAGCAAATCCAACCTCCAGCCTTCGACAAAAAAAAAGGAACTTGAGTGACTGTGTGTCGTGGGGTAATGACATCGGAATGAAGCTGAACTGCCAAAAGAAAAACAAAGAAAGAGAGAGAGAAAAAATAATAGCGTCCTGCGGGTCCCGAACATCTCGTCCTAAGGTAGTGCATAATGACCATGCAGCGCGCTAAGCGACTGTAAAGCCACACGGCTGTCCCGAAGATTGGATGTGAAATTCATATCTTTATATCATTTACAACATGAAAAAGTTCATTACTACTACTAAACAGTGATGCCTTCCATTCATGTGGCACAAGATACCTCTATAGCACCATAAAACCTGTCTACAACTCCGTTAGTGGGTCAAACAATAACAACCTGGAATTTCAAAGAGATGAGCGAGACGCCATACACCTGGACTAGAGCTAATCAAATCAGCTCCCATTCCTGCCAGTTATCTAAACGTACATGTTCCTACCTATCCTGTTACAATATAACAAGAACCAATGAAGAGAAAAGGAACGAGCAAACGAAAGGTGGCAAGCGGGACACTGTAACAAGGGGCAATTTACAACATTAAGTGTGACAAAATTAATGAAGCAAACCCAATCTCCAAATCTCCAATACAAAACAAGGGAAATAGAGCAGCCGTGTTCACGGGTTACGTATACTTGATAAAATAATACGATAAATGACACCGGAGTAAAGCTGAACTGCCGAAAAAAAAAGAAAAAGAAAGAAAGAGAAAACTCCTGCGGGAGTCGAACTTCTCGCCCTGCGGGTATGGCGTTATTAACACCCAGCGCGCTAAGCGATTACGCCACACGGCTATCCTGAAGATTCCATGCGAAACTTAAATATATGATAATACTATCGTGACACTGCTGATTGAGATGGCGCTATTCAACTTCCCACAAGTGGCCGCGTGGATTCGACCAATATACAGTTGCAAAGAACAATCGGGAATCGTTCCGTACAGATTGCGTTTTCATTTTCAGTCTTTAACTACAAAATTGTCGACCTTATGAGGAGATTTGAAAATATAAAATGCATGATGACTGCAGCTTATTGTCTGAGCTATACAACATACTTAAGTTTCAGAGGAAATGAAGCAAAATCAGCTGAGGTAAAGGTGCTTAAACGTTGTCAAGTGAATGCATGGTTTAAAAAAAAATCACCTCCCATAGACATAACACGTAAACTACTCCAATTTTGAGTCTTTACCTTTAATCACAATTTCTAGTATGATGACGTCATCATATTTCAAAACCATCACATGGACTTGAGAGGCAAATGTTCAAAGTACAACATATCTGAATTTGGGATAATATTGAGCTTAAACAACAGAGATACGAGCAAATGAATGTCAGAAACAGTACCTCAAAAAAATCAGTTCCACTTTTTTTATTTAAAATGACGATATGATGACGTCATCGCATTTTCCTGGCAATATTGATACTTGGAATGTTATTTACAATTCATATACTTTTGTAATATGCAATAGAAATAAAGGGTCAACGGACGATTTAAAGAGCTATGGCGAAATAAACAAAGACATGTTTTTTCATCATATTTGGAGAAAGACGCGCACGCGGAATTTCAACTTTGACGCCAGTGCATTCCTTTGTTATAGGTCGAAATCGATCGGAAATCAATGGATATTGTTACTCAAAGTATCAGGAATCCAAATCAGTCAAAAAAATTGCATTTTCATGTTGCTTACGGGCTCTGCACGCGAAATTGCGCGGACGGACGCGCACGCGAGAAAATGTTTGAAACGCTTAAAATTGTCTGAAACTTCGAGATTTCCCATTGGGAAGTCGTTTTGAGCCTTTTAAAATTTTGACGCGCGCGTAATGATGACCTGTGTAACTAGCGTTAAAAAGTAAGATAGAGCGTGACCTGAACTTCATGTCCACCGAAAATGATACAGAAATGACATCTAGTTATGAAGTTATGATCGATCATGTGACAAGGTCCGAAAATCACAAAATGGCGCCTAGATGACGTCATAGATATGTTACTGTCATGAAAACCTTATTGTGGCTAGATTTTGTCATGAGACATGTTGACTGAAAATGTCATGTTATTTCGTAATGTCATTCTTGAGATATCGACGACACAGAATTGTCCAGAAAGAAAGAAGAATAAAAAAAATTAAAGAGAGATTTTGACAATCACAATAGGTGATACGCTGATAGCGTATCACCTAAAAAATAAAGAGAGATTTTGACAATCACAATAGGTGATACGCTGATAGCGTATCACCTAATAAAAAGAAATAAAGAGAGATTTTGACAATCACAATAGGTGATACGCTGATAGCCTATCACCTAATAAATAAAGAGAGATTTTGACAATCACACTAGGTGATACGCTGATAGCGTATCACCTAAAAAGACAGATTTTGACGCATATCACAATAGGTGATACGCTGATAGCGTATCACCTAATTTAAAAAAAAAAGAAATAAAGAGAGATTTTGACAATCACAATAGGTGATACGCTGATAGCGTATCACCTAATAAAGAGAGATTCCGTACAAACACAAGAGGTGATACGCTGGTAATAATAATAATGATAATAGTGGCTACTTGTATAGCGCACAGGTCCACTTTTCAGTGCTCATGGCACTTCAAAAATGAAAAAATATCATATATTTACATGCATATACATATGTATATCACCTAATTATATTTCGCTTTATATGCCCACGTACGGTGCCGGAGAATACAAGTGTTTTATATCAATGCAAAGCTTAGGAAATGGGCAATGTGATTCAATGAAAAAATGAATTTTCAAAATTCCCTGCTTTTTCCTGAAACCATTGTCGGGGGTCACACTTATTATTTTGTCTCATCACAACTTTTCAAGAATGTATTGTTTTTTGTTGTCTTGTATTAAAGTTTTCAAATTGATATGGGTAATGTAACTTTGCAGTGACTAACATTGCTGTATGAAGTTTAACTGGGAGTGGGTAGTTGCCCACAGAATAGGTCTGCATAGATAGTAAATATTTAAACAGTCATCTGTCATTATCATTTAATGTCTGTCCCTTTAGTATCATTTACATGTAGGCCTACGTATAAATGTACATTATGGAATAGTCACAAAAGTATTGATCAGTATTGATGTCTTCCTTCATGTAGTACGTATAATGAGTGATTCTCTTTCTCCCTTGCATATTAACAGCATTACCTGCCACACCTCCACACATTGATGGCTGTAGAAATGATGGAAAGCCCTGTGAACGGATGATCCTTGCTGGGACCCAAGCATATTTCACCTGCAGGATGGAGCATATCTATCCTGAGAGATACCCAACATGGGGTGAACGCAATGAATTTACAGGCAAAAACATCAACAGTGATAGAACTTTTACTACATGGTGTTCAATCATTATTAACGGTACTGACACTCCCATGGAGAGAGACTGTATTTTTCAAGTGGAAACATTTCATGAATCTTCCCACTTGGTAGTAAAAGGTATATATGAACTTCATAGCATCTTTATGAATTGAATGAAACTCTTAGTCCATATGTGTATAGCGCACAAAAGATGAAGTACAAGAATAGAGAGGTGTATTGCATTTTTTGTTTTCAAAGGCAGATTGTTTGCCCTATCATCAATTTCAAATCCTTATCATGACTATACTGATTTAATATTTGGCAGTATGTACAGCTGGGCATATATGAACAGTTTTTAAGTGTGTTGCTGTAAGATTGCAAAGAAAGATGCATGTAGGTATCAAATTCATCATGATAATTATGGTCAGATCTTACAACATTGTAGCCATTATTATTTCAATCAATTTTTCTGTGTTTTTCTGGTAAGATCAGGCAGGATAATGATGATTTGAATGCAGTGTCATTGCTTATCACACGAATGTATTAGGATAATTGTAACATGATTGAACATATTAAACTTGATGTGCATAGCCATTGCAGTAAATGCAAAGTGCTTCTGATCATGTACATTATACAATTCACGTGCAAATCTTTCAACATACCTGTTTTTTACATCTCTTTGAAGCATTGACAGAAAATTGTGAGGGTTTCCAACAAACGGCTGCTCTCGTTGAGTGCAGTATTTAGGTGACTTTTGAGCTGCTCAATAATTAATTTTCTAACCTCTTACTGTGGTTATTCTGCATTTCACCTCTTTCTCTTTAAGTTTATCAAGATCCGATTGGATGGATGATATCAACATATACATTTGGATTCCTGTTCCTGCTGTCATTTTCTGCTGCTATGTACACACTCCGAAATTATTGCTGTAGATGCATACAGAGGAAAATGGATACACGTGTGTCTGAAGACCTACATCAGGAAGAAAGACAAGAAAAGGAGGAATTCTGCTGAGAACAAAAAGCTATGTCCACGGTAGGCCTATATACGTACACATAAGTTTTTACCATGGTCTCATAGTATCAGTTACTGTATATGCCAAAATTTTGTGAGGTTTCTATTTTTCGCAAGTCTGGTGCTCTCCATGAATTCAGAAACACGCAAAATAGGGGCGGATTTTGCCCCCCCACCCCCCCCCCCCTCGATGTTTTGTATGATTATTCCGCAACGCGTGATGCTATCGCCGCGCCAATTTATGACTTTTTTCTTTCAAGTATCACGCAACTTTTGAGACCAAATTGTCGCTCCCGGGCATACCATTTTGAAGCAACGCCCCTTTGAAAAAAATTCATGGACCCAAAAATTGCTGAAAAACATGATTTTATGTACAAATCAAATGTTAATTGTGTTTTTCCAATTGATTCATATAAAACTAAATATTTGTACTTTCAATGGCTGTTAATGATTTATTTTAGCCTGATTATGCTTTTAATAAAAAGCTGTGACAAAATTTGACGAAAAAAACAAAAACAAAAAGTAACAAAGAAATAAGTAAGAAATTCGATGAACACATGCCGTCAATCTCTCGTTTGAGGCAAGACCCCACTTTAACGAAGCTGATGGGGTGCTATACCCCCCTAATGATTCTTCGTTTGAGAGTTGGGAGTCAAAGTACTTGTCCATTGCAAATTTACTTTCTGCTCAGGCGTGATAAACCTGGAGGCCAAGCCAGGGTTTAATGACTACAGCAGCTGTCGTATTACGTAAGAGCATGATAAGGATATCTGCCTGTGGCAGACCATTCAAAGTGAACTCAATTTTCTCTATCCTTTCTAAAGTTTTCAATTTTATATTCTATTGAGAAATTCTATGGTCATCCATTTTACATTTCGAACGAAAAAAATTGACCCGTAAATAACAAAAATACAGGAATAAGAAGGAGAGCATTGCCAGTTTGCCGGTGCTGACAATGTGTAATGCATGCGTACACGTACACAGATACATCGACCACCAGCTGCATGCATCTCTACATGCGCAATATGCCCTTACTCGCGCATTGATATGATAATCATTGCGATCGGAAATAGATTTTATGTTGATGTACAGTTTAAAAAGTATGAGGATTCTGTGACAATTATGCTAAGAGATATAAAAGCTATCGATATTATACACAAAAAGGCCCAATATTAACACAACTACAACATTTGTGAAAGAACTTCTTTTTTGTATTGCGAACGTATGGCGTTATGCCGGCGATATTTTGGTAACCCGTCCCGTACTACACATACCGTACCGGTACACACGTGCGTGCATGCAAATACATGTACTGACCGTCTGTAATGCAGTGAAGTGACACAGTGCCTTTGGAGTCTTCTCGTTCTTTTCCTAGACTGACTACTTAATATTTAGTATGCATAGCTAATTTTGTGAGGAAGCACAAAAAATGCTCACTGTTGGGGATAAAGTACAAGCCGTGGATGAGTTGGGGAGGTGGGCTAATGGGAAAATTGTCGATAATAATCGAGGAGGCAGTACTACTACTAGTGCTGTCGGCAGGCACAAATGCACCTGTGGAATTCCTTTGTACATCAATAGATATCTGACAACTGTTTGAATAAATTACAGCCAGTTGGAACTCCACACTGTATAAAACATTGCTCTGACACACCTTTAAGCGTTCAATGGAATACTTCCATTTTTTGGGGGGGGGGGTGATTTAAAATCATATGCAATTCGCACAGATTAAATGACAGATTAAAACTTTGATTTGATTTGATCTCTGCATTTTTTCCAAATCATATACATAGCACATTGTACATAATAAGCAAAATGGGATGACACAATTATCCATAATAAAGCGTAGCTAGGTTATGAATAAATATGTTGATTAATAAGTTAATTGAAACAATTACAAAGCATAAAATGCAGGAGACCGCCATCACAACAAATTCTCGATCTTGATGGCAGCCTCAAGGAAAAGAAAAGTATTGGCATTTAACGTAATATATAACGTCGAATAAGGCGGGCAACTGAGAAGAGAAGAATGAAGAAATAACTAGGAAGAGAGAAAGGGGTAGTGCAGGTGAGAGTGATTATAGTCTGAGAGTGCATGTAAATCATTGTGCAAATTTGTGAAATAAATTTATATATGTACATAAAGGTGTGTGTGTGTGTGCATGTGAGTATGTGTGCATTTGTGTTTGTATGCGTAATTGCACAAGTATGAAACTTCATTTGAGTTTACATAGTAAATTGCATATACACAATACACGAAAGGGCATGATTATCATTTGTATGTATGTGTACCATCTTTGTGTATTTTGTATATATACATACATGCAAAATTTTATTTCGTAAGTCTCGACATCGAGACTACGCATTACTGCGTATGAGAATATAGGAGATCCCGCGCGCGTGCACGTGTTCAATTCGTGCGCAGCCGTGTTCTAGAAAGGAGTAGTTACGATACTGCTCCAGCGTGATTGGGAAATTCGACCCCTTTTCGCCGTTTCTCCGAGATTTCTGTTTCCGATTTGCTGAAGAATCGTTACGGGAAATACAAGAACTATGGAGAAGCAATCTCCGCCCTCTAATTCACCGCTTGCTGCCTCGCGTTTCCAATAAAAAATGGCTCCTGCGCAGCGGGATGCCAGCAGTTGCAGTGGAGCTGCATCTGCCGTAACGGACAGTACCTGTACTAAGAAAAGTACGAAACCACAGGCTGACCGCGTAGCGGCGGCTGGAGGTGGTAGCGGGAAGAAAAAACCGAGCAGGGTGAAACCTTGCTCAGAGTCAGACGCTGGATCGCGATCTTCTACTGTCGGTACAAATTCGGATTTGGCAGAATTCTCCGGGAGGCTAAATAAGCTCGAAAATCTTCTCTCCCGAGTCGTTGATGCTCTGCCCGGAGCATCGATGCACTACACGCAAGACGACTATGATATGCCAACGGTGATAACACGTGGGGGATTCAACCGTGATTTGAGCGGGCTCGCGGAGTCACGCGATGAACATCTGCCTACCGAGCGCGGTAGTATGCAGGGCGACGATCCAGATCAGGGCAAGGTGCCTGCCTTCGCAGCAAAATTCGCGGTGCCTTCAGAGATCAGGCAGGCTATCGACGAAGAGCTAGCAAACTCCGTGACTTATTTAATGACCAACAACGTGGAAGAGAAAACGCTCGAGGATACAGCTCACAAATACCCTTGCCCGGCAAACTGCCAGTTGATCGACTCGCCGCGTGTAAACCAGACAATCTGGGACAACCTCAGCACAACTACTCGCACTCGCAATGCTAGGATCCAGAAAGTGCAAAGGTCATTAACTCGCGGTGTTAATGCGTTTCTCCACACACTCGACCCAGAGATAACTGAGGCCCAGCAATTCAGATGCGCTTGCTCTCCTGTGCAACGCTAATTACGAATTGAATGCACTCCGAAAAGAACTGATTAGACCAGATCTGAACAGTAAGTTCACACACCTGTGCAAGGCCACTCACCCCGTGACCAAGTACCTCTTTGGAGATGACTTGGGGAAAAAAGTCAGAGAGCTTCAGGACCAGCACAAGGCTGCTGCCGGGGTTATGAAAGCAGCAAAGCACTCGCGTCCACTGTACCATCCCTACAGACTTGCAGCCGAATCATCTCGCCGGCAGTTCAGAGATGCAGGTTGGATGAGATCACCAACTTCAGGCAACCCAAACAGGCCTTTTTTAGGACCACGACCAGCTTGGCGGAAGCGATTTCAACCGCCACATACTTACACCCCGACTGCCTCCCGAGGGAGCCAGCTACCTGCTCAGAGGGCAGGCCAAGGGAGGAAGTAACTCCGACAGCAGAGACAGCAAAGGAGGTAAAGCCCACAAATAATTTGATCGGACCTGTTGGAGGCCGACTGAAGCTATTTCATAACATATGGGGCAAGATCACTTCAGACCCGTACATACTCAATGCAATACAAGGCTATGAGATTGAGTTTGAGCCAGATAAATTTTCACCAGTTAGAAGTTCACCCCTCCATCAATACAAGCACAATGAAGCTGACACATTGGCAATACAGGAGGAACTCCTGAACTTACAAGCCAAGAATGTAATAGAAACATGTGATCATGAAGAAGGGGAGTTCATATCAAACATTTTCACGAGGCCAAAGAAAAATGGTGGAATTCGATTGATTTGGACCTGTCAGATCTAAATGAGTGTGTTGTCTATCAACATTTCAAAATGGATAGCTTGAATTCAGCCTTGCCTCTTATCTCACCCAACTGTTACTTAGCTTCAGTCGACCTCCAGGATGCATACTATTCAGTACCTATTCACTCCAATTGCAGGAAATTTCTGAAGTTTATGTGGCTTGATCAATTGTGGCAGTTTAAAGCCCTCCCAAATGGACTTAGTTCAGCCCCTAGACTATTCACTAAACTGCTTAAACCAGTTTTCGCTTCCCTCAGAGAACAAGGGCACACAGTGATTGGGTATCTGGATGACACTCTGATCTTAGGCAAGTCAAAGGAGGATGTTCATTTGGCAGTAAATGCAACAACTGCACTACTGGCTGACCTGGGGTTCCTTATCCACCCACATAAATCTGTTCTGGTGCCAACTCAGAAATTATCTTTTCTTGGGTTCAATTTGGATACGGCAAACATGAAGATTGACTTGCCAAGAGAGAAAGCTACTGAAATCAGACAGATGTGTATAGAGTTGAAGCACATGAAAAGTCCTACAATTCGATTCGTTGCCAAAGTCATAGGCAAACTTGTAGCTTCATTCCCTGCAGTGCAATATGGGCCCCTCTACTACAGAGAACTAGAAAGAGACAAAATCTGGTCCCTTCGTAAAGAAAGAGGACATTTTGACAGAACCATGACCTTATCAGAGGGTGCTATATCAGAATTAGAATGGTGGATATGTAGTGTTAATTCCCAGTACAGTCCCATTCAAAGGAAGGCACCAGAGATGGAACTGTGCACAGATGCAAGTGGGAAAGGATGGGGTGCTACTGATCAAGTCACAAAAACAGGGGGTCGTTGGAACCATTCAGAATTACATTTGGCTAGCAAGAACAAAATCAACTATCTGGAGATGTTAGCGGTGAGCATGGGACTGAAATCATTTTGCTCAAATCAACAAAATGTTCATGTTCTCATTAGGGTAGATAACATGACTGCTGTGACTTACATCAACAATATGGGAGGCACTAAGTCTCCAGACTGCAATGAAATGGCTATCGCCATATGGGAATGGTGCATCAACAGAAATATTTGGGTAACTGCAGCACATCTACCCGGTTCCGATAACATTGAGGCAGACCAAATGTCCCGTAAATTCTCAGATAGAACAGAATGGATGTTAAGCAGAGACAAATTTCAGAGCATTGTAAATAGATTTGGGAAACCAGACATTGATCTGTTCGCTTCCAGACTGAACAGACAAGTAGAGAACTATGTCTCATGGAAGCCAGACCCAGAAGCTAGTGCAGTTGATGCCTTTACCTTAAACTGGAAGACATTGAACTTTTACGCTTTCCCTCCATTCTGTCTTGTTTCTCGTTGTCTGCAAAAGATTCGTGCAGACCAAGCAGTAGGGCTATTACTCGTACCAAATTGGCCAACCCAGGCATGGTTTCCTCTATTACAAACGATGCTGCTAGAGGACCCGTTAATAATCAGAGACCAAAAGAAGCTTCTCACTCAACCGGTGTCAGGGGAACCACACCCCTTAAATAAACATCTTTCTCTTCTTTGCTGCAGGCTTGGAGGAGACCATATGAGCTGCAAGGACTCCCCAGCGAAACTGTAAATATCATAGCAGCATCGTGGAGAAAGTCTACTAAATCACAGTACAATGTATATATCAAGAAGTGGACTAAGTTCTGTGAGGAGAAGCATCTCGACTTTTTGTATCCTAGTGTTCAGACAGTTTTAGCCTTTTTAAGTAAGATGTTCTATGTAGATAAAGCCAGTTATAGTAGTCTTAATTCAGCAAGAAGTGCTCTTAGCTCGTTCATTACTTTGAAAGGTAGCAGTGACAACTTAGGGTCACATCCAGTGGTTTCCAGGTTTATGCGGGGTGTTTTCAACCTGCGCCCTCCAGTCCCGCGTTACTCATCGATTTGGAATGTAAAAACTGTCTTGGACCATTTGCGCAGACTCTCGCCAGCCAAGGCACTGAACCTCCAGCAGCTAACAAAGAAAGTGACTATGCTGCTTGCATTAATTTCTGCACAAAGAGTCCAATCGCTACATCATATTCGGATTGATAACATGAAAAGAACAAAATCGTCAATCGAAGTCAATCTAGGTCATGTGATCAAGCAGAGCAGACCCGGACACTGTGGACACAGCTTCATTTTGCAGGCCTACCCGCCAGACAGGAGACTTTGTATAATAAACTATCTTACCGAGTACCTCAACAGGACGCAAAAGTTGAGAGGCACAGAACAATTCCTCTTGTTGACTTTCAGAAAGCCACATCACCGTGCGTCATCACAAACAATCTCTCGCTGGCTGAAACAAGTATTGACTGATGCTGGTATAGACACGCACAGATACAAGTCACACTCTACGAGAGCTGCCGCAGCCTCGGCGGCAGAAAGCCTGCATGTCCCTGTTGCCGAGATATTATCCAGAGCGGGATGGACTTCTGAGAAAACATTCAGAAAGTTCTACAGAAAGCCACTTCTTGACACAGGGAAATTCGCGAAAGCTCTACTGGACCAATAGCGGATCCAGGACTATTAAAAAGAAAAGGTGAATGTGAAAGGTGTGTATTCCCTGGTATTGACTTATGATTGTTGACTACTAGACAATCCCTTATGCCTTTTCGGGCTTGTCATGTAGACTAAGTGCCCACAGAGCTTTAAAATCTCCTATATTCTCATACGCAGTAATGCGTAGTCTCGATGTCGAGACTTACGAAATAAAATAGGAAGATTAAATGAGAACTTACCTGTTCGAAATTTGATCTTTATTTTATGAGTAAGGCGAAGAGGAGAGACTACGCACCCTCCTCTCCCACCCTAAATGGCGCCTTACTCATACATAATGGTAAGCTCTCAACCTTATCTTGGGTTCTGGAATCTGTGGACACTTAGTCACTTTAAAGATTGAACACGTGCACGCGCGCGGGATCTCCTATATTCTCATACGCAGTAATGCGTAGTCTCTCCTCTTCGCCTTACTCATAAAATAAAGATCAAATTTCGAACAGGTAAGTTCTCATTTAATCTTCCTATTATACATGATATTGCAAAGTTTAATATTTAATTTATATTATGTGTGTGAGATTTCAAGACAATTTGGAATTAATTAAATCTGATAATTTAATCAAGTACTAAATCTATTTTATTATCAAATGTATTAAGTGAATTATAACGCAAGATGCGTTTCATGGTGGCTTTAAAAGAATAAATCGTGGTACATGACTAAACTGTAGCTCGGAGATTGTTCCCTAGGTCAGGGCCTTTGTGTCTACGCTACTATTAATTTGGGATTGGTGAAATGTAACTTTTGAGACTTGCATGTAGGATATGAATGAATGAGTTATTAAGTGTATTGGGTGGTTAATATCAATCCAACAATAAAGTTTTTGCCACTAAATACCTTAATTTCAATAAAAAGTACCTCACTTTGTTCAAATTTTATTTCCTGAAACACAACCAGACTGAGGTTTGTGTATACGGCTATTTGGCAGTGAGTTACAATCAGCCTGCTGTCTGGATCATTGAGAAAGAGAGAGAGAGAGAGAGGGGGGAGAGATGGGGGAGGGAGAAGGGGAGAGGCAAAATGGAATGACAATAGTTCCAGTCACTGCAGTACAGGCATGCTCTGTCTGCATACGCTGAATGTCTACACTCACACACACACACGTACACACACACACACACGCACCATGGAGCTACATATAGCCCATGCCAAAACCAAAACAATCTCCTCCTCTCGCGGTGCCCCCCCCCCCCCTCCTGTGGTGCTGTGGCGATGACTGATGCTTAGATTAGGCCAGGGTCAAGAAACAGGTGTTTTATATCTTTGATTTTAAGTCATTGATTGCCAAGATATGCACTGGCATTATTTACGGGGGGGTGTAGCCTCTTCAAACGAGAGATTTGCGTCATGTCTTCAGAAGGGCCTGGATTTGGGTTAATGTCCCCACACATAAGCAACTTTACACGATAAGTTGATACAGTATTGGAGTAGTACAATATGGGGCTCCCAATGTACTTGCCCTTTAGTTGTACAGAAGCAGAGCCATGGGACATACCAGGCTGGGTAGCACACATACGACAATAGGTCTGTGATAGCTGAGTGCTACTACACAAAAGAAGGGCAACAAATACAAAAGAATGCAATGCCAATGGTAACATTGTGTCAGTGAGAGTGAACCACACAGAATCAAGTGCAGTGAAGCCTATAGCAAGTATAAAATGGCTGTGGTTGTCTGCACTGTATACACTGTAGTTGTACTGAAAAATCAATCCACTGTAAATGCGCAAAAACTGTACAAAAATCACTACAATTTGTCCAGCAAGTGCTTGATGAAGACAAACATTCAAAGATAGAATACAATACACACTCAATGAAAAACTTACAACAGGAGAAATAAGCGAAGAATTAAGAGCTCTGCTGGCGGGCAGCCACCGGGCGCGCGCAACCACCTAAAAAAAAAAAAAAAAAAATGTCCCTTGGGGAGGTGAAGGTCATCACAAGGTCAAAGGTCACAGGCCGGGGTCAACGAACTTTTAGGGCCCAATGTTAAGTTTTTATGGCGCTTTTTGGTCGAGCCCACCGGAGGTGAGGGGAGACTAAGGGATCGCCTGTGGCGTCTGTCCGTCCGTCCATCCGTCATCTGTCTTTAACTCTATAAAAACTTGAATAACTCTACTCTGGGCTTCAATTTGAATCAAACTTGGAGGGAAGAGTGGTCATACAGAGTGTTACCTTTTACCAAGTATGAAGGTCACCTCAAGGTTAGAGGTCACAGGCAGGGGTCAACAAACTTTTAGGGCCCAATGTTAAGTTTTTATGGCGCGTTTTTGTCGAGCCCACCGGAGGTGAGGGGAGACTAAGGGATCGCCTGTGACGTCTGTCCGTCCGTCCGTCGTCTGTCTGTAACGCTATAAAAACTTGAATAACTCTGTACTCTGGGCTTCAATTTGAATCAAACTTGGAGGGAAGAGTGGTCATACAAAGTGTTAACTTTTACCAAGTATGAAGGTCACCTCAAGGTTAAAGGTTACAGGCAGGGGTCAATGAACTTTGAAGGGCCCAATGTTAAGTTTTTACGGCGCGTTTCGATTATGGGCCATAACTGTTGATCCATAAGTGTGTTTGTGACCAATATTGGATGGTAGATGTACCTTGGGGAGTGAATGGTCACCACAAGGTCAAAGGTCACAGGCAGGGGTCAACAAACTTTTAGGGCCCAATGTTAATTTTTTAGGGCGTGTTTCTATTATGGACCATAACTTTTGATCCCTAAGTCTATTTGTGACCAAACTTGGATGGTAGATGTACCTTGGGGAGTTAATGGTCACCACAAGGTCAAAGGTCACAGGCCGGGGTCAGTGAACTTTTTGGGCCCAATGTTAAGTTTTTAGGGCACATTTCGATTATGGGTCATAACTTTTGATCCATAAGTCCGTTTGTGACTAAACTTAGGTGGTAGATGTCCCTCGGGGAATTGATGGTCACCACAAGGTCAAAAGTCACAGGCAGGGGTCAATGAACTTTTAGGGCCCAATGTTAATTTTTTAGGGCGCATTTTGATTATGGACCATAACTTTTGATCCGTAAGTCTATTTGTGACCAAACTCGGATGGTAGATGTACCTTGGAGAGTTGATGGTCACCACAAGGTCAAAGGTCACAGACAGGAGTCAATGAACTTTTAGGGCCCAATGTTAAGTTTTGAGGGGGCGTTTTGATTATGGGTCATAACTTTTGATCCTTAAGTCTATTTGTGACCAAACTTGGATGGTAGATGTACCTTGGGGAGTTGATGGTCACCACAAGATCAAAGGTCACAGGCAGGGGTCAATGAATTTTAGGGCCCATTGTACTGTGCATTTAATTATGACTCCTAACTTTTGATCCATAGGTCCATTTGTGAACAAAATTTTTTAAAAAAAGGTGTTGTACGTTGTGGACATTACGGCACTTGCCTTGTGATTATGGCTCATAACTTTTGATCCCCTTGTCCGTTTGTGACCAAACTTGGATAGTAGATGTCCCTTCTGGAGGTGAAGGTCATCACAAGGTCAAAGGTCATAGGTGAGTCAATGAACTTCTGGGAGTTAGAAAAATATTAATTTCTTGTACGCCAATGGGCAAGACACAATTTGGCACTTGCCTTGAAAGGGGTCAACAAATTTGTTAAGTTTTTATGGCGCGTTTCGATTATGGCTCATAACTTTTTGATCCCTTTGTCCATTTGTGACCAAACTTGGATGGTAAATGTCCCTTGGGGACTTGAAGGTCATTACAAGTTCAAAGGTCATAGGTGGGTCAATGAACTTCTGGGAGTTAGAAAAATATTAATTTCTTGTACGCGAATGGGCGAGACACAATTTGGCACTTGCCTTGTTTTTGTTTTTGCATGTTGATGCTGTGTGAACATTGCCATGAAGCATAGTTCAAGTAGGTCCTATGTATTGTTAGTATTCTGTCATTGACCAACTATTCATTGTTACACATCCATGCTACTTGACAAATTACAGTTCCAGTAAATGTACATAATTTACTGTGCACTTACCTTACTTTGTGTAAAAAGGAGATAGAACAAACATGTACACTAATTACCTTAGTGCATGATATTGGCATTTCCTTTTTTTGGGGGGGAGGAGGATCTTACACTTTCCTAAATCTTTTTCATCTTTCATGCAGGGAGTCAGAGCCATGGTGAGGTATCAGCTCAAGGAGACTCTCTCCTCATCTTTCATCAAGTGCCCCTCTATTATAGTTCTATGACCAGGAGGAAGAGGTGTTCAAGTCTGAGTAAACTAAACCCATGTACTGCAGCAGATGCTGCACACGGCTACAGCTGATTGAGGCACGTCAGTATGAGATGTCTTCGGACATCTCAGCATTTTGCAAAGAATTTTTTTTACAACATTCCATCAAGATATTCTGTCATTTTGGAAGTGTGACCTGAAGTCTCAAAATATAACTAACTCAGTGGTCTGAAGCTCTATATGAAATGAGGAAAAGTCCAATTTGCTTTAAACGACCAGTTCACCTTCATACACATGTGGAATGAGTGAATGCAGCAATATTATTTGAACACATCAGTGAAAGTTTGGGGAAAATCGGACAATCCATTCACACAAGTTATGAATTTTTAAACATCTGCACAGTCACTGCTGAATGCGAAGACTACTACAGTGTATGATGTCACATGCGTACAACGATATACAAGTGTATAGGGGTGTATGGGGTGTCAGGGAGGGTTAGCACCTATGACGGTCGAACAGTCGCACCTCTTTTGTAAAACCTCTTAGGGTGGTTTCGTCCGCTTTAGTTCCCACCTGACGCTCAGCTCTCATCTGTGGCTCCAAGTAGCTGTTTGCATGTGACAGCGGCCACACCCCGGAAAACCGTCTCGACCGGCGGGCCAAACCAGGTGAGGGTAGCCGGGGGACTCATCGCCATCCGGTAAAGCATGTGACTTGCTAATCCTATCATGTGAAGACTGTTCCGCTTTACTGGGCATTTGAAATCAACAAGTAGATCCAACAGCCAGAAAAGCGGCTCAGCAAGGCATTGTGGAGTGCTTAGGGCAGGTAAGAGCATGGAAGATGACCTCCCATAGCGAAATAAATGTGGTCTGCAGATGGCCATCTGCAGGCGATCCGATAGCTATCCAATGCTATGCCATCCGATAACTATCGGATGGCAATTTCACATGCAAATTAGTTACCATCAGCAAGCCATCGGCTAGCAGATGGCTTGCTGATGGGTACATTTCCCGATGGCTTGCTGATGGGTACATTTCCCGATGGCTTGCCGATGGGTACATTTCCCGATGGCTTGCTGATAGCACTGCGGATGGCTATACCTACTGGCCATCCGATGGCTATCCGGTGGTTATCCGATGGCTATCGGATGGCAATTTCACATGCAAATTAGTTACCATCAGCAAGCCATCCGCTAGCAGATGGCTTGCTGATGGGTAAATTTCCCGATGGCTTGCTGATGGTAAATTTCCCGATGGCTTGCCGATGGGTGCATTTCCTGATGGCTTGCTGATAGCACTGCGGATCGCTATACCTACTGGCCATCTGATGGCTATCTGGTGGTTATCCGATGGCTATCGGATGGCAATTTCACATGCAAATTAGTTACCTTCAGCAAGCCATCCGCTAGCAGATGGCTTGCTGATGAGTACATTTCCCGATGGCTTGCTGATGGGTGAATTTCCCGATGGCTTGCTGATGGGTAAATTTCCCGATGGCTTGCTGATGGGTATACATTTGCCAATGGCTTTCCGATACATGGGTACATTTTCCGATGGCTGATAGCACTATATATGGATGTATAACATACCTGTACATACCAGCCACCCGCAATGGCTTGCTGATGGGTACATTTCGAACACACTCTGAAGAGTCTCTTCTGCAGGCTTGACCATCTGGTACCTCATGACCTCTTGGCCAACATGCAGGTACCATATTTGAGTATCTGAACTTTGATTTGCTCAGTTTTCCCATCCATAATTGCTAGAGAAACATTAGTACCGGTAGCAGGTCGAATTCCTCTTTCCACTGTCCATTCTCTTGGAAGATTAGCTGTAGATTCAAATTCAAGCTGTTTGGGTAGTGCTCCATCATGTAAAATCAAATGAAGAAATCCGCATTAAAATGCATGCATCCACAAACCACGTCACAATCCTTGTACGTTTAATGGGACAATTTCTGGCTGGTGTATCCGGTCACACGAAGTCAGCACCCTTCTGCAGGAATCTCTAGCTGTTACGATCAATTTTCAATATATGTCATTGCCACAATCCACGCAGAGACTCTATCATCTCGGTTCATAGAGATAGGCCTACTAGTACTATAAAGCACTTCCCACCAATATCTCAAAGTCCGATCGGTATAAGACTTACCATCGCACAGGTATATATATCCAGTGCACAACACACACAGTCCCACTCATAGCAATTTGCGTAATATGTCTCATGGAGCTTAACGTATCACATGGCAGGAGTTAATTGACACAATTTCCGATGCAAAAACGTTTAGGCTCCACTCCTGATACTATATAACATTGCTTGGTCCTTTTAGAGACTACCATTAACATCTCACGGGTTCACAATCACTCACCATTCAGTTGGTACCGGGTAATCATGTTGATTCATCATCTTCTAGCTGACACTGGATACTATAAGGCTCATACTGAACATTGCAGCTACACTTGATCCACCATAATTGCAGGCTCTTCAGTTTTCACACAAAGTTAGGACATTCTAGCTGTTACTGTGTGACATTAAAATATGGGATAAAATGAGAAACTTGCTTACCTGCTGATAAGAATGATGGAGGAGAGACATAGACCCTATTGGAGTTGTGCATGGAGTGGTGTAGGAATGATGATGGCCAACGGTTATTTCAAAGCTGGTTTAACCAGGGAGGTGGGCACCTCATTGGTCTGACCACAAGGTCATCATCACCCCATACAGTCTCTCCCCCAGTCTCTTGGCCTGGCCCATAAATTTTCTTCATGACACACAAATATATATTGTATATGAACTCCCGGTTTCAGAGACTATGTTTGCTGATGTCTTCCTGGTGATACAAATGATCAGATTTTTGAAACTACAAGTTTTCTGATGGCTTCCTGATAACTGTTTTTATTTGCCAATGTCATCTTGATGGTTGATGCTTTGCCATCAGCAAGACATCAGCTACCTGATGTCTTCCCGATGGTTAGGTGAGAAGCTGTTTAAAAAACCGAGTTTGCTGATGTGCTCCTGATAGTTATCAATTGGCCATCGGCTAGCCGATGTCTTGTTGATAACTGGGTTAGAAACGATCAGAAAGACATCAGCTACCTGATGTCTTCCCGATGGTTAGGTGAGAAGCTGTTTCAAAGACCAAGTTTGCTGATGTGCTCCTGATAGTTATCAATTGGCCATCGGCTAGCCGATGTCTTGCTGATAACTGGGTTAGAAACTATCAGGAAGACATCGGGTAGCGGGTGATTGCTGATAGCTACCAAATCACTGCCCAAATGCTATCCGATAACCATCGGATGATCATCCGATGGCTATCGGATGGTATTCTTTTTTGGTATGGGCTGGCCTTCCACTGCAGTCAACGGAGTTACCAGTTGTAACGATTCATCGTACCATTGGACCTTGACTTCTGCGACCGAGAGGATGGGGTCGCTCCAGCATCACAGCTTCTCCATCTAAATCTCCTTCTTGCGCAGGTTTCTTGTGCTACCTCTCTGATCTTCCCAAACGTCCTGTGCAATGGGGAATTGGTGAACCGACAGATGGAAGTTACCACTGGAAGTCACAGCTTTGAACCTGCACATAGACTGTCTGCGGACAAGGGATCGCTCTTTAAACCTAGGGCAGCAGAAAAGTTCGACACATCCCAGGCAACTAAGAGTAGCCCTGTTTAGGGAAAGCACTGCTTACCCTAGCAGAGCTACCAAGTGTCATGCATCCTGAGTGAGACTCAAGCATTTAGGGGTCGTCTCACGATCTCACGCATGGCACCCATTTTTCTCACGCATCGGGCAAAGTCTGCAATTTGGGCCCATAATAAGGGGCATCTAGCTCAAGGATTAAAGTGATAGTTACAATTGAAGGTATATTTTTCATTTGTCTTTCGAAATAAGTAAAAAATAGTCCCTTAGGTATGCACCTGATCGCACCAGTAAGAGCTAAAAATTGTAAAAAAGCTCCCTACTGTGGGAGGCCGGGGGGGACCCCTCCCACGCCCTCTCTTGCGCGCACATTCGCTCGCCGAGATGCCGAGTCATGAAAATCTCACTCATAAAATTTTTTTGAACTTTTCGATCGCGACGAAAATTTGCACACACATTGCCTATGACGTAATCTAAACTACCACAAAGTTAAATTTTAAAAAAAAAATATCATTTATGCTTAATTATGCTAATTTATGCATAATGATGCATGAAATCAGACAATTTGGTATAAATCACTAAATAAAGCTCAAAATGGGCACATTTTTGTGTAAATATTCTTTTTAGTGTCCTTAGCAAATATAAGAGAAAAAAATTGTGCAATCTGAAAAAAAAATTCTTATGTATTTTATTGTTTTGTGAATTTAAATGTATTTCTTTGTTTTTTCGACTTTATGTTTTTCATTGTTTTTTCGATGAAACTTGTCCGTGACATTGTTCCGAACAAGAAAATTATTAATGTTATTAATTGATTTTAATCAATAAAACCCCAAAATAATCATGCTTTTTTGAAATTTGCCTGTAAGCACAGTTTGCATTGAAATTGTACACGAATTCTCGTTTTTGAGCAATTTTTGGTATGACATGCACGTACATATTTATGCGCAACTTCGGAACCGCGGGCCCGGACATCGCAAATTTGGTGTCAAAAGATGCGGGAGACTCAAAAGAAAAAAGTCATGAAACGTCGCAGCGTTAGCTTTTTGCGTTAGCGATACATCGCTCGAAACGTCGAGGGGGGGGTGGCCTCGGAGGCCCCCCCCCCCCCCCCGGCCTAGTTAGGGTTAAAGGATTAAAGTGAGAGTTGCAATTGAAGGCATTTTTCCTTTTGTCTTTCAAAATAAGTAGAAAATAGTCACTTAAGTATGCACCAGCTTGCACCATTAAGAGCACAAAATTGTAAAAGCTCCCCACTGTGGGAGGGCGGACACCCCTTTCCCACACCCTCCCCTCGCTCCCTCACTCACGCACATGCGTGCGCGCCGAGGCTGAGTCATGAAAATCCCACTCATAAAAGTTTTTTGAACTTGGCATCTATGAGAAAAGATGTCCTATACAAAGCCTGCCCTATTTAGCAACTGGTCAGCCTGCTGCAGCTGACAGTGTAACCCACAAAGCGGTCGACATCAACAGAAACAGAAACCAACCAAGAAAATTCTTGTGGGTGCATGGAATATTCGTATCCTTATGGACAGAGAGGGAACCTCCAGGTCCGCCAGTAGAACAGCCCTCATAGCAAAAGAACTAGCTAGGTACAAGTTGGACATTGTAGCCCTTAAGCCTAGCTCACACCTTTGCGTTTCGAGCTTGCGTTCCGCTGCGTATTGGCCGAACGCAGTCTGACGCAGCACTACACAATGAAACGAGCTAATACGAGGTCAATACGTAGACTAACGCAGAGGCTTTGCGTTTTAGCTCGTTAGTTTGAAATTTTTTCAAACATCCACAACTGAACGCAAGATCAAAATCCATACGAGCTAAGACGAGGGGCAACCAGCTAATGCGAGCAAGGACAAGCAAGGACGAGCGACAACGAGCTGCTTAACGCAGGCCAACGCAGCTTTACTTTAAATAGTCCATGGGCCAAGACCAGATTTTTACGATATTGGTACCACTTAAAGGGACAAATTCTGCTTATGCATTTTGAAATGGTATGTATCTGTAGATGATATTTTGCTATGATAGCAATTCCAGAGAAGTAGCTTAGTCTCAGTATCAGCCGTTAACCCTCATAACTCCAAATACCTTTTTTAAGCTCAGTAAACCATGGAGGGCACAATCCGCTCCCTCTATAATTTCAATATTTTTCTATCAATTGCTCTGAAATGTGGCACAAATGTAAATCAAGACATACTCTACAAAATAGCACCATCAAAACTTTCTTGGAAACCACAAAGAGGGAGCAATTTGTCAAAATACAAAGAAAACAAAGAGAATCCCATTGAATAATATTCAATTAACCAATTTTAAGTCATATATCGGGCAGTTAAGGCGAAAATGCAACTAGTTTTTTGCTGTTGATTTCTATCTAGACATAATAAGACATATTTGAACTTCATTTTGACCTTTTCGGAGCATTTACAGGTCCAAATCTTAAGTAAATGGTGTTTACCACAGAAAAAAATCAAGACAAAACACAAGAGGGCGCTGTAGCTATTTCAAACATAATTGAATACTTCCTTTAAAAGTATAACATTTTATTATTTTATGTTGTGAATACATAAAATAATAAGTAACAAGAAACTAAGAACGGGTCAAAATGTGAAACAGAACTTGCTTATGTTTATTTGTTGCCATGGTAACCAAAATACTTTAACACAAATTAAACATATTATACAACATATATGCGTAATAAGTTTCAGGAAACGACATCAAATTTGGAGGTGATCAGACAAGATATCAAACTTATAGTGAGCAAAGTTTAATTTTCAGTATCAGCGGAGCACCTCCCTCTCCAAATTTTTGCTATTTTGGGGATAATAACAATTCATCCACTGTCACATAATCAAATGCGAGGGCATCCCCACACACGCGAGCTGTTGCATTCTTCGTGTTCTTAGAGTTGTTATTCAACTAGTATGCGATGAACACTTTGGGGAATATTTAGGGGAAAAGAGTGAAAAAAAAAAAAACGGCATTTCAAAGTACACTATCAATGGCGAAATCGTATCTGTCACCCTTTGTTAAAATCATGATTACTATATTCGTAATCAAATATTCTGTACTACTCCAAATAATCAGAGCCACTATCATCACCAACATTTCGATATCATTTTGACATAGACACCTCAACAAACAACTCCCAAGTACCAACACGCCAATAGCGAGATATCTACATACAGTGTATTCACCAAAATTAAGAGCGCAACGAGAGATAGCAAAACATCCTTCTTAATACTAATAATTCTGCAAAACGGGTGAGTTACTGTTACTAAATATACGAAACACTCTTCAGAGCAAATTTACTTCGACACTTAATGGAAAGGATAAAGTGACAGGAAATATGATAGATAGTGCCATGATAATCTTACCAAAAGATATACGAAAAACGAACATTAATTTTAATTCAAACAAACTAATGAGCAAACACAAAATAGGCACGCAGATGTATATTATGGGCGTTAATCGAAAAGAGAGAGTTATGGGGCGGCTTTATTCTTCTGTTTTGTTTTCATTGGTCACCGCCATGCAACTTCAGAAAGTCAGCAAGCCTCGATATAACTGGGGAGTAGCAAATGTCCTCAAATGCAAATAGAGCTATGTCGACGGAGCAAATTAGTGTTTGTTGCAGAGTATGTGTCAGAATTTTCAGAGCAATTGCATTTTGGTGGAGTGTCATAAGTCTGGAACAGGGAAGAATTATCATAACGATCCCCTCTGACACAAGGTATAAAAACAAAAATCCAAGTAGATACCGAGAAACAAATAGAATTGCTAAATCGAAATTACTTTGCTCCTTGCCATGCGTCATGCTAGGATAACCAAATTTCGAAAAGCACAATTAACAACCCCCCCCCCCCCAAAAAAAAGGATAATTTCTTTAATTATTGACTGACTTACTCAATATCTGATAAATCTGAAAATGTGATGTCCAAGTAAAAAAAAACAAAGTCTGGGTTTGGGGTAAAAGTCTAGGAATGGGAATGGGCAAAACCCTCCAATTCCCGTGCTGTATGTACAACCCTGGGGTACGACCGTGGTCATTTGCTGGTATCAAGATCTGCAAATACCTTGTTTGACGCTGTAATCTAACTTTATATACAATGGAATTTACATCAGTACTCTTCCGCTCTGTATGATCTTGTCATTTTGAACTGCCATCTTTATAGTGATTACTCCATAATTCCAATTTTCATTGTTCTTTCAAACAGGAAATTTATTATCACTTATCTTATCATAATAATTATGTAAGCCTTGATTAGGCTATGTCTTAGATATTCATTGATACAATATAGTCACTTATCCAGATGTAGTCCTTGAATTGGCTATAAAACTGTATGAAAACAACGTTAAATTGTTATTTCTTGCTCAGCAAAAGATATGAAAATATGCACAGCGAAATGTAGCAACTTATCGTAGAAATAAATTTCCATGGGTATTTTAGCGAGAAAATGAATGACAATGAATAATAAGAAAATACCGTTTAGCGGTAACGTCTCCCATTCCATACATTTTTTCCTACATAAAGAGAGGTACCATGCAGAACAGCCTTTGGATATGGCCTCGGCTGCCTTGAACGTAGTCTATGACTCCACGGAGAGATACACAGATCAAAACAGTGCGCTCCGTAGAGACCGTGCTTTGTCGTTCTGTGTATAGTCTCGATTCAGACGCGCGGGCTGATTATTAGAGCCCAGAATGCATTGATTAAAGACTACATTTTTCATGACTAAGCTACTCATTTTTAATTGCTATCATAGTTTGATACACTTATATATGCCTAACAAACAAAACGGCACCACAAAGGTTTTGTCCCTTTTGGTGGTACCAATATCTGACCTGGCCCATGGACTAAAACTGGGTTTAACTGCGTATGGTTGCGATACCTGCTCGCTTCACCTCGACTTACCTCGCTTTACCTCGCATCACCTTACTCTACTCCTAGTACTCTGCTCGCATTAGCAAGGACCGTTGTGGATGTAACCATGGAGCTAATTTGGTAGCTCCATGATGTAGCTCGCTTCATTGCGAATCTAGCTCGTCCGTCGCTTGCTCCCCCTCGTTCATCCTCGCCTTACCTCGTTCCTCCTCGATCCAGTTTGATGCTGCTTGCTTTAGCTCGCTATGACTGCGTATACATCTGTTAATACAAAGTCTAGTTAGATTTAATTAAAATTGACTTAGTTGACTGAGAAACACAAATGCTTATCAAATCGTGAAGCTTTTGGATTGATTGTGTGCTTTCAGCAACATCAGATTCAAACATATCACTTTTAAAAACACCTCAAACTGAGTTTCCCGCTGTTATGGTAGGTTTTGTGGAAACTCTTTTTTTTTTTTTTTGTCAAATTATTGTATTACCACACGATGTAAATTGCTGAAAAGTAATTTTGTTTTTTTTAAACACAGTATTATGCTCTGTTCAATCCTCAACAACTGCAGGTAATTAGCAAGATTGTAATTCCTGTTATTGTGACCGTAGGCAAGCCATTTTGAAATAACCTGTAGTGAAAATAATGTCTTGACCCAAAGAGACATTTAGGGTGACCCTATAAGGAAAAGTTGACTTCAGACCATGAAAACAACATTCAGAATCGATTTCATTGACCCAGAAAACACATACTACAGATTTTGAAAGTTATTGTGAAATGTTTACCTTTTTAAACAATGGAAGTGACTTTTGAATTTCAGATGGTGGCCATCAAAAATTGAAATAGTATGGTTTTGGCAACATGTGTACCAAATTTAGTGCTTTTGGAAGAATTTGAACCAAAAAGTCCTCGTGCCCCCCCCCCCCCTGAAACTGTAAAATGTCAAAAATTTATATACCAGTGCAACTCTCTACGAACCTATATACAGCAGGGCAAACAGGGGGGTGTTTCATCAACGCTTGTCAGCGCCGACAACTGTCGCTGCTGACCAATTTCAGCAAAATCCTTGGTTTTGATTGGCTGAGATGCTCTGGTCACTGACTGTTACTATGGTGATTCAAGTTGTCAGCGCCGACAAACGTTGATGAAACACCCCCCTGATACGCAGTGGATCGAGCCGGAACGAGCAACAGTCGAGTGGATGAGCAGTGAAATGAGGAGAAGTGAGTTCATGCGAGCTGCTACGAGCTAGTGCGAGATGCCAGCGAGCAGCGAACGAGTACGAGTGGCGAACGAGGTACACGCGCAACAAGGTGAGCAATCTTCGTACTGAATCGTACTGTTACAAGCAAAAGCGAGCTGGAGCGAGGTGAAAAGCAACCTAAGGCAACTGTAGGCAATCATTTTGTACAAAATATACGAGCTACAACGCAACAATGTGACTGCTACAAAATATTTTGCCGCTGAGTGCTGCGTTAGGCTGCTTTAAGGCTGCGTTCGGCTGACGCAGCTATAGGCAGCTAAAACCGCAAAGGTGTGAGCTGGGCTTTAGTGAAACACGATTAGCAAATGAAGGATCAATCTCTGAGTTTGAAGGAGGATATACATTGTACTTTCTTTTGGAAAGGAGCTGCAGAAAGTGAGGCCAGAATACACGGAGTGGGATTTGCCATCAGAAACGGACTCCTTCAGAACAGGACTCTGCAACATTGAGTCCATGATGGCGAAGGCCCAACTCCACTGGACTGGACATGTGATCCAATTGGATACCAGTCGCCTTCCTCCCCAAATTCTGTATGGGGTGCTCTCCCGCTGACAACGATGAATCAGATGGCCTACTAGGACTTTATCAAGAACACTCTCAAGTGTAGCGACATCCCTCCACAAAAACTTGAGGTGTTTGCTGGAGATAGGCAGCACTGGTGTGACCTGACAAGAGAGGCCCTGTTTACCTGTGAAAACAAATGCCGGGAGCGAATCAACAGTGCCAGAGAAGGCAGGAAGGCCTTCATCTCCACAGCACCCCACCAGCATCATTCCAGTGCCCACACTGCCCCCGAAAGTGTGCCTCAAAAATTGAACTTGTCAGCCACATCCGGGCCCATGAGAGAGGGTAGCACAACACAAGATGACATCACGGACTCGATGGTCTACCAAAGAAACAACAATATAAGGAAAATATAAAGAGAATTTCACAAATCTTTATTTTTTGAAAAAAGTGCACATTTCCTCGATTTGTCGCTAACTTTTGTGAAGGGTAATATTATTCCCCCTGCCTTCTGAAAGAGGCAAGTCAAGCGTTCTTTTATTATGCAAGATAAGTGAGGCTGAGTAGTCTTCTAATCCAGCAGTGACTATAAGCAGAAACTTCAAAAATTCGTAACTTTTAAACGGGTTGTCCAATATTCCTCAAACCCTCACTGATGTGTTCTACTAAACATTGCTGCATTCACTCAATCCACCTGTCTATGAAGGTGGACTTGTCCTTTAAACAGCTCTTCTTGCTTTGACTGCAATTTCAAATGTGCGAAGCAGAGCCATTGCATCCCAGTACAGATGTCGCAACCTGGGAGCAATTGGAGAGACAGCCCTGTTGGGACATGTAAGGTGATTTGGTCGTGCTCTCAACATAGTGCTTATGCCCTGTAAATGCCTATGTAATAATAATGATAGTTTTTGGTATGATGGGATGTGACCTCTGTGTCACACATGGACAGCGGCACCGCACTATGCATTTACCAGTCAACAGATTGGCTTTAAAGGGGCATTCCAGACGATTTTCATTATTTTACATCATGTAGTACATAAATCGACAGCTCCATGTATAGATTCGTGGAATTTATACATGGAGCTGTCGATTTATGTACTACGTACATGATGGAATTCGTGGAATTTATTGTGGTTCTTGAGCAGAGAAACAAATTAACTGAAAATCTTTTTAAAAAATTACACTGAACAGTGTTGATGACATCAGAGCCTCACATATTTCAGAAATGTAGCAGTGGAATTCCATTACAATACTGCTTGCTCAACAAGTTCACCTGTGAAGAATCTATGCATGCCTTTTTCTATTGTTCTGCTTCCTTGAGTCCCAGCTCATGCATTCTTATGGTGAGGCTGCCATGTCATCATCCTTGCTCATTGTGATTTGATATAAATTTTGAAAACATTCTCATTCCTCATCCCAATCACTATAAATTCTGAAACTCTGTAATCAGTTTAACTAATTTTATAGTTGTTCAAATGTAAAAGTCTGAAAATCATCTGGAGGTCCCCTTTAACCCGGGTTACAGCGAGTTGTATGATGTAGTGCCTTGTTGTCCTTTGTGTACCCTGCAGCTAGATTGGACATGAAAAGAATGTGCATATCATGTGTACTCATGATCTTAGAAGCAAAAGCTTTACTGTAACAAAAGCAATTTTTGTGAAAATTATTGTGAAGACAATATTGAAGACTAAGAGGCCAATATTTATTTTATTTTTTTTTTATTTTTTTTTTTTTTTTTGGGGGGGGGGGGGGGGGGGACAATTCTACCGGTTAAATAGGCTCACATTTTGTACTGCAGTATGAAAGAAACAATTGAGTATATGAATATAAGAACGACCCAAGTCCATGGAAGACCATTTCGAGTAAACTAAAAAAAACTTCCTATTTCTTTTATTTGTCCAATAATATTCTATTTAACTGTGATGGGAAGGCAACATTGTATATGCAAATTAGAACATATATTATGTTGCTTGTTTCTATCCCTAACTCTCTAACTAGATTTGCTCGATGTTATATTAACAAAAAAAAAATTGAAAAGCTCTCTACTGACGACTTCAATTTCAATTAAACTTGGAGGGAAGAGTGGTTATACAAAGTTACACATTTTACCAAACATGAAGGTCACCTCAAGGTCAATGAACTTTAGGCCCCAATGTTAAGTTTTTACAGCGCGTTTCGATCATGGCTCCTACCTTTTGATCCATATGTCCATGTGTGGCCAAACTTGGCTGGTAAATGTCCCTTTGGGAGTTGAAGGTCACCAAAAGGTGAAAGGTCATTGGCAGAGTCAATGAACTTCGGGATATGGGTTAGAAAAATATTTTAATTTCTTTTACAAGAATGGGCGAGACACATTTTGGCACTTAATTGCCCTGTTTGCTTCAAACATTAATGTATAGAAAATTGCTTCTTGAGCCGAGTTTTAAATATTACATGACATCAATGGAAAATCAAGTCTTTTTTACTAGAAATAGCTCATAATTTCTGTCAAATTTGAGTTCCAATATTGTTTTGCCTGATGGCTTCCATAGGCACTTGCATGGTAGAATGACCTTGTAATCTAACAAAATTGTATTGACTGCTGGTAAAGTTTGTTATTATGTGGCCCACCTGCCTAAACTGGACATTCTAGCAAAACAGTGATCAGCAATTAAATCACAGTGGTGCATGCATGTACACACACCAAACTGGACTTTTAATGTACACTGTGAACTCATTCTGTGTTCATTAGCTTTCTTTTTACTTTTTTTTTTACTTCGTATGTACATTGTATCTTGTATATTTCTCAAATTCCCACTGAATGTATCTCATGGAGTATGCGTACATTGCATGGACAAAATTTAATGTTTTACTTGCAATACACGCCAAGAATGTGCCTAATAATCAACGCACATTAAGTATGAAAGCATTTGAATGCAGCATGAATTAAGATTAATAAGATTCACAATCATGACATGTACCAGTCGGTACACACAAGAGAAGACCATAGCAAGAATGAGCCCTGTGATGAAGCATTTTCAGCTCATTTACTTATTGCGATCATTGCAATTATCATTATTTATCATCCACTGTCCATTGTGCATTCATGTTATGCATTTTTTTTTTCTTCTTCTTCTTTTTCTTGAAAACCCAAGGACCAATTTTCACCAACTTCACAGGTAGCAATCCCTAGGTGAATAGATCCCAATCTTTTCAAAAGGGCACCATCTGGGGCAATTCATGAATGAATCGCACGGTTCTTCATTTGAGGACCCAGAAGGATAAGCTAGGATAGTGCTGTGAATATAAGTATGTAGATTGCATGGTGCCAGTAGTTTTAAGATTGTTCATGGGACAGATCCAGCAATAGATTCATGAGAGAGGAGAGACCAAATCATTCCTGATGTTCACATTTTCATATTCCTAAGATCACAAGGTCAAATCTGTCACCAAACATGGTAGACGTTATCACTAGGGTGATGGAATGTACACATATAAAAGTGTGCCATGCTCCCACCTGAGGAGCCCGCAGAGGAACCCAGAGCTCTTAACTAGACCATGATGTTAGAAAATACAAACTTATAGGCCCTATATATTTTTTTTTTTTAAGGGGACCTCCGGATGATTTTCAGATTTTTACATTTGAACAACTAAAAATTAGTTATACTGAGGACAGAGTTTCAGAATTTGTGAAAATTGGGATGAAGAATAAGAACATTTTCAATATTTAGAGCAAATTGCAATGAACAAGGATGATGACATGGCAGAGTCACCATAAGAATGCACGAGTTGGGGCTCAAGGAAGCAGAACAAAAGAAGAAGGCATGCATAGATTATAACACAGGTGAACTCGCAAGCAAGCTGTATTGTAATGGAATTACACTGCTACATTTCTGAAATATGTGAACCTCCTATGTCAACATCCTTGTTCAGTGTAATTTGTTTAAGGTTTTTCGAAGTATTGTTTCTCAGTTCAAGAACCACAATAAATTTTTACAAATCTATACACGGAGTTGTCGATTTAATGTACTACATGATGTGAAATTATGAAAATCGTGTGGAATGTCCCTTTAAATCTTCAAAACTAGGGATGCTCTCAACAGATACATGACTAGTGACTGTATTTTGATGGTTATTTATTGTAAATCAAATGGTTGCCCCAAGGAGACAGGGAAGGAATTTTGGGCCAATGTTGAATTTTATCTTCAAATGCATGCCATTGGTTTGATTTGTTACACTGCACATACTTTGCAGATGGTTCTGCTTGCTGATAGTTCTTCCAGTGTGATAGAATACACTTAATGGACATCACACCCCTTGACCCCTATAGGCCCTCTAAACACCCCCCCCCCCCAAAAAAAAAAAAATCACAGCTTAATAACGTTATGTAATGCTCATGTGCTTGCCATCTTATATTCCTTTTTATGTATCATTTCACTAAGTAGCATATCATTTTCTCCAAGAATTATTGAAAAGAAAAATGTGACTAAAATCTAAGTTCAGTAATGCTATGTAGTATTCACTCTGTTAGCCTTGACTATTTGATGACTGAAAGAAAAGACAATTATATGTTTTCTGTTTATACATGTTGTCCATCATTCTCCTTGACTCTTCACATTATCATTTCTCTGCTCACAGGCATGAATGATTTTGCATTTGATGCAGAAAACAAATGTCATACAACTTGCTTCCTATTGACTAATACTACAATGCTATATTCTTCGTATTTTGAATATGTCAGGATTTGTATACAGTTATACATATGATTGGTTTTCATCACACTATTCACTTCATGGAGATTCTGCAAATCTGGATTTACAGTCCTGCAAACTACAAGTTTCAAGACATCACCTTTGGCCCAGATCGAATTAAACGTAGTGTGATGATACAAGAATTGATCAAGGGCAGTCTGAAGATGTTAGATGTACAATCTTTTATCGATGCACGACAGTTGACTTGGATAAATAGGATGAAACCTGAAAAATCACAAGTATGGTTTCAAGTCCTGAAATATTACTTGGATGAATATGGCGGAATTCTTATTTCTATTGCAATTATGAAGTGAATAATTCTTATCCAAATATAACCAGATTTTACTCCTCTCTTTTGAAGAAATGGCTGTCAATATCCATACCAATGGAAAATCAAGTTTTCAGATCACAGATAATTTGGAATAATACCAATATTAAGATAGATAAAAAGATGATTTTTTACAGAAAAATGTGGTACAAGCTAGGGTATCTGTCTGCTACATCAAATTATAACCCCTGAAGGTTATCTTAAAGATTTTCGTGTGTTACAAATTGACTTAGGTATTGATAGCAGTGATTATCTGAGGTTACAAGGTATTTGGTCGGCTGTTAAAAAGAATACAGAAATACAGGTTTTATCAGTCGTGTGTTACGACAATGTCTTTTACGTCTTGGTGAAATTCTGCACCGACTGATAATAATATAATAATAATTATTATTATTATTATTATTATATTATTATCAGTCGGTGCAGAATTTCACCAAGACGTAAAAGACATTGTCGTTCTTCCGGAACGCTTACGTCTGAGTGCCCGATTAAAGAGCAGACATTTTTATGACTTATTAGTAGAATTTAAATATGATACGCCTGTTAGTACTTTTAGAATGCAGTCTAATTTTGATATGACAGAGCAGGATATAGGTAAAGCACGTAAACTTATAGTGCAAGCGTCAATTTATGCAAGAAGCAGAGAATTTCAGTTCAAGATACTTAATAACATATTACCACTAAATTATAAGTTGTTTAAAATGAAGTTAGTATATTCCCCTTTGTGTTCATATGGATGTATTGAGAATTAAACGATTGAACACATTATGTGGAACTGTAAGGTGTCACAAACACTTTGGAGGGAAATAACATCTTTTCTTACGATTATAGATTTGTCATCCCTTAACCCTATTAAGCCCAAGCTATTTTGACCCCTCGCAGGCCGGGGGGCACATTGTGTCCCCCCCCCCCCCCCCCCCTCCATATAACTTGTTTTATTATTTGATGTATCATCGTCATATTTGGCACATGGGTAGAGTAATTCATACTCTACCTGACCGTACATTTGAATTCTCTCAAGGTCACCCATGGAGGGCGCTATTTTCCAAAATATACAGAAATACATAGGAAATATGCTAAAAACATGATTTTTTTTTGTACAATTTCTTTATCCCCATTATATATGTCTTATTATAGACCAATCATTTGCATATTTGTCACAAATGATAAGCAAGTGGAATCTTATGATTTGTTACAGTTGAAATTTCTCAAGGTCACCACATGGGGGCGCTATTCATGTCAACATAATAATACATTATGAGACCTGAGATGATATGTTTCGGATGGGTACATGTGTAGTTATGACACTTCATATTTGCATAATAGTGGAATTTCAAGATTGCAAATTGATAATATGATAAACTGATGATATTAGAGGCATAACTTGGGTGAGGGAATCAAAATAACACAAAATAGAAAGGCAATCTTTAGAAAATATTTTTTTCAATTATCTCTATTATATCTATTGTTTTATGCCTTTGTCTCATAAAAACAAAGGAAATAATAAGAAAAACTTTCCAGGACCATAATTACTTCAAATTTTGCTCCTTCAACAAATTTCAGCCAAGAAAACACCCATTTCATCCACTGTAATGCTGTTAAATAAAATGGGAACAGAAAAAAGATGCAAAATCTGACTGACATGGTTGTCAGTTTATGGTTACCATGGCAACCAGCAACATCAAATATAGCTAAATTATATATCAAAATGTTCGCAATAAGATCTTAGGAAAAGTCACCAAATTTGGTTGAAATTGGATAAAGGGCGAAGGAGTGGCAAATGAAAATCTGGTAGGGGGGGGGCACAATGTGCCCCCCGCCCCCTTGGGCTTTATAGGGTTAATGTGAAGACGGTATTGATTGGAGTTACAGAGATTGATATAAACAAAACACTGGAAACCATATTTTACTTATAGGAAAAAGATGTATTTATGCAAGCAGAAGTAACAACACTATTCCCTGTTTGTCCTCTTTTAAGGCTATGTTATCAAAATTATATCTTGATGAGTGTTATATTGCAAGGAGACAAGGAAAGATCAATGTGCATAACCGGAAATGGGAACCACTCTGTGGTATTATCGAGCTGTAGATAGTTTTCACTGAATGTTTACGCCATGGCACTTTTATGTTGTATTTCTCTCTCTCTCTGTCAATATGGCATAGATTTCAAATACAAGTTATAATTAGATTGTGTATTATGCGCTTACCACTCTGCATGTCGTTGGCAACCTTCCAGCTATGTCAGCTTTTAACATTCCTTTCCGTTATACACCCGCACAGACAACATAACTCAAAAGAAAAATGTGCATGTATAATTAAGAAATTGAACAAAATGTATTCTTTGTCCTGTATCTCTCAGCTGTGATTACCTCGAGAATGTTATATGTTGAGTACCAAATAAAACATCACTTGGATATTAAAAAAAAGTTCAGTAATGCTATGTAGTATTCACTCTGTTAGCCTTGACTATTTGATGACTGAAAGAAAAGACAATTATATGTTTTCTGTTTATACATGTTGTCCATCATTCTCCTTGACTCTTCACATTATCATTTCTCTGCTCACAGGCATGAATGATTTTGCATTTGATGCAGAAAACAAATGTCATACAACTTGCTTCCTATTGACTAATACTACAATGCTATATTCTTCGTATTTTGAATATGTCAGGATTTGTATACAGTTATACATATGATTGGTTTTCATCACACTATTCACTTCATGGAGATTCTGCAAATGTGGATTTACAGTCCTGCAAACTAAAAGTTCCAAGACATCACCTCAGTGTGAATAGAGACAATGACACCAAGAGAATGTTTCTCCTAGCAGTGTGTATTGCTGAATATTTGTCATTCATATTCTGTCATACAAATTATGTACACTCTATGTACTGTTTTTTGTTCAGTGTATATACACAAGTTTGTTGCATTTTTATGTATTTATAATGCAGAGAAGTGTAGTAATCAGTTATGAAAGTACATGTCTGCTTGACTACAGGTCATGTTCGATAACATATGCTTTTATGTTCAAAATATATATCGCTTCTGTATGTCTTTTTGAGTGTTTGTCTTTATTAGAAGAGCTCTTTAAAAAGGAAAGCAAAATATGTTTGTACTTGTGATTGTGATTATGTAGCTGTGAGATTGTAAATAAGAGAACTTTTGTAGCGAATCGTATGATAATAATGCTTTGCACACAGTGCATTGCCCAATTTATGAAAGCACGAGTCTCAGTCTGACTGGTCTGATGGCTGTTTTTTTTTTTTTTTTTTTTTTTTTTTGTATGGCACTGAACTATGTATACCAGGATTAAAAAAAAAAAAATGTTTATAACGTGTACATATAACTTGAGTAGCAGTACGTTAATTTGCAAGATTTGTGGATTTCTGAAATAAACTACTTGGGAAATTTGAACAAAAGGCCTTATTTTTGTTTCTTATTTTGCACATCCTGATTACTTTTGTGTGTGTGTGTGTGTCTGTGTCTG